>NC_045558.1:128517091-128864591 GCF_009769535.1 Thamnophis elegans | reverse complement strand
TTATCATTATCAGTCATTTAATATAACTATGTTTAACTTACTTTCCCCTTTTTTCACCATTTAAATTTATACCAAATTTCCTCTTATCAAACCAATACATATGTATACCTTGTTATCATTATTAATTATTTACATAACTTTATCATCATCACTACATTTTTAACATAATGCTCTAATTTTAACTAAATTTGACTAGTATTTTTTTATTAGTTTTCATATCTCAACCTGTGTCTTTCTAATAATAGTGTAGCCTTATATATTTGTGACATTGATCTTCTGGTTATTTCCTTAATCAAATTTGTTTGGACATCTCTTCACAAGTTTTTGCTTATTACATATCTTATAAAATCTTGAAACCCTCCATCAGCTTTCTTAATCAATCTTTGGTTATCACTAGTATTTTGATTAAAATATCTCTTCTTAAGTCCCTCCATTCTTCTGTTTTTCCTTCTTCTATACGATGAAATCTGTAGTAAAGCACCTTTCCATCTATCTTCCCTTTCCTTGTTCCACTCTTTCCATCTCCATCCACACTCAGTTCACTATCAATATCCACGGATATCTTTCCTCTTTGTTCATTTTTCCACTGGGTTTTTAGAACTCCAGCCTCCACTTTTTCCATTTGCTGAATATCTTTTTTTGCTGAGTATCTTCCATTTTTCCATCAGGTTTTGCCACATTAAAATTTATATTTCCAAAACTTTCCAATCTCTTTTCAATTCTCTTTATTGTTTCTAATAATTTTTGAATTCCCGACATAAACTGTTGTAGTGTTATGGTTTCTTTTTAAAGTAGTGTCATCCTTGCAATTAATAAACACTGCCACTCTTGTTTTCACTTCTTTCCAGCTAGCAACAAGCAACCAGAGAGCACCTGTGTAAACAATCCATGCCCTTCTTTATAAACACTCTGAAGCCTTTGAAGTGCAAGATCAAAATGATCAAAGGGAACAAAGAAAAAGCAATGTTTCCAGTCTCAACCTCCAAACTCCAAGTGGCAGTGTAACTTCTTTTCCCTCTAAGGTTGCTACCCTCTTTATATAACTTTTAAATTTTCTTTATGTTTCAGGCTTAGAAGAAATAAAGTTCTTAAATGAAACCAAATAAAAAGAAGACATCCATCCCAATATTGTAGAAGTAAAGGGAAAAAAATTAATCCATAGATAAAAAGGAAATAGAAGAAGAAAATACAAAACTTTCACTTTAAAAAAGTAAAGAGTAAAAAAAAAATTCACAAAACTTCCATCAATAGAAAAAAAGATAACACACTGTCCAAGAATTCTGCAACTTTTTTCCTTTTCTTTACCAATTTAATTTTACTTCAATCTTTTTTGGGCACTCTTTTATAAAAATAAAATTTCCTCACCAGATGGACACACTTTCTCTTTCTGCTTTCCTCTCATTGCAGAGCTGTTCCAACTTCAGTAACTTGGGGCTGTGCTTATGTTGCCGGCAAGAAGAGATTCTCTTGAACCAATCAGGGACTTTGTGGTGTCCCTGAGATAGCAAGACGTACTCTTCCCTGTCACCATCCCTTCAGGATGGCTTAGGTCCGAATGGACCATCCAGCAGCAAAAGTGTCATCGTGACGTCAGCTCTCGTCTCCTTAATTTTATTCATTTTTGGTGGTTTTTTTTGCAACTCTACGTTAGTTTTATTTCAGTAATCCAAAAAGTTATCTCTACCTCTTTGTTAGAATGATTGTTACGTTATTTGTTCGATACTGGCCTACAGCTTAAATAAAAAAGTGTTCATATTATCTATGTTTAAACCAGTGGTGGGTTCCTACGGTTCAGCCGAACTGGTCCAAACTGGTAGGAACCCAACACTGGTTTGGCAGCTTACCATGCCCCCAAACCGGTTCTCCCGGCAGCTCCATAGGAGCTGCCATCTTAGAATAGAATAGAATAGAATAGAATAGAATAACAGAGTTGGAAGGGACCTTGGAGGTCTTCTAGTTCAACCATCTACCTAGACAGGAAACCCTATAACATTACAGACAAAGTGTTATCCAACAACGTCTTAAAAACCTCCAGTGTTGCAACATTCACAGCTTCTGGAGGCAAGTTGTTCCACTGATACATTGTTCTAACTGTCATTAAATTTGTTTTCAGTTTTAAGTTGCTTCTCTCCTTTATTAGTTTCCACCAATTGCTTTTTGTTCTACCCTTAGCTGCTTTGCAGAATAGTTTGACTCCCACTTCTTGGTGGCAGGCCCTGAGATATTGGAACACTGTTATCATGTCTCCCCTAGTCCTTCTTTTCATTAAACTAGACATACCCAGTTCTTCATATGTTTTAGCCTCCAGTCCCCTAATCATCTTTGTTGCTCTTCTCTGCACTCTTTCTAGAGTCTCCACATCTTTTTTACCTTGTGGTGACCAAAACTGATTGCAGTATTTCAAGTGTGGCCTTACCAAGGCATTATAAAGTGGTATTAATATGCCACGTGTTTTTGATTCTATCCTTCTGTTTATGAAGCTTAGAACTGTGTTGACTTTTTTTGGGAGCTGCAGCACACAGCTGGCTCATATTTAATGTTTTTGCTTCTGTGCATGCACAGAACAATTTTTATTGCTCTGCATGTGTGCGCAGCTGCACCAAGCACATGTGTGGCACATCCATGAGGGAATCGGCAGTAGAGATTGCCAGAACACATCCATGGTTTAAACAAACATTCATATGTATATTTTGAATATATGTATTATTTCTCTCTCCCCCTGTCCTCTTCTCTCTTTGTTCCTATCCGAATATCAATGAATTTCAGGTTCATTCTTTTCTGAGAAGTGTCAGATTCAACAACAGTGTTGGTGAAAAGATCTCCTTTGATAAAAATGGAGAGTTCATTGGTGGATTTGATATTATCAACTGGATCACATTCCCAAACCAGTCCTTTGCAAGGGTCAAAGTTGGAATGATACATCCCACAGTTACAGAAGAGAAGTTCTTCAATATTTCTGTAGATTCCATCACATGGCCAGTAGGCTTTAATCAGGTTAGCTATTTGAATCTAGATTGGTCTGCATTCGTTTAAATATATTTATTGATGAAAGTCTCAGAGCATCATCTCTGACTAACCCAGATACAAATGTCCTTGTGTAGGAAAAAATATCAATACTGTTTTATTACTTTTGTAGCAATTGCTATTGAATATTGTATCCTTTCCTGGCTCATTGTTAATTATGGACAATGTTTTTCAGGTTTCGAAGTAAGAGCTGCAAGCCAGCATTCTAGATTGCGGATTTCAAGTTAAGAAAACCAAATTTAATTAGCCAGCACAGAATATTTCTTTGGACAGTGATGATGTGGGTTATCAAAGACCATAAATATCAATAACTGTAGAAATTTAATTATTATTTTGAACCAATTTTATCTACAATTATGTCATCACATTATTTTTCATCTCTTGATTCAAAAGTAACACTAACTCTCCATGCACTTCCTTTCCTCTCTATATCTAAAAATATTCTTTTTCATTCATCGATAGGAATTACCTTCATCTTTGTGTAATGATCCTTGTGAGACGGGATACAGCAAGGCCAAGAAAGAAGGGAAGTTGTTTTGTTGCTATGATTGCCATCGGTGTGCAGAGGGGAAAATATCAAAGGAGAAGGGTAGGAAATGTCTAAATATAATAGGACTAAGACATGATTGCACAGCACTATAATTTCTATTAATTCACCTACATTCTTATTTCAGATGTAGATGATTGTTTTCCATGCCCAGAAGGACAATATCCAAATCCTGGCAAAAATATGTGCATTCCAAAGCGGATCACCTTTTTGTCCTATGGAGAACCTTTAGGGATCAGTTTGACTGTTCTTTCTCTTTGCTTTTCTTTATTGACAACTATGGTAATCACAATCTTCATGAAACACAAAGAAAATCCCATCGTCAAAGCCAACAACCGGAATCTCACTTATACACTCCTAGTTTGTCTTCTCCTCTCTTTCCTTTGTGTCTTTCTATTTGTTGGGAGGCCTAATACATTTGTTTGTCTCTTTCGACAACCAGCTTTTGGCCTCATCTTTTCTGTGGCAGTTTCTTGTGTATTGGCCAAAACCTTTGTTGTAGTTCTAGCTTTTATGGCCACCAAACCTGGTTCCAAATTGAGGAAATGGGTGGGTGGAAGAATGGTCAGCTACATTATTCTTTCCTGCTCCTTTGTTCAAATATGTGTTTGTGCTATGTGGCTGATAAGATCCCCACCATATCCAGATTTTGATACGCAGTCAATGTCTGAAGAAGTCATCTTGGAGTGCAATGAAGACTCTGTCATGTTCTACTGCGTTTTGGGCTTTATGGGTTTCCTTGCTCTGGTTAGCTTCTCTGCTGCTTTTTTAGCTAGGAATTTACCTGACAGTTTCAACGAAGCCAAATTCATCACCTTTAGCATGTTGGTCTTCTGCAGTGTTTGGTTGTGCTTTATTCCAACCTACCTAAGCACTAGGGGAAAATATACATTGGCTGTGGAGATCTTCTCCATGATCTCCTCCAGTGCTGGATTATTGGTGTGTATATTTCTTCCCAAGTGTTTTATTATCGTGATGAGACCTGAACTGAATGATAAACACCAGCTCATGAAGAGAAAGTTTTAACAAATCTCTCTTTGCTGAGAGAGAGATGGACACACACACACACACACACACACACACACACACAGAGAGAGACAGACAGACAGACAGACAGACAGACAGACAGACAGACAGATGATGGATGGATGGATGGATGGATGGATGGATGGATGGATAGATGTTGGAGAACTTATCCACTTGAAGTTAGAAAGCATCATGCAATTAGATTGGTGTTCTTTGATCCCCTGTTCCCCGAGTTTTGTACAGTTTGAAATTCTTTTTCCTTCTGGAAGTTAGTTAAAATTGGGGCCATAAATGTATAAATAAGGACAAATGGAAATATTGACATATCAGCATGTGATAGACAATATTGACTTAATATATAGATTAAATGTGAATTGAGTATTTATCTTTACTGGTCATCTTAATTTATATGCAGACTAGAATGTGTAATAAGAAATGGGGATTAAACAACAGCGAGCCTTTCATTTAAACAAAGAAGATCTATGAATACACGTTAGTATCCAATTTACATAATAGTCTCCTTATATTTTGATCTAGGCTTCACAAGAACATGAAGCATACTCCTTGCTCTGACAAAAACTCCTTTTATTAATTTACTGTAAATTATGCTCATTCACATCCAAACAAAAAGTCTTTCAAGGGAGGATTTACAGTCACAGACCTTTTTTGACATGGAAAGCTGACAGGCTGATATCTGCAAAACCTGACAAGGAGTCTTGGAGAGTCATGATTAAGCAAACTAATTGTCTCCTGCAAACTCCACTCCCTTTCATTCCTCTTTTATTTCCTCTGGGAGAGGTCCTTCATTGTCCACCTGTGGCCTTCCCCCAAAGTTGACCCCTGTTCTTTAGCTGCTCCCTTTGTCTACAACTCTGTGCATGTGCATACTGGGAACAGACTCCAGCTCTTCATCTGCCTCACTGATGACTGACTCTGAAGGCAGCTGATAAGTGGCGTACGGCTCTGGCTCACTCTCTGCCTTTGACACAGAGCCCTCATCAGAGCATTCCCCAGACTCCAGGACTGGCCCATGTTCCTCCCCAACCTCCTCACTGTTCGAATCTGCTGCTAGTTCCACTATCAGGCCACAACACCATCAAGGAAATTAAATCAAGTGAGATGATTGTGTAGAACAGCATGTTCCAGGGTCATAAGTTTGTTTGAGTAGGCAGAGTTTTGCAACACTTGAATGAGATGATGATTCAACCTATGTTGTAATCTATTGCCATGATCACCAATGTCCTTCCTCCCATACTTGGGCATACCAGGGGTTGTGACTTTAAGTATATACCTCCCACCCTGGCTGGCTGATAAGGAGTCGTTCTCTGTAGCTCAAATGGTTAACTCCCTGCCTGGGAGGCAATGGAGCACAGGTTCGATTCCCAAACTTGGGTATGGCTAGCTGATGAGAGCTAAATAGCTTGAAATAGATCTATACTAGTCTCCCTTTATTTATTTATCAGCATAAATATAACATATATATATATGTGTGTGTGTGTGTGTGTGTGTGTGTGTGTGTGTTTTCTGAGGTTTTTGCGGGTGTTAGTATGTAGGTCTCTAGTTGTTCGGGTTTTCTCCCGCGTAGAATTGGAGATGTCTTGGCGACGTTTCGATGAAGTCTCATTCGTCATCTTCAGGCTGCTTCAGACTACTTCAGGTTTGGTGTTTCCAGGAGTAGTGTGAGATCTCGGCTGTTTGTTCCTTTTAACTGCCAGTAGGGGATTAAATTTTAACTGCCAGTAGGGGATTAATTTTAATTGTATATATATATACACGTATGTGTGTGTGTGTGTGCGTGTGTGTGTATGTATATGTATATGTATATGTATGTATGTGTATGTATGTATGTGTATGTATGTATGTGTATGTATGTATGTGTATGTATATATATATATATATATTCATAATGATGCTGATTATGTTTGTATGCTTATACATTAACACCTTGGACACCTGGAATTACTATGTTTTGTCACACAATCACCAGAAGTTCTGGTTGGATTTGGCATTTTTATCTGAATATTGGACCTGGCATAGGCAGATGTAGATATTGCATGTGTTACAGTTATCATCACTGGATGTAAACTGCTTCAAGTAAAATTGCCTTTGGCAATTTGTCAGTGCCAATGTGGTTCATGTGGTGCTCCAATTGTTTGGTATTTAACCCAAGATACCTATTACTATTGGTACCACCTTTGCTTTTTTTTGCCACAGTCATTCTATCTGTATTTGCCATCTTTGTATTTTGTTATTGTCTCAGTTCATTCTCTTCTACTTTGTTGTCTCCATCTACTGCCATGTCTAAAACATGATCTAAAACTTCAAGTGGTCTTCACCTTACAACCACAGTTGAGACCCCAACATTCATTATTAAGTGGTGCAAATGTTAAGTGAGGCATCATAGAACTGTGGTGGCACAGCAATTAGAATGCAGTACTGAAGTCTAATTCTACCATAAGTAGACTGATCCTGACTGACACAAAGTTGACTCAGGTTCAGGTTTTCCCAGATGTGCCAACATGACTCTCTTAATAAATTGGAACTTTAAGCAATACCTTGCCTTGGACTCTGATTTAATTTTGGATGTCATTTGGAACCCTGACACTTGGATGCATAACAAACACTCCTGTAGCCCATTTTTTCACCAGATGTACAGTAACTCCAAAACCTTAGATTGGTCTGTCTTGACATATATGGGTTTTTCAGAACACACTACATCAAGGTTTACCTTCACTGGCACTCAAAGAACTGCCTCACATTCACCATATGTTCAGAATGGATTTGATATTTTTTAATCTGCATATGAAATCCTTCCCAAAGACTCTTCTGTTGGAATCTTCCACCTTTGAAGTCAATGGAGGTATTAGCTCTGATACAGACCCTCTACAGTTTTAGGCTTAGAGTGTTTCCTAAGCCAGAAGAATCCCAAATCCCGGGATAGGGGGAGGCTTTGGAAATTGACCCTTTTGCTCAGGGGCTGCAACTAGTTTTATACTCAGTTCGGTGATCACATGCACGCATGCCTAAAGCACTTGTGTGAAGCATTCAAACAGCAATTTAAAGCTCAGCTCTAAGGCAGCCCCTGTAAGCAGAATAGCGAAGGTGCAGAAATCAGCTGTGCCATGTGAATCGACTGAGCTAGAAAGAAGTAAATATAGGACAGGATAGGACAGGGGTGGTTGGGTGTGGTCAGCTGATTGTCAGAAGTGCCAGTTTGCCTGAACCTGCCTGATCCAGCAGCAGCCAAACACTGCTTTAGCTTCCTTCGGCAGCCAAACACTCTCAGACTGCTTCTTGAAGAAAAAGAAGAAGTAGTCAGATGAATCCCTGGGTGGGGCAGGGCAATAAAAAAAATTAACTGTAGAAGAATCAGCCATTCTCAATGTACAATCAGGGTTTCACTTCTTCTTATACACTAGATTGGTTTTTTTTTTTGCATGTTTACCTTTCATACAAAAAGAGACTTTCTCCAGTTGCAGCCTGCCATTTCCATTTTTGCGGATCTATCATCATTTTTGAGGCTTTTTTGATTGAAAGATAGCAAGAGGGAGGAGATGAGATATCCGAGCCAAACAAAGAAGCTGGAAATAACCTGAAACTAAAACATTGTGGACACTGATCTTGAAAATACTTTTGCAATTTTTGGCTTAAAACTTTCAGAGAACTTTATATAATTAACTCGATAGATTTGGGTTTGTTTTTTTTTAGTTTAAATAAGAACTCTCAGTACAAACGTCTGAGACTGCTTTGAGGTGGGTTTCATTTTTGACATCTCCTGAATGGCCATTTGTGGCAAAGCCTAAGTTTAGAGGCTTTTTTATATAATAGTGCTGACTCAACAATAGAGGGAGCCAAAGACTATAGTATTGCCACCTCTCTTTAAGGTTCTGTTAGTCTTAAACCCAGTGGAATATATTTTATAAGCCCATAACTCTGAAACTTTTAACTTTAAAATTAAATTTTGTCATTTTAAACCCAAAGACATGGCTATGCAAAAGAAGACACAAATATTAGAGAGATGATCATCAGATATAGAATTCTTAAAGCCTTTTAAGACTGTGTATATGTTAAAAACACAAAACCAAATTAAAGAAGAAAGCTTGAGGCAAAGTTTCAGTGACCAGCAAGGGAAATCTGAGAAGAAATCCAATGTCTGAAAGGATATATGAAACAGGTGAAAGACAGAGTAGATTGTATGGAGCATAAATTGGAGAAGACAAACTCTTTACGTGAAGCTGAATTGGAAGAGATAATAATTTTGGAAGTTCAGATTAAAGAACCCCGATTAAGATTTTGTGGAATACCTGACCAACCAGGAGAAGATATCAGATTAAGGATGGTGAAGGCCTTGGCCCAGTCAATTAATAGAGAGGAAAAAGAAATGAAAATTGATTTGGACAAGATTTACAAAATAAACTCCAGATTGGTGATCATGAGAAAGTTACCATGGGATGTTATAATTCATTTTGTAAGAAGAAGAAGAAGAAGGGATCAGGTTCTGGATTGCCATTTTATCAGCTGGTATAAAAAAGATCAGTTAGAAGTTATTTTATATATAAACCCCAATTTGTCTTATATATAAATTCCCAATTTAAACCCAAGCTACCTTGGATAGTGGAAAGAGGGGGACATAACTAAGGCAGAATATCAGCAAATAGCCCGAGCCTGTAAAGATGAAGTGAGGAATGCTAAGGCTCACAATGAAGAAAGGCTTACCACAAAAGTAAAAAATAACACAAAAAGCTTCTTCCAACATGTTAAAAACAAGAAAAAAGTAAAGGAAACAATTGATCCATTGCTGGGAGAACGTGGCAAGAAGGTGACAAGCAACAGGGAGAAAGCAGAAGTATTTCACTCGTTTTTTGCATCTGTCTTTACACAAAGGGAAAAAACAGTCCAATCTATCAAAAACAGCATCACAAAAATCAGATAAGCCTATTTGCTAATATTTTAGTGAAAATTTTATAATCTACATTGAGTAGTGAAATGGGTCTATAATTTTTTGGCTGAGTAAGATCTTGATCTTCTTTGGGTATCAATGATATGAATGTTGTCTTCTACGAAGGGGGCACTTTCCCTCCCGATTGAATTTTATTGAATAATTCTCTGAGAGGTTCTACCATTTCTAACTGTAGGTTTTTATAGTAAACAGCTGTTAAACCATCTGTACCTGGTGCTTTCCCTAACTTTAATTGTTTGATTGCCTGCAGGATTTCCCCAGAGGTTATTGGTTGATTCAGCTTGTGCCTATGTTCTTCTCTAACTAGGGGGATTTTCTCTTTATCTAAGTATTTATCTATGTCTACGTCCCTAATTTTATCCCCTTTGTACAACTCTGTAAAAAATTCTCAAAATGCCTTTTGGATCTCTTCCTGTTGAAAGACTTCCTTCCCTCTGTAACACAATTTGGATACATTTCGAGCTTTCCTTTTTTTCCTAATCTAATAAGCCAACCACCTACCGGGTTTATTTGCGTTGCAAAAAGTATTATGTTTAGCATATAATAAACTGGTGGCTACCTGGTCAGAGATCATGGTGGTTATTCAACAATTGATACATACTGATCAAACTGGTTTTATACAGGGCAGACAGATGAAGAGCAATGTTAGATTAATTAGATTAATTATTAACGCTTTAGAATACCTGGGAAAGAACAATCAAATCCCGGCCGCATTTATATTTTTGGATGCTGAGAAAGCCTTTGATCGAGTTAATTGGCAATTCCTGCTGAAGATATTGCAAAAAATGCAGATAGGAGATGGCTTTTTACGGTCAATTGGTGCAATATATCAGGAGCAAACAGCCCAGATCATAGTCAATGGAAGTCTAACAGACTCCTTTCAAATTGAAAAAGGTACAAGACAGGGCTGTCCTCTGTCCCCATTATTGTTTATTATAACCTTGGAAGTACTGTTGAATAAGATACGGGGCTTGGGCGGTCTAAAAGGGATCAAGATTAGACAGCAAGAATACAGAGTCCGTGCATTTGCGGATGACCTGGTTATAATATTGGAACAACCGCAGGAATCCAGTAGGGTCTTAATGAATACGATCAATCAATATGGTCAAGTTTCGGGATTTAAAATAAATTTAGGAAAAACTAAAATATTAGCTATAAATATGAATATCAAGCAGAAGGAAGAACTGGGAGCGATGCTAAGATGTGAGGTAGTTAAAAAAGTTAAATATCTTGGAGTTAATATTTTAACCTCAAATGGGAAATTATATAAGCATAATTATGAACCACTTTGGCATAGTATACAGTTGGAGTTGAAAAGGTGGGAGAAACTGCATTTGTCTTTGCTGGGTAGGATAGCGGCAGTGAAAATGAACATTTTACCAAAATTTTTATTTCTTTTTCAAATGTTACCAATACTCAAAAGAGATGTGAATCTTTTAGAATGGCAGAAGGGTATCAACAAATTTGTATGGGCAGGAAAGAAGCCGAGGGTAAAGATGAAAATAATGCAAGATGCACGTGAAAGAGGAGGATTGAAATTACCTAATTTAAAATTATACTATGATGCAGTGGCAATATCTGCAATTAGTGATTGGACTCATTTAACCAATGATAGAATATTGAATATGGAGGGACACGACTTGGTATATGGTTGGCATGCTTACTTGTTATTTAACAAAAAACTGGATAAGAATTTTAAAAATCATATTTTAAGAAATGCTTTATTGCGGGTTTGGAAAAAATACCAACATAAACTAAATGATAAATTGCCCATGTGGGCAATTCCTAGACATGCAATTGAAAATATGAATATAGAACAAAAACATGATAGAACCACCTATAGACAACTTCTTATTCTAGAAAGAGGGGTGTTGCAAATAAAATCTTTAGAGGTACTTAAAGAAGAGAAGGTAGTTCAAACGTGGTTTCAGTATGGCCAACTACAGGCCAGGTGGAAAATAGATAAAAAAATTGGCTTTGTAAAAGTTGAGGATAATTTGTTTAAACAAATAAGAGATCAAAGCTCAATGCATATAAAGAGGATATACAATGTATTAATACAGATGGATTCTGAAACGGAACTGATTAAGGACTGTATGATAAAATGGGCTCAGAATATTGAGGAACCAATAATGCTGGACACATGGGAAAGAATATGGGTAAGAAATGTGAAATTTACACAAGCACAAAATCTGAGAGAAAATTTTTATAAGATGTTTTATAGATGGCACTTAGATCCCAAAAAGCTTGCTTCTATGTATCCGAATGTTCAGCCTAAATGTTGGAGATGTCGTTCTCTTGATGCTACATATTTTCATATATGGTGGACATGTCGTAATGTTAAGGCATTTTGGATAAAAATATGGTGGATCCTGCAAAATATCTTCAAAAGAAGGATAAAATTCACCCCCCAGCTGTTTTTACTAGGTATATGTATTGACTTTACGGCAGCAGAGATTAATTTGGTTCTGTACTTAATAACGGCAGCAAGACTCTTGGTGGCGCAATATTGGAAGAAGAAAGACTTGCCTACAATTCAAGAATGGACTTTGAAAGTTATAAACTTAGCCAAAATGGCAAAAATTTCAGCATATCTCAAAGAACATTCAAACAAGAGATATAAACGAGACTGGAAAAAATGGATTGATTATACACAAAGTAAATATGGGATTAAGAAACTCCAGATAGCTTATGCTTAGTATCAGTAATAACTTAAACTGTTTAAAATTTGGGTAACAGTAAGAAGCTGAGTTCAATGTAGAGATATTTTAGACTGTGATTGTCAAAAAGTTATACCATGTATGGGCTCTGGGAAGTCAGGGAGAGGGAAGGGAGGTGGGGATTTAGGGGGAGGGGGGAGGGGGGAAACATAATATGTGTTAAATTCTAAAGTACATGATTGCACTTGTATACTGTGGCTTTTTAATGTTAGTGTTAAAACAGAACAAACTGAATATATTGGAAGGTAACAGAAGTATACCGAAGGGAGGAGTTGAGTGAGAAGAAGGAGGGTGGAGAGGGTGAGAGAGAGGAGGAGGAGAAGGAAGGGAGGGAATGGATTAAGAGAGGGAGTGATAGGGTTAGGTTTAGATAGAGGGGGAGGGAAGTAGGTGTAGAGGGGTATGTAAGAAGGAAGAATGAAAGTTGGAGGGGGTTGAAAGAGGGTGTATGGTGGGTCAAGGTGGTATATTCGGTTTGTATTGTAGGGGGCATTTTCTATATAAGTGAGGGCTGTGTTTATTACTCAATGTTATATGCCCCGGTTATGCACAGTAAACATGTGATTGTATAGAATGAAATGGAAATAAAAATATTATGCAAAAAAAAACAAAAATCAGATAAGGAACACAAGTTGAAATAGGGAAGAAAATGGTAAGTGAGCACCTGTCTACCCTAGACGAGTTCAAATCACCAGGACTGGATGGATTACACCTAAGGGTTCTGAAGGGACTGGCAGACGAGATCTCAGAACCACTGAACTATATTTTTCAGAGAGCACCTGGAGCACCAGGAAACTACCAGAGGACTGGAAAAGAGCTGATGTGGTTCCCATCATCAAAACAGGGGGAAAAACAGATCCAGGAAACTATAGACCTATCAGCCTGACCTCAATATGAGGAAAGATTCTGGAAAAGACAATCAAGAAACAAATTAGTGAACACTTAGAAGTAAACAAAATAATAGCAAAAGCCAACATGCGTTTTTCAAAAAAAGATCATGCCAGAGTAATGTTATTGCATTCTTTGACAAAGTGACAAAATTAGTGGACCAGAGGAATGCCATTGATATAATTTACTTGGACTTCAGTAAGGCATTTGATAAAGTAGACCATAACCTACTACTAGATAAAGTAGAAAAATGTGGGTTAGACAGCATCACCACCAGATGGATTGGTAACTGGCTGACCAACCACACTCAATGTGTAGTCCTCAATGGAACCACATCTACATGGAGGGAAGTATGCAGTGGAGTACCCCAAGGCTCTCTTTCGGGCCCAGTACTCTTCAACATCTTCATCAATGATTTAGACGAGGGGATAAATGGGGAACTCATCAAATTTGCAGATGACACCAAACTGGCAGGAATAGCAAACACTCCAGAACACAAGCTTAAGATAAAGAAGGATCTTGACAAACTTGAACATTGGGCACTATCTAATAAAATGAAATTCAATGGTGAAAAGAGTAAGGTTCTACATTTAGGTAAGAAAAACGAAATGCACAGGTACAGTATAAGTGGTACCTTGCTCAACAGTAGTAACTGTGAGAGGGATCTTGGAGTCCTAGTGGACAACCATTTAAATATGAGCCATCAGTGTGCAGCAGCTGCCAAAAAAGCCAACACAGTTCTAGGCTACATAAACAGAGGGACAGAATCAAGATCATGTTAATACCACTTTAGAATGCCTTGGTAATGCTACATTTGGAATACTGCATTCAGTTTTGGTCACACGATGTAGAAAAGATGTGAAGACTCTGGAAAGAGTGCAAAGAAACACAACAAAGATGATTAGGAGACTGGAGACTAAAACATATGAAGAACGGTTGCAAAAGAAGGACTAGGGGAGACATGATAGCAGTGTTCCAATATCTCAGGGGTTGTCACAAAGAAGACAGAGTCAAATTATTCTCTAAGGCACCTGAGTGTAGACCAAAAAGCAATGGGTGGAATCAAAAAGGGAAGCAACTTAAAACTGAGGAGAAATTTCCTAACATTTAGAACGATGAAGCAGTGGAACTGTTTGCCTCCAGAAGTTGTGAATGCCCCTGTCAGTGTTCCAAGTATCATGTAGAATTAAATCAGAGTCCAAGGCAAAACGATCCTTAAAGTTCCAATTTAATAAATTAGACATCTTGGCATTATGCTATGAAATCCCAATTCTGGAAATGACATCAGAATTTCACCCAGTTAAAAGTTCATGATCTTGTCCTCACACCCACAATCCATCACATGATCCAATCTTCTTCTTCCATGCTGGCATCCACACCCAGCTGCTTCCGGTCAGGTGTGAATGTGCGGAGACAAAAGACGACCTTGGCTTCTAGAAAAGATTGATAACAATACATTCCACAATCTTACTCCTGTCTATTTCCCCCTCCCATCAACTATAATAATGAAACAGCATATTGAAATAAGAGAAAGTGTGGCAGGCCAAAATTCTAAAAGGAATATAATTGCACGCCTGACAGCTCCAACACTGGAAGCCTTTTTTTATATAATATTTTTTTTATTTTTGAATAAACACAAACAGACAAAACACAAGAAACACCACAAAAATATATTCTATTACAAATTGTAAAGAAGGGTTTCAATTGGTTACAAAGAGCTTTCGTGCAACCCTTCCACAGTCATCACCTACAATTCATATCAAGTTATATGTTTATAATCAAATATATATATATATATATATATATATATATATATATATATATATATATATATATATATATATATATATATATATTACTATCATCATACCTCAGACTTCATATGACTATGATTGTTTTTATGTCCCTTTATATAAAATATTCCAAAATTTAAAGCAAAATCACATGATAGCATTCTGTTATCTATTTTCAATATCATCCAGCAACATTACATCTTTATCACACTTTCTAAATAAAAATTAATTATGTTTAATAACAAAGTTTCTAGACCTCCTTTCTTTTTACAATTTATATCAAATTTCCCTTTCATTATATCAATACAAATATTACATTATTATCATTATCAATCATTTATTTAACAATATCCATCATCATTTCTTTTTTCTTTTTGGTCTTAGTTTAACTAAGTTTAAGTTTAAAAGTTTAAGTTTAAAATATTATAAGCTTTTATACATAACAGAATTTCTAAACTTCCTTTCATGCTCACCATTTAGAATTTAGATCAAATTTCCTCTTATTAAACCAATACATATGCGTACATTGTTATCAATATCTATTATTTATCTAACTATATCCATTATCACTTCATTTTTAAGATAATGCTCTAACTTTAACTAAATTTGACTAATATTTTGTTATTAGTTTTAATATCTTAACCTATGTCTTTCCAGTAGTAGTACAGTCTTATTTCTTTTGCCATTTATGGAATTAGTCTTCAGGCTATTTCCTTAATCAAATTTGTGTGGACTTCTCTTTGCAATTTGTTGCTTTTTACATATCTTGTAAAATCTCAACACCCTCCATCAGCTTCTTTAATCAGCTTATCTGATTAGTTTTTCTCCTTAAATCCATCAGTTCTTCTCTTTTTTCTTCTTCTATACCTTGAAATCTGGGGTAGAGATCCTTTCCATCTATCATCCCTTTCCATGTTCCATTCTTTCCATTTCCAAAGGCCACCTGTATAAACAACCCATCTTATCTCTTTGCAAGCTAAAACCTTTGAAGTGCAAGGTCAAAATGATCAAAGAAAAGAGAGAGAACAATATTTCCAGAACTCAGCCTCCAACCTCCAAGTGGCAGTGTAACTTCTTTTCCATCTGATGTTACTGCTCTCTTTATATTCCTTTTATATCTTCTTTATATTCCAAGCTTAAAAGAAAGAAGGCTCTTAAATGGAATAAAAGAAAAAGAAATCCCATCCAAGCCAGTATTGTGGAAAAAAGATTTAATCCATAGGTAAAAAAAGAAGTAGTAGAAGAAAATACTTTCATGGTTGGCATATAAATTAAGAAAGGAAAAGCAAAATGTTTGTAAACATTTATGTAGGCAGTAATGTAATAACAGACATTGAACATTAAAAATTCCTTTCATAATTTCTATTCAAATTGGTACAAAAGGCAGGAGATTTATATTTGAATTTGAATTTAATAACATTTATATGCCACCCAATCCCATAGAACTCCGGGTGGCTTAAAATACAAAATAAAATCAAAATGAAAATATAAGGAAAAGAAAAGATAGATTTAAAAACAACACTCCATGCACTCAGTTCTAGATGGGGCTGGACCGTATTTTGGGGTCAACAGCCCCAGGCCTGCCGGAACAGCCAGGTTTTAGTGCTTTTCGGAAGGCCACTAAAACCTAGATATGTCAAAAATAGATGAATATCTAAAACCTAGATATGTCAAAAATAGATGAATATCTTTGAAGGCAACAGCTGCCTAAACCCAGAGGCATCAATGACCCAATAACTGTTTTTGAGATATCAGAAGCCATTTAAAAAATGAAGCCAGGCAAAGCCCCAGTCCCATATGGTCTTACAAGCCAATTGTCAGCTCTAGAAGCCATATTTTTCATTAGGCCTTGAGGCCTGGCAAATTTATTGCTGTTGGAAACTGGGAGGGAGGGTTGTTTGGGGTGGGAAAGATATAGTCAAAATAAATGGACTTGTACTTTGGTTTGGTTGGAGAAAACCTGGAAACTTTCAGATTCGTGTTTTCCCAGATGTGCCAACATGACATCTCTAATAAAATGGAACTTTGAGGAACCTCAAGCCTTGGAGTCTTCTTTTGTTGGGGGTGTTACTTGGAACCCTGACACCAACATTATAAGGGCTTTGAAAATGAACTTCTCCAACTACCAAAGGACACAATAAATGATATACTACAGGGGGGGAAAGATACACCAGACATGGAAAGAAGCCAATATTGTGTTGCTACCCAAGGAGGGTCAAGATGTTAAAAAGACAAAGAATTGTCGACCAATTTCATTATTAAACAAGGATTACAAATTCTTTCCTGCGAATATGGCAAAAAGATTAAATAAGAGTTTACAGATATTTATATACGTAAGAATTGTAGACTAATTTTATTATGAAACAAGGACTACAAACTTTGTGCTGCCATTTGGGCAGAAATACTAAAGAAGATTAGGTCTATACATGAAGACCAAGAGTGCTTTCTGCCAAAAAGAGATATTTTGAAGATTGTGTTAAACATTATTGAATGCTTACAATATCATAAAGAGAAACAGGCAGCCTTAATATTTTTAGAATGGAATGGAATAGAATAGAATTACAGTAATGCCCTTACACATGCACATATTTGCATCTCTATTTCACTTTATGGATGTAATAATTTTATTTTTGTCTTGTAGCTCATGTCAGAACAGGACAGGACAGGACTGAACTGCACAGGAATGGAATAGAATAGAATAGAATAGAATAGAACAGAACAGAAGAGAATAGAACAACGATGCCCTTACACATACACTATATTGCCAAAAGTATTCACTCACCCATCAATATAATCAGAAGCAGTTGTGAGCGAATACTTTTGGCAATATAGTGTACATATATTTATATCTCTATTTCTCTTTATGGATAGAATTATTTTATTTTATTTTTGTCTTGTGGCTCATGTGTTCCTGCCTCTGAAAGTCCTCACATGTTTTGAAGTTTTTCACATATGTAACTGTCTTACTATCATTATTAAATTAGTCAGTTTTCTCTTCCAAATCCTATGGGACTCCATGAAAATAGGAGCAACAGACATTCCATAATGGTATTTATTATCTCCATCCTATTCCAACCTATGGCTGGGAGCCCTAAAGCTCTGTGAGTTGTTTTGATAGTATGTTGCTCTCTCTAGTTTCATCTGAAAAACATGTCCAGATACTGTTAATACTGTTAATAGTATTGCCTGAAGTGGTGTGCAAGAATCCTAGCCTCCAATGTGACTTGCAGGAGCCTCTTCCTATTCGTCACACCTACCATCAGCTTGGAGACATTAATATTGCTGGCATTATTTCTGCCTTCCTTGAATCTTCTGATCCGATTGATTTCCTTCAAGATCCTTCTCAGAGTTTTCATAGTGGAATTATGTAAGTATATCATAAATTTATTGTCAAGCTCATAACTTTGCTGGTAAATCACCTGAGGCTTGAAAACTTTTCTTCCAATGGCAAAAACTCCAGAAAGGAATTTCTAAAACAGGATATCTACGTTTATTTTAAGTAAAGTTATATTTCACTTCACTTTCCAGGTAGAGTTGAAAAAGATGAAATAGAGATCCAATTTGCATTTGTAACAAATTGCGTCTAAATATCTCTTACTTTACAGATATGTATGGCTACATTAATGAAGCTGTCACAGCAGTTAAGAAAGGAGAAGCACATATTTCCCATGATAAGTTTTCTCATTGATATTTCTGGTACCAAAATGCAGCAATTTCATTCTGTTTATACACTATTCTTTAAAGCTGTGCTTTGGTATGGGGCATTCTCACATGCTATAACACAGAAATAAGAATTATTGAACACATTCAACAAAATATGCTGTATTGAAGGTTTGCAAGGCACATAATGTGAAACAGATCTCTCTTAATGTATTTTTTAAAATTGTTTTACAGAACAGTTTTTCAGAATTACCAGCATATCCTGACTTTAGCATTTACTATAAAACAGATTAATGAAAATCCCCATATTCTAACCAACATCACGCTGGGCTTCCACATTTTTAACAGCAATTTTAGTCCAAGCTGGACTTACTTTGCATCAATGGTTCTACCTTTAACTCAGGGAAAATTCATCCCTAACTACAAGTGTGGGATCACAAATACTTTGGCTGCAGTTATTGGGGGACCTGACACCTCTCTTCACATGGCAAGTGTGCTGTGCATCTATAAAGTTCCTCAGGTAAGATTTGATGTAGATATACACTCTCATTCTGTCATAACTCCCTAAACATCTATATGCTTCTCACTGTAAAAAGAAGAGACTTTTTGTATAAGTAGATATTATTTTCCTTGATAAAGTTGGCATAATAGCATGAGTAATCATGAGACATACAGATGGTGAAAGCTATTTGACATAGTAAATTCCAGAAACTGAAGAAAGGCTCAAATTTGAAACATTCACAATAGATTCCACAAACATGTATTTACTGATACTTCAAGAGAGACATCTTGGTTGTTATTTCCTAATTAACAGAAAGAGTTGCATAATGTTTCAGTATATAAAAATAACAAAATACTCAAATGAAATGTACACATTTTCAGGGGCTCACATAGACTTTTGCCATTGCATATGTTTACCTTTCTGCAGTTGATATATGGCTCTGCTCCAGTCATGAATAAAGAGACTCAAGCGGTTTTCTTCCAACAAATGTTTCCGAATGAATCCCACCAACGCAAGGGCCTCCTGCAGTTATTGCTGTATTTTAGATGGATCTGGATCAGAATTCTTATGGTAAAAGATGAGAAAGGAGAGAAATTCCTCCAGGAGGTGCTTCCCACATTTTCGGAGCATGGCATCTGCATTGAATTCATAGCAGAGTTACCAAACGTAGCTGTTTACAGTGATTTTACTGATCTCATAGATGAAGGATTACATATATACCATGTTCTCATGAACAGCACAGCCAATGTGATAATCTTATATGGTGAAACTCAGTCCTTATCAACTCTGAGAAGTTTCCTTCAGTTTTCAGAGGTAGAGGATGTACCAAAGAGGAATAAGATCTGGATTATAACAGCTCAGACAGATTATACCTCAGTTACCTTTCAAAAATCTTGGGATATTCATTTTCTACATGGTGCTTTATCCTTTGCAGTTCACACAAGGGAGGTCCAGGATTTCCAAGAATTTATTCAAAATGTGAATCCAAACAACAACCAGCATGATTATTTTCAAAAAGATTTTTGGGAACAGGCATTTGATTGCTTCTTTTCAAACTCAAAAACTGATAACTCTGACAAGAAATGTACTGGACAGGAGAGGCTTGATACCCTTCCCACATCTGTGTTTGAAACATTAATGAACAGCCAAAGTTACAATATTTACAATGCAGTCTATGCTGTGGCACATGCTTTGCAATCTCTGCATATATACAAATGCAGAGAAACAGCAATCGTGAAAGAAGGGAGGAAACAGTTTCATGATCAAGTGTGGTGGAAGGTAAGTTTGTGGTGGAGAAACCACCATATCTGCAATCGCAAGATGTATCCATAAAAAATAGTGAACAAAATTTTTTGACGGATTGAAACTAGGTTTAAATGGGAGATATAGAGAAACAACGATGAAAGAAAGAAGGAAATATTTTCATAATCAAGTATGGTAGCAGGTACGTCTGTTAGCAGAGTGGTACAGAAACCACCATATCTTCAGTTGCAACAGGTGTCCATAAACTCTAGTAAATATTATTCTCCAGGGATATTGATGTCTGAAAATCCAAAAGCGAGATGTAATACTGAATTAACTAATGATAACATTCATATGCTGATACTAAAATTGTGTATGGCATTCTACAAAATTCCTTAGAAGATGCTTCTCTCGATGAAATTAATTCAGCACTTAAACCACTTCACAGTGTTTTACAGCCGTCTCTAAGCAGTTTACAGAGTCAACATGTTGCATACTGCCCCCAACAATTCAGGTCCTCATTTTACCAACCTTGGTAGAATGGAAGTCTAAGTCACCCTTGAACAGGTGAAAATAGAACTGTCAAACTCCAGGCAGCCAGCAGTCAGCAGAAGTAGCCTGCAGTACTGCATTCTAACCACTGTTCTAAGCTCATGTTCTTTTTTTATGCTGCATAGGGTTCTCAAAAATTCATAGACTATTTCTAGACACAATAATTATCAACAACACATGGACAATTTTAGAGCAAATGGATGGAGATGAATGAGAGCAGCCTTACATGCTTCTAAGAACATGGCTCTGAAAGTAGATGGGAAGGGAGGGAAGGTGATTTTAATATCTCAGGGTGCTTAATAATGGAGGACCAAGATGGGATGGGATTCTGAGCCCACATTTTGTGAGATATATGTACTCCTTTGGGATGAAATAAGAATAAATTTCAAATGACAGACATGTAAGCCATCAAATTAATGCAGGATTTCAAATTCCAGAAGCCTGCAGATGTTGATTCTCACTTTACCGCTTCTGCTTAGACATTGTTTCTTAGGTAGAATGTAGTTTCTTAAAAATTATTTTCTAAATTAATTTTAGATTTTATCTATCTTCCATTATATTGTAAATTTTACAGGCAGCCCTTACTTAATGATGATCATTGGTAATGATCATATGCAACTGAATTTTGATTGCTAAGTGATGCAGTTAGAAGTTGTGACATCACTTGAGCAATTACTGACTTCCAGGATTTGGATCAGGGGAGCACAATAAGGAAGTCATAAGTATTGCTTTTTCTGCACTGTTGCCATTTCAGAGGGTTGCTGAAGAAGCAGTTATTAAATAATGAACTCCTGTATTCAGTCTCTAAGCCCTGTCTGAGTTTGGCAAATCCATGAACCATAACTGTCCAGACCCAACTGTTCTCCACTGTCTTCCAGAATTAAACTTTATTGTGCTGATGACATTATCCAGCCATCCAGCTTCACTTACTTTCCCAATCAGTTCGCAAATGTGAGCAAATGTGCCATGTCACTGATTTAACTTATTTTATTTTTATTTGCTATGAAGTGATGGGACCAGATACCATATTCTTAGTTTTTTTAACAGGGCATTTCAAACATATTTTGCACTCTTTTAACTCATCAAGAGGCTCTTTAGTTCTTTTCCCTTTTCTGTCATTAGAGTGGTATCGTCTGCATATCTGAGGTTGTTGATATTTCTCCGAGCAATCCTACTTCTGGCTTGTGATTCATCCAGCTTGACATTTCACAAGATGTACTTTCCATGTAATTTAAATAAGCAAGGTGACAATATATAGCCTTGTTGTTCTTATCCTATTTAGAAGAAATCAATTATTCCACATCTGGTTCTAACTGTTGGGTATGACGGGCCCCAATCTGATCCCTTAGGAAAGAAAGACCCTCCACTCCATTTTGTTAAAGCAAAGGGTTCTTTTATTAAATGTGTTGGTTGAAGTAATGTGAAGCCAGCTCTTAATTCTCCCGTGCTTGCAAGATACAAAAAAGCTTCATCCACAGCCCATTCTTCCTCTATCTCTATGATTAGTCTGTTTCCAGCCAACCAGATCTCACAAAGATATTTTGATAATACTGAAATATTTGCAGATAATCCACATATTTCTCAGGCTTGGTCTTGGGATGCTGGTGCAAACATGATCTGGCTGTTCTGTCTTTATCACCTTTCATTCCCTCTCCCAATTTCCCATCACCTAGAACAGTGGTTTCCAAACTTTTTCAGTCCACCGCCCTCTTGGTGTTACAAACTGATCCCCAGAGCCCCCTACCCAGTGGTGGAATTATTATTTTTTACTACCGGTTCTGTAGGCGTGACTTGGTGGCCATGGCTGGGGGGGGGTTGTCATGTGACTGGGCGGTTTGCACGACGGAAGGAAGATAGTAACAGTAAAATTCAAAACTATAACAATTAATTGCACATTTATTCAAAATCTAATTTAAAAACATTTTTAGTTAATGTTGATTCAACAAAATTGTTGAACATGATCCAGTGATACCAGGTTTTCAAAGTCCGATAGTCAGTTATCAAGAACCTTAGTAACTAGTAACTTAGTAAACTCAGTAAAATTTAGTAACAGCTTCACTGTTCAGTAAATTCTGTGTAATACAGTACATGTTTGATCACTCACACACACTGCTACCTTTTGTTTTTTTCAAAATAACAGGGTGGGGTGGGGGTGGAGAAGGAAGACGACTTTGTTCTGTAGTATCTGCCATTTCAGAAATGCTCATTAGACTGCCCCATGATCAGTCTCTCTGTATTCCTCAATATATTGGTTCCCAGCAGCTGGTCAAAACCCTAGTAGTACTTATGGAGCTGTAGATGATACTATGGCAAAATACAAGCCTTGCAGCTCATGTATATTGACACAAGATAAGAGTGATGCCATTATCCAGATTTATCTGTGACAAAGGTCTCACTGTGCATAAATATCAAGATAGGAAGGGCACTTTATTAAAATAAACTACAGTGTTTTGACTCCATTTGGTTATAAAACATCTTGTTTGACATACTGGAACATTTAGACAGCACTTTCTTCAAATATGGGACGTTGTTCTATCATAATTTTGTTTTGCTTTGCTTTTTCCTGTATGTGACAATATCCAATGTTAGACAGTAATTAGACCACTTTTTAATTTACTTTTTTAAAAACAGTATATGTTGGAAATGCTTATCCCTTTTCCACAACCTCTCCTATATTTCAGCCTTTAATGAGATTACTTTGCAACTCAAAGTTTGAGAAACCACCCCAAGTGCCCTTTCTCCCACTCCTTGCTTTTTAAGACCACCTCTACAAATGGAGCAAGGAGGCAGAGGGGGCCTAGCCTCTCCCCCCCCCCACTGCATGTTTACCTGTATTGCATTTCTAAGGTATAAGGGGTAGAGATAGGCGAGAGTGGCGCGTCCATGTGGAGCGGGTGCAAGAGGGATGGGGGGGGCTCCATTGCACAGGGACTGCATGGCATAATCTTCACAGAGGCGGCTCGCAGCGCAGCCCCGGAAAGGGAGTCAGAAGTAAAGCCATTTATAAAATCCCACATCTCTTCTCTGTGCACAGCACACACAGAATCGTATCAGAGGAGAAATGCAGGCAATAGGCTCTTCTCTTCTTTCTCTGCTCCCCCTTGCCTCCCCCCGGCCTGACATTCTTGCATGCCTCCTGAATGAGCAAGCAAGCGATCGAAAAATCCTTCCAGTCTTTAGGACATTAGATTGAATTTCATCCCTGCCGGAAGTGCTCAGCTGACTCCCGACCAACAGAGCCCAGGCAGAATTGCGCCCTGCGAGAGGGTGACCTCCAGCATTCCTCTGCCACCTCCTTTGCCTCTTAGCTCTCCCCTAAGTCATCCCACCGCCCCCTAGGGGCAGTACCACCCACTTTGGGAACAACTGACCTAGAAACACAGCTTTATTACCCTTTCGTACTCCCCACCTCTGCCTGCTTTTGATAGCAGGAAGCCTTTGAGATTCCAAGGTGAATCAGGCATAGGTGACATTAGGTTTCTCAGGTGACAGTTATGGTGGTCAGGTACACCCAATACTTTAAGAACTTTCTACAAATTGTTGCAATCCACATAATCAAAGGCGTTAGCATGGTCAATGAAGCAGGAGTAGATGGTTTTCTGGAATTACGTTGCTTTCTCATAATCCAGCAAATGCAGGAAATTTGATCTCCAGTTCCTCTGCCTTTTCAAAAAATTATTTGTACTTCTTAGTTCTGGGTTCATTTACTGCTAAAGCCTAACTTGTAGCATTTTGAAGATAACATTGAAGTATGTGAAATCAGTGCAATCATATGCTACTTTTATACATCCTAGTATTTGTTATATATTTATTAGAAGTGATCTGGCTTAAGTAGCTTTTGCTACTTATATCACAGAACTTTATTTTATTTTTTGCTAGTTGTTTATTTTTCAGTTCTATGTTGTTTTTATTTTAGAAATCTGATATGTAATCTCTACCACTATTTTAGAATCATTGTTGTGTTATTTATTTGATACTACAAAAAAAGGTTTTTTATAGTCTTTGTTGAAAGAAAAATTCTTTAATTAACATATGCTTGTTTTGAATACATGAATTATTTCTCCCTCCTTCTTTTTGTTCCTCTCTGATTGCCTCTGTGTTTCAGGTTCATTCATTCCTGAGAAGTGTCAGATTCAACAACAGTGTGGGTGAAAAGATCTCCTTTGATAAAAATGGAGAGTTCATTGGTGGATTTGATGTTATCAACTGGATCACATTCCCAAACCAATCCTTTGCTAGGGTCAAAGTTGGAGTCATAGATCCCACAGCTCCAGCAGACAAGTTCTTCAATATTTCTGTAGATTCCATCAAATGGCCAGTAGGCTTTAATCAGGTTAGTTTTTTGAATCTAAATTTCTTTGCCTTCCTTTAAATATATTTATTGATGAAAGTGTCACGGTATCATTTCTGACTAATCTAGCACAACTTTTCTTTAAAAGGAAAGATATCAGTAAGATTTTTTAAAACTTTTCTAGCAATTGATATTGAATATTAGAAAATATATTTTCCCGGCTGCCTGTTAATCTTGAGCAATGGTTTTCAGGGTTTTTAAATAAAAGCTGCAAACCAAAACAGTAGATCTTGTCAGTTTGCAGGCATCAAAATTCAGAAGTTGAGAAAACCAACTTTAACTAACTAGCACAGAAATTGTCTTTGAAGAGAGATGATGGCTAATGCAGGCTACACATATTTATTTAATTATAATTTCAGAGCTATTACATCTAAAATTATGTTATCCTGCTACTTCATTTTTAATCTCACGGTAACTCTCCAAGCATAGTCTTTCCCCTCCGTATCTTAAAATATTCTTCTTCATTCATTGATAGGAATTACCTTTATCTTTGTGTAACAATCCTTGTGAGACAGGATACAGCAAGTCCAAGAAAGAGGGGAAGTTGTTTTGTTGCTATGATTGCCATTTATGTCCCAAGGGGAAAATATCAAAGGAAAAAGGTAGGAAATTTCCAAATATACTGGGATTAAGCCAAAATTATGATTTTTATATCAACTCACTTGAATTCTTATTTCAGACACAGATGACTGCTCTCCATGTCCAGAACGTCATTATCCAAATCCTGGCAAAAATATGTGCATTCCAAAGTGGATCACCTTTTTGTCCTATGAAGAACCTTTGGGGATCAGTCTGACTGTTCTTTCTCTTTGCTTTTCTTTAATGACAACATTGGTAATCACAATCTTCATGAAACACAAAGACACTCCCATCGTCAAAGCCAACAACCGGAATCTCACTTATACACTCTTAGTTTCTCTTCTCCTCTCTTTCCTTTGTGTCTTTCTATTTGTTGGGAGACCCAATACGATTGTGTGTCTCTTTCGACAACCAGCTTTTGGCCTCATTTTTTCTGTGGCGGTTTCATGTATATTGGCCAAAACCTTTCTTGTGGTTCTAGCATTCATGGCTACAAAACCTGGTTCCAGACTGAGGAAATGGGTGGGTGGAAAGATGGTCAGTTTCATTCTATTATCCTGTTCCCTTGTTCAAACATATATTTGTGCTGCATGGCTGATAAAATCCCCACCATATCCAGATATTGATGCAAAGACAATGTCTGAAGAAGTCATCCTGGAGTGCAATGAAGACTCTGTCATGTTCTACTGTGTTTTGGGCTTTATGGGTTTTCTTGCTCTCCTTAGTTTCTCTGCTGCTTTTATAGCTAGGAATTTACCTGACAGTTTCAATGAAGCTAAATTCATCACTTTCAGCATGTTGGTCTTCTGCAGTGTTTGGTTGTGTTTTATTCCAACCTATCTAAGCACAAGGGGAAAATATACGTTGGCTGTGGAGATCTTCTCCATGATCTCCTCCAGTGCTGGCTTATTGGTTTGCATCTTTCTTCCCAAGTGTTTTATCATTGTGATGAGACCTGAACTGAACGATAAACACCAGCTCATGAAGGGAAAGTTTTAAGAAATTTGTATGTTTGCCTGAGATATTTTATATCTGCATTTTGGAGAACAAATAACTCTGTAAAACATAAATTACATCACAAATTAATATATTGACTTATTTTGATATTGATTTTTAAATATATTTTAGTATTTTATGGTGAGCCCTCAGTAAATGTATTGATTAAATGTGAGTTGTCAATTTGTCTTTACTGGTCATCTTAATTCCTATACAGTAGAATGTGTAAAAAGAAGTGCAGTCAAATACGTGTAAGAATTTGTTTAAATGTGGAAAAAAAATCTATGATTTTTTTCTGAAGAAATTGGACAGAGGGAATTCCCTGATGAACACCACTTATATTGGGCTACAAAACATGGGGTAAATTCAAAACCTGCCCATATGCCTTTTTTCTCAGTAGAAAAGACAAGAGAAATCTCTGGCACAAAAAATAATTCTAGTAAATTCAAAAAAATTCAATCAAAAGTCCAATACATGCTAGTATCCAATTTGCATAATGGTCTCCTTTTAAGAGATTCAACTGAGCATGATGACTGTTTAGAACAGCATGTTTCATGGTCATAAGTCTGTTTGAGTAGATAAGAGTTTTGCAATACTTGAATAACTGTGTAGAACTGGAAGTTCAATGGTCATAAATCTCTTTGAGTCAATAATTTTGCAGCACTTGAATGAGAGGGACACAGTTATTCTATGGGCCAGTTGATGACCTCCAATGGGTTTAACTGTTTATGCATGCTGGCACATGAGTCATGCTCTGGATCCCATTGGTCAAGGAATTTTGACTTACAGGGTACAGGAGAAGAATCTTTTCTGCTGTGGCTCCTGTACTTCAGAATATCATGACTGCTGAGGTGATTAATTTCTTGCTACCTCCTCCTCATTCATACCTAACTCTTCTCTAACAAAATTCAGTTGGTTAACTGAATTTTAACAGAATTTTAAATATGTGCATTTTTGTTATTTCAGGACTCTTTATCATATTTTAATCATTGGAATATAAATTGTGTAGGGTCATCTTGGGAAAATGGATGGCATAGGCATTTAATAATAAATAAATCTCGGCTTGCTAATCTTATTTTCCAGCCTGATGTTTCAATTTGCATCCTAGTTATAACTGGAACTGTGCTGTATATTAGTTGGTTTGTTTCTGGCAGTGTGCTGGTGCTTATATTTGATTTGATATTACAAATATTATATTTGATATTACAGTATTGGTGTCTTTTAATACTTGTGCTAGTCATTTCTTTGGAACAAGCTTCAACATAGGGAACCTTATCCTTATTCTCTCACCAATGGAGAGAGCAGAGGAATGGCATGTTAGCATTCCAAATACATGTAGATTCAAATCAAAGTCGAAGGCAAAACAATGCTTAAAGTTCCAATTTAATAAAACAGGCATGTTGGCACATAGCTGTGGGGATTCCAACTCTGGAAGTTACATCAGAATCCCACCCAGTTAAAAGTTCATGATCTTGCCCCCACACCCACAGTCCATCACATGGTCCAATCTTCTTCTTCCATGCTGGCGTCTACGCCTAACTGCTTCCAGTCAGGTGTAAAGATTTGGGAGACAAAAGATGACCTTGAGCTTCTAGGAAGGAATTTTTTATTTTGAAAACAACACATTCTACCCTTTGCTAAATACCCCCCCTAATAAGAGTGTGGCAGGCCAAAGATTCTTAAAGGAACCACTGCAGACCTGACATGGTGACCTTCAATAGTGACGTACTCCTGCGAGCCCTCTGGAATGGTAAGAGAAACCACTAAATGTCCCTACTGTGGAGACGTGCTCAAGGCACAATGTTAATAGCCAACACTAGTTTCCCCAGCAGGCGGGATAATATGGCCAGAGAGACCCTGCACTGACTCAGTACCTTCCCAACCAGTTGTCTAATGCTTTCCTGTCTATCCCTCAACAGAAACACCTGACCTGAGATGGAATCAATCCATACCCCTAGGTGTAATATCCGGGTGGTGGGTTCAAGATGGCTTTTCTCCCTGTTTATAGAGAACCATGGGACTCCAGGGTGTAAATGGTTATGTCAAGGTCTCGCCTTGCTCCAGATAGCAACCTGGATTGTCATCAAGGTAGCATTGGATATGCACTGGCTGAAGCCTCAGATGTGCTGCTAATGCTGCCAGAACTTTAGTGAATGCCTGGGGGGCAGACGAGAGGCCAAATGGCAAGGCCATATACTGATAATTATGCTCCCATAACAGAACCTTAGAAATTTCTGGTGATCGGGCCTAATTGGGATGTGGAGGTAGGCCTCCATCAGATCAATTGACGCCAGGTGGTCACCCTCCCACACCCCTGCCAGAATGGATTGTATGGAGTGCAACTTAAACCTGCGGTATTTTAAATGCCGGTTTAAGTGCTTTAAGTCTAGAATTGCTCTCCAACCCGCAAAGGCCTTAGGGACGACAAACAAAATAGAATAAAACCCTTGATGTAATTGGTCCTCTGGAACCAGTTGAATTGCCTTGATGTCCAAGAGATGTTGTATAGCTGAATTCATGAGGGCTTGTCTGTCCAGGTTATGGGACATCAGGCAACGAATAAAGAAACTCAGGGGAGTGGAGAGGAATTCTAGAGCTAAGCCAGACCTAATGAAACACCTGACCTGAGATGGAATCAATCCATACCCCTAGGTGTAATATTCGGGTGGTGGGTTCAAAATGGCTTTTCTCCCTGTTTATAGAGAAGTCATGGGACTCCAGGGTGTAAGTGGTTATGCCTAATTCATCTGAGGTAATCTCAGCCCACCAGTCAGCAAAAAGTTGTAACCGTCCCCCGATGGGAATGGAGAACCAATGAGAACTAGGGCTTTCAGTAATTTTTGGGCCCCGTCCCCACCAGAAAGGCTTCTCGGCCTGGTTGCTCCTCTGGTAATGAAAAGACTACTGGTGCTGCCTCTGGCAGTACTCCCCCGGGCCCTGTAGCCATAGGAGCCATATTCATGGCCTTGAAAGGAGGTACCATAGTCCTGTGCCCGAAAGGACTGCCTCCTAGAATATGGAGCAGCACATGAAGACCCTTTCCTGGAAGTGGACGGCAAGATTTTTCACTTGTCTTTATCCTCAATAAGAAGTGGCTTTAGAGTATCTCCAAACAGGAACTCCCCACCCTTTATAAGGAGCGGACACTAGTCACCACTTATGCCTCATCCGCCTGCCACTGGCGGAGCCAATGCAGATTACAGAAGGCAACCGAGGCCGCCATCACTCTAGAGGCAAAGCGAGTGGCATTAAGTGTGGCATCAGCCATAAATTGGATGGCAGCCACTATTTTATTGAGGTCTTGATGCGCCCTCAGGTCGGTTGCAGGCAGACATTGTTGAAACTGCTGTAGCAAAAACAGGCAGGATTGAGAGAAGAACGAAGTGGTTGAGGAAGCTTGGACTGCCCAAGCTGCTGCTTGATGCCCACAGTACATCGTGAGGTCGACACTCTCGTCCTCCAGCTTGAGGACCTCCTCCTGGGAACCGGGAATGTTGGTCGCTGACTGAAGGGCTGCTACTGGGACATCGACCTTCGGAATCTGAAGGAGCTGTCCCAGGTTAATGGACACATTGTAAAAAAATTTGTCCATGGATGATGGTGCTGGACCCGATGTCGGGGATGCCCACTGGTATTGCACCACATCGAGAAATGACTTTGGGGCTGGAACTGTGTCCATCTCCACCATCTGCTCAATGAAGAACAAATTGGCCTACGTAGAAGCCATTGCAGGGGCCAGCGCGGGAGGCATTGCTGTGAAGGTAGTAGATGCTTTGGCCTTGGTCAGCAAGGTCTTGAAGTGGGCCGGTTGGAACAGGCCCAAAAATGGTGGTTTTTTTTTTCTGGTACTGCCTCCTCATCCCCAGAAAATTCTGCATCTTTAATCTCCCCGTTTTCTGAGACGGGGGACTGGTTAGGCTGGGATCTAGCCAGCACACCTGCTGCCTCTAGTCCCAAACTGAGGATCTTGCAAGAGATGTCCCTGCAGATCAGAGCCATAGCCCCACAGTACAGAGGTATTTATTGGGAACAGGGGCCTGAAAGAACCAGGGGCTGATCCAATGGAACTGGAGAGGGTTGGACAGAAATACTGCCATTGGTCTGTGACACTGTATTCCCCTTAGAGGATGATGAGGAATTTCTACGAGATGAGGCCTTCAAACTTTTGTCCTCAGGAATTAGACCATCTCCCTTGTCAGGCCAGACTGACCTGAAGGACTTTTTCTTTCTGGCCTGGGCAGTGTCTTTCTCAGTTTTTGTGTGTGCCTAAGAATCTACTGCAGCTTGGGAGATGGAAGCCTCCACTATAATTAGGAGCCCTTGGGCCACGGTTCCCTCAGCATTTGAAGCATCCACCATTTTGAAAGGGATTTAGCAACCAAAATGGTGGTTCACACCCTTTTTAATGGTCTCTAGCCACCCTGCTACAAGCATGATAGTCACTGGGCAGAATGATGCAGGGAGAAAGGCCTGGGGCAATTCTGGGTCTCACCTCCTGCCTTTCCACAGGATCGCCGCTTTTCGCTGTCTCTATGTTCTTCTGAGCCCTCAGACAGCACTGCCAAGGAAGTGTGACTCAGCTGAGTCATCAGGTCGGCTCTGGAAATTGTGCAGCTCTGTTTAGTGAGGAAGCAATCTAGCTGGCTCAAATGTGGCGCGGCAGTGAATTGACAGCCGCGTCTCTCTCCTCACCTTCACGCTAATCAGGAAACTTCAGCAAGGCCGTGCGAGGAAAGCCGTTCCTTGCATGGCAATTTCACAATCCTCAAGGCCTCCAGAGCTGTCAAAACACTCTTTGAAAGGATCCGCAATAACGCTGCGATCTTCCCTTGCCGCCGGAGAGAAGCAGTTAGTGACCTTTCAAGAGCACTACACACTCTCCCGCCTAGTGAGGGGGACTTGGGAGGCAGATGGCCCACAGGGTGAGCTATGGGCCTAAGCCCTCACACTCCAGCCCTAGATTCCAGTTCCAAATCACAATATAATGAAGGAAATCAATACCAATTAATTAATCAATTATTAATTTTGCAAATTTCTCAGGAGATACGTGATGACATGACCGTCCTTGAAATGGACTGAGTCAAAAAGCTGGGTAAGGCTAGCAACAAGGGGCATGTCTTAACTAACTTTATTCAGACTCAGTCCAATCAGAAGGCAGACAATGTCAACCCATGTATGGATGCTATCTCCACCTCTATTGAGAACTTAAAGTTTTACACCATAATCAAATTTTTACAACAACTATTGTCTATGTTAACAGTACAGGAAATAGAAACAAAATTGAACTAGGCACAACTAAGATACTTCAAGTTTTAAAATATACCAGGGAGATGGTTGACATATAAATTAAGAAAGGAAAAGCAAAAACAATGATTGGAAACATTTATGAAGGCAGTAACAGACAATGAACCTGTTAAAAAGTCCTTTCATAATTTCTATTTAAATTTGTACAAAAGATATAAGGTAGGTATGACAAATATAGATAAATATCTTTGAAGACAAAAGCTGCCTAAACCCAGAGGCATAAATGACCTGATAATAGTTTTTGAGATATCAAAAGTCATTAAAAATGAAGCCAGGCAAAGCAAGATGGTCTTACTGGCCAATTGTTAGGTCTGGAAGCCATCTTTTGCATTAGGCCTTCAGGCATGGCACATTTATTGCTATGGGAAGCTGGGAATGTGGTTTGGATGGAGTGGGGTAGATATAGTCAAAATAATGCTCCTATCTCTGCAAGTCAAGGACAACTTGTCCTGAACCTGGAATGCTGTGGCTGGGAGGCTTCTCCAGTTGGGATGGTACTTGATTGGAGCATGTGATGGACATGTGGGTGCTGGGCATGGACTTGGACTTTGGTTCGGGTGGGGAAAACCTGGAAACTTTCAAATTTTCCCAGATGTGTCAATAAGACATCTCTAATAAAATGGAAACTCAAGCCTTAGAGTCTTCTGTCATTGGGGAATCCTGACACCAACATTATAAGTGCTTTGAGGATGAACTTCTCCAACCACCAAAGGACACAATATACTACAGTGGGGAAAGATACTGCAGACATGGAAAGAAAGCCAACATTGTGTTGCTACCCAAGGAGGGTCAAGATGTTACAAAGAAAAAGAATTGTAGACCAATTTCATTATTAAACAATAATGTTTAATTGTTTAATAATTAAACAATAATTATTAAACAAGGATTACAAACTCTTTGCTGGCATTTTGGCAAAAAGACTAAGGAAGATTTTACAGATGTATATACATGAAGACCAAGCAGGCTTTCGGCCAAAAAGACCGCTAAGAGATATTGTGAAGACTGTCTTAAATATTATTGAATGCTTATAACATCATAATGAGAAACAGGCAGCCTTAATATTTTAGGAATGGAATGGAATGGAATGGAATGGAATGGAATACAATACAATACAATACAATACAATACAATACAATACAATACAATACAATACAATACAATACAATTACGGTAATACCTTACACATACACATACTGTATTTTTCGGAGTAGAAGACTTACCTTTTTCCCTCAAAAAAGAGGCTGACAATCTGGGTGCATCTTATACATCGAATACAGCATTGTTTGCCTTCCAAAGCCCCACCCCCTTCATCAAAATGCCTGTGCATACACTTATGGAGGCTTTCAGAGAGCTCCTGGGGGCTGGGGGGGGCAGAAATGAGCAAAAACCCGGCCGGTTCTCCCCCCCCCCCCCAGTCCCAGGCAGCACTTTATTAGCCTCCGTAAGGCTATGCATGCAATTTCTTTGACAAAAAATGGACCCATTTTTGGGAGGTTTGAAGAGTGCAAAAACTTTTTTTCCCTTTTGGAAAGCTCTTAAAGTGATTGATGAGAATTACATTGATCAAGTGCTATGCCAGCAGAAACAAAGTCTTAGATGCTGCAGATTGTCAGCGATTTCCTTCTCCAGCACATGGATAAATACACCTGGAAACATCTACCTACTCTCTCTCTCTCTCTCTCCCTACTGTATCTCTCTCTCTCTCTCTCTCTCTCTCTCTCTCTCTCTCTCTCTCTCTCTCCCTATCTACTGCATTTCTCTCTCTCTTATGATTAAGAGCCTCGGAGCTCTTCCCCACTTGCCCATCAGCAGAAGTCTTCTGGGAGGTTTTGGCTGGTGTGCGTGCGGAGGGAACTCCAAGTCTTTTTGCCTTCAGGCAGAGCTGATTCTGCGCCTTCTACCTTTGCTTGGGCAGCCAAATGAAAAGCCCCAGGGAGATATTGACTATTTTAAATTCATTGATTGGCTTACTAAATTGAAAGGATTGAGGCGGCTGTAGAGGGGGCTGTCTAACATTAGCCATGCCATGAGGGGCTGGATCGCCAGTCCGGCGTTACGATCTAGGCTAGCTCTCTGCTAAGTGTAGCAAAATAGATATGTGAGGAGTGGCTGGCATCTGGGAGCGATCAACAAGTACCGTTTGGCTCACGTGGAACCTAGTCTGTTCTACCGGAAAGTCACCACTCAGCTTTTAGTGCATATCACAGCCATTGGGGAGCTACACGAGACAAGCTGCTGCATTGAGGCCAATTTTCTGCGCTTATCTCTGTTCCAATCACGCCCCCCCCCTTGCCTGCCGGCAGAAGCCTTCCAGGAGGTTTTGGCTGGCGTGCACATGGAGGGAGCTCTGTTAGATATCAGAAACAGTACTAATGGTTTTCACCAAGGTCCTCTGTTCTGGTGGAAACAGAGATTCAATCTGATTGGTTGAAGGGTCTGACAGCTCCCTATCAAAGGGCTGCTGTCAGACTGAACCTTCGTTGGATTGTACATAATTGACTTGTACTAATAAAGAGCTGTTTGTTACTCTGAAGCCTGAGCGTGCCTTCATTCACCCAATCTAACACTGGTGACGATGGTGGGATATGAAGGCAACTAGGCAGACTAAAAGAGCGCAACAATCCAGCAAGTCAATCCAGCCCAGAGCTCAGTGCGACATCGAGCAGCCATCTTTGAGAGGCAAATTCAAATGTGCTTAGAAACACAAGATGACAACGCACACCCTAACAACTCCATACAACCCAGCCACCGAGCACTGGGAATCCAATATGATGAGGTTCGATTGCTTTCTCGAAGCCAACGACCTCATGGGCCTTTCTGAAGGCCAGAAAAAGAACATGTTCCTGAACTACTGCGGACCAGAGGTGTTTGAGATGGCGAAGGATTTGTCCAAGCCAACACCACTCCAATTGGTCGCTTGGTCAGTTCTACAACAGACGCTGAGGACACACTACGCTCCCAGATGATCTAAATACGTCCGGAGGCATTAATTCAACATCCATAAGCAGAAGGAAGGGGAATCCATCAACGAATACATTGCAGCACTCAGAAAGGCCACAATGTACTGCGAGTTTAGAGATCTTGATGAACTTCTACTTGACTGCATCATATGCTGTGTTCGGGACATTGGCCTGCAGAGGAGATTATTAGCAAAAACAAATCTTACTCTCTAATTGCCAGGGCTACGGAGTCCTCAATTACATTTATGGAAACCCTGCATTGCCAAAATAGTCCAAAGAGTGTGAGGAAGAGCGCAGGCATGCATCGCGAGGCTACAGAGCCTGAAGGCTTGGAGAGCAAAGATGACAGCTACCGCATGCACAGTAATTGTACCAAGCCGGCACGGAAATTTGAACCGTGTTTCCCACCTTGCGCCGGCTGCAGAGGAAACTACCTCAGAACATATTGCCATTTCCACAATGACATTTGTCAACGCTGCGAACATGGGAGAAAAAATATCCCAGATAATTTTATAAATAGAAAGAAAACCAAAACAAAGAGATTAAAAGCAACAAAAAGCTTTATTTATTGATAAGAGGCTTCTTATCAACAGACTGCATGCACATGTAGGATTCTCTAGGCAAAAAGAGAATGGTTACAGATGGAACAGGTAACTCTTAAATACACAAAGTGACATCTCAATATACGTCATCAAGCAATTACAAAAATACATGTGTGTGTTACTTGTGATCCGTGTTTATGCTGAGTAACAATGTTAGCAGGTATCATGCGACTGGCATGGAAATATCATGTCTCAAAATACATTTGAATACTTCTAGGTAGTTTCCAGAAATATGAATGTGAAACGTCAGCTTCCCCCTCCAGAATGCCCCCAGAACACCCTAGAGAACTTATGAACTTGTAGGTTCTCAAGGCTTAAACAATAGCATGATACTGGCCACCTTCTGTCAAAACATCTTTAGAACATAGGGGACATGCCAAGGGGACTTCCAACACCGATTAGGATATTTTCAGCCAGGTCATCATAACCTTGGCCCATCAGCTTCTGCATTTTAGTTCCATTTTTTTAAATTTCCAAGCAAGCAAGCAATTTATGGTAAGCTTCTAGCATAATTAAAATGGAGTTTCAGACTCAAAATGGTGTTTTAGACTTTATCCAAATAACCCAATTCATCCTTTTTCTCACAGAACACAAGGGGCACATTGCCAAGGTCTGCAGAAGTATCACCCTGCTACAACCTGGAAGCCCAGAAGTATACCTAACCGCCAACAGAGGCCGAACCAAGGGACATGGCAGCCGCCACCACAGCGAACATAAGGAGACACCAGAGTCACCTATCATCATAGGCCAAGTTTGCACAAAGAGGCCAAAAAAGCTGAAAGTCACAGTCCTCATTGAGGACTCTCCATGAAATATGGAGATTGACATGGGGTCATCCTTGACCATAATGTCTTGGGCAGCACTCAAATAGGCTATCGCTAGTCTTAAAAAGCACCAGCTGTGGATTCCAGACATCTGCCTTCACGACTACAAGGGGAACCGAGTCCTCATCGTGGGCCAAGGCACATTCCAGGAGAGGTTCAAGACCTTCTGCAGGCAGCTACAAGTGATGGTAGTCAACGGACACCTGCAGAGCCTCCTGGGGCTTGGCTGGTTTGAAGCCCTGGGCCTAGAAGTGACCGGAATCAACACCATACGAGATGAAAGCACTGAGGAATTCCTTAAGGAGTTCAAGGACGTCTTTGGCACCAGTCTAGGTAAATATGATGGGACTCCAATATCTTTTAACTTGGACCCCAATGTAGCCCCCATCAGGCTAAAATCCAGGAGAGTACCTTTCCCTCTCCACCCTAAAATTGATTTGGAACTTGACAAATTAATTGGCCAGGGAATCCTAGAGCCAGTAGATCACGCACATTGGGAGACCCCTATAGTGACACCTGTGAAGCCTGACGGGTCTGTCCACATCTGCGCAGACTACAAGTGCACAATAAATAAAGTTTTACGACAAAGCCCTTATCCTGTACCCATTTACTGCACTCATTAGGCCCCGGAAAAGGTTTTGCTAAATTATATATGGTGCAGGCATACCAGCAGTTGCCTGTAGATGGTGCCACGGCGGAGGCCCAAACCACTGTGATGCCCAGGGGTGCATTCAAATGCACCCGCCTTCAATTCGGAGTTAGTATCTCCCCTGGACTGTTCCAAAGTATCATGGAACTGCTTTTGCAGGGGATTCCAGGAGTTTTCCCCTATTTTGATGACATATTGGTATCGGCTGCAAATGAGGCGCAATTATTTAAAAGATTGGGAACTGTTCTGGCCAGAATCAGAGACAAAGGCCTCCACCTCAAAAAAGAAAAATGCCAAATTAATGTGGCAAGGGTTGAATTCCTAGGATACCTCATCAACGGCTCTGGGATTCACCCAACCCACAAAAAAATTAAGGCAATCCAGGACGTCCCTACACCTCACAATCAGATGGAACTACAGGCATTCCTCAGGTTCCTTAACTTTTACAGCATCTTTATCAAACAGAAAGTCACAGTTGCTAGGCCTTTGCATTGGCTTCTCAGCAAACACACCAAGAGGTCCTGAGTCAGAACTGAAGCAGCCGCATTTGCCGCGGTGAAGTAACTGCTGTCAGTGGACACGTTTTTGGTCCAATACAGCCAGACCCTGCCACTAGTCTGTTGAATAGCCTCGTAAGTCCTCGCACTTATGAATGACAGCTCGGCAGCAGCCAGGCGCATCTTAACCAATCAGACGCGCCTGCTGGTCGCCGGGCTGTCATACGCGAGGCGATTGGCTAAACGGTTTGACAGCCGAGTATAAAAGGCTGCACAACTCCAGAGTCTATCCGCTCTACTGTTAGTTACTGTTGCAAACGTTCTTGTTACAATAAACGGTTACTGTTACCTCAGACGCCTCTGATTCTTCATACAGCCGATCTAACACTGGTGACGAGGACTAGGGAACTGGCTCTGAGAACAACCTGTAACCAAAAACAAGCAACGTTTTAAAAGGCATTTGACCAGTTCAACATGCCTCATCATCTCCTCAGCTGCATCCAGAATCGCCTCAGACAATCCTGATGGCCGGCATGCCAGCTTTTGCTCCTTTTGGAGTCGGCGGGGAAACTTGGGAAGCCTTCTTAGAAAGGTTTGAGTGTTTTTTAATCGCGAATAATAGACAAGGCTACTTGCAACCAAGAAAGTGCGGGTTTTTCCTAACCGCATGTGGCCCTGAAATGTTTGCCACTGCCAGGTCATTTGCTGCCCCAAGGGCCGTTTACAACATATTCTGGCAAGAATTAACGGACGGGCTACAAGCCTATTACACTCCAACTCCTTCCCAAATCGCTCGTCGGTTCGCATATCGCAGGCGAGTGCAGAAGCCTACAGAAATGGTCAACAAGTTCCTACAGGCTCTGCGAGTCGCCGCGGCTCAGTGTGACTTTCCGGATCTCGAAGCTAACCTAGCAGAGCAATTTGTGTGCGGTCTAAAGGACATTTTTTTAAGACGCAGATTACTGGGTAAACCAAAAGTTACCCTTGTCTATGCGATTGATGAAGCTCGAGCCGCCGAGCTGGCTGATTCATCTTCATCATAAATAGAGCGCTACCTAGCCCAGATGTCCGTTACTGGCAGTTTACCCGTCGATCAGAATGCTCATGCCCTGCCTTCTCTACCAGCTCTTGAGCCACCGCCATTTCAACAATCTTCTTATATCACCAACTTAATTGACGAGTTGGCTCCACTGCCTGACCACCTTAGACAAGCTCAGGTGGACAGGCTGGGGGTTTCTCCTCGTCGTCAACAGCCTCAGCAATCCCAAACGCTCATCCGTTCTCCGACAGCTTCATCCATTTGCCTAGGCTGTGGTGGCGCGCATCCCCGGTCTACCTGCCCTTTCAAGGCAGCGGTATGCTGCCGTTGCGGAAAGAAAGGACACCTGGCCCAGGTCTGTCGAGCCTCCCTACCTGCTCCTGCTACCTCCTACGGACCACCTCCACCTCCTAAGAACCCTCAAGGCCGCAAACCACTTCAACACCAAGACGACTGCTACAACCTTTCTGAGGCCATCACTTCTCTTCCTGAAATAGCTGTCAACCTGGCTTCAGAGGGTACAGAAAAAATCAACATAACTTTATCTATTGAGGGGAGACCATGCCAAATGGAGGTCGATTCCGGCTCATCCAAATCTCTCCTGTCTTGGGACAATTTTTCTAAGCTCTGCCCTAACGTCAAACGGTCCCAACTGTCACCCCCCGACACCATTTTAAAAGATTCTCAAGGTTCTCAAATCCCCACTCTGGGTTCTTACACTCTACGGGTTTCCTATGGCACTCACTCTGCTGTCTTGCCAGCCCTAATAGTGCTAAAGCCTTTACCCTCCATTTTAGGGTTAGATTGGTTCTCTCCCTTAGGTCTATCCCTTAACGGAATCCATTCCATAGCGGACACGCCCCCTTCTGATGTAGCAGTAGTCCTAACGGACTACGCTGACATCTTTGATGGACAGCTAGGTCACTATAAGGGCAGCCCCATTTCCCTTAACTTGGATCCCCAGGTTGCTCCAATCAGGCTGAAGGCCCGCAGGGTGCCTTTTGCCTTGAGGCCAAAGGTGGACGCCGAGCTTGATAAGCTTGTGGCGCAGGGCGTACTGGAGCCCGTTGACCATTCACATTGGGAAACCCCCATAGTGATTCCAGTGAAGGCCAACGGCTCCATTCGGATCTGCGCCGACTACAAGTCAACGATCAACCTTGGCCTCCAGGCAAACCCCTATCCAGTCCCTGTAGTGAAGCACCTGCTCCACTCATTGGGGCAGGGCTGCATTTTCGCCAAACTGGATATGGTGCAGGCCTACCAGCAGCTTCCTGTGGATGACAAAGCGGTGGCTGCCCAAACCATCGTCACCCACCGGGGGGCTTTCCGTTGTCGCCGCCTCCAATTTGGCGTATCCATTGCCCCAGGGATCTTCCAGAGCCTCATGGAGCGCTTGTTCCATGGGCTCCCTGGTGTGGTCCCATACTTTGATGACGTCCTGATCGCTGCAAACAGCCGCTCAGACCTCATCAAAGTTCTGCGGAAGGTCCTCGACCATTTCAGGGGCGTGGGATTAAAATTGAAGCGCAGCAAATGTTTCTTTGCTGTACCACAGGTGGAATTCCTGGGCTTCTCAATAGATGCCCAGGGAATTCACCACACCCCCTCAAAACTAGCAGCCATCAGGAACACTCCCACTCCAACCTCAAAGGTGCAGCTGCAAGCGTTCCTAGGCCTTTTGAATTTTTACGCGCCGTTTATTCCCCACAAGGCATCACTAGCCAAGCCGCTACATCGGTTGCTCGACCGATCCGCGGCCTGGAAATGGGGCAGCCGTGAAGTGCATGCGTTCGCGGCTGTCAAATCCCTGCTGACGTCAGAGGCAGTCTTAGTCCAATATAGTGACAAGATGCCCCTGACTTTGGCTTGTGATGCCTCCCCCGTGGGTTTGGGGGCTGTTCTGAGCCATGTCCTTCCCAACGGCTCAGAAGCTCCCATAGCTTTTTACTCCCGGACACTGTCCTCCGCCGAGAGGAACTACAGCCAGATAGACAAGAAGTCTCTGGCTGCAGTGTCCGGGGTTAAAAAGTTCCATGATTACCTATACGGGTGGCATTTTACTCTATACACCGATCACAAGCCACTCCTTGGGCTTCTGGCCGGTGATAGGCCGACCCCTCCTATCCTTTCCCCAAGGATGACCCGATGGACGGAGTTCTTAGCAGCGTACTCCTATGCCCTTTGCTACCGTCCAGGCAAGCAACTAGGGCATGCAGATGCCCTTAGTCGCTACCCCCTACCTGGCAAGGACATCCAATCAGTCCCTTGCCGTTCTGTCCTTGCTATCGCTCAATTGGAATTACCCCTGTCTTCAACCGATGTGGCCACGCACTCTTGGTCTGACCCAGTCATATCACAGATAATGAATTGGGTCCTGAGAGGATGGCCTACTGCTGCCGCACCTCCAGAGTACAGGCCCTTCAAGGCCCGCCAACTAGAACTATCACTTCATTCTGGTTGCCTACTTTGGGGCGACCGCGTGGTCATCCCATTGGTCCTCCGGCAACAAATATTACAGCGGCTGCACGAGAATCATCCGGGAGTAGTACGCATGAAGGCTCTAGCCAGGAGTTACGTTTGGTGGCCAGGCTTAGATTCAGAAATCGAGGCCTGGGTCGCCAAATGTGTAACCTGTCAGCAGTCCCAGCCATCTCCCCCCTCCTCTCCCTCCCGGGAGTGGGAGATACCCCGTGGACCCTGGTCCCGGATTCACATTGATTTTGCGGGCCCTTTCCAAGGTTTTCTTGGTGGTTGTAGATGCGTACTCTTGATGGGTGGAATTGTTGCTTATGCACTCCACCACAGCCGAGAGTACTGTGCGAGCCTTGCAACGCTTCTTCACAACCCATGGGTTGCCGGACACAGTAGTGTCTGACAACGGCCCGCAATTCTCATCTACAACCTTCCAAACATTCCTCGCCGAGCAAGGGGTCCGCCACGCGCCGGTTGCCCCTTACCATCCGGCCAGCAATGGCCGGGCGGAGAGGGCGGTTCGATCGGCCAAGGAGGCTTTGGGACGATTGAACCGAGGTGACTGGCAGGCAAGGGTGGATGCGTACTTAATGGCACAGCACTCCACACCTTGCCCCATTACACGGAAAAGCCCCGCGGAGCTGCTGATGGGCAGGCGCCTGCGGACCACCCTGGATAGATTGCATCCCCTCTATTCAGGGGTTCAGTCTGGCAACCTGGGGCCTCCAACACCCTCCCGCTCTTTCATCCCTGGGGACTTTGTCTGGGCTCAGAACTATGGAGGGGATAATAGATGGGTGCCTGCCACCATCATCAAAGTAACAGGACCCGTCTCCTACAGTGCAAGAATTCCCGACGGTTCCATCTGGAGAAGGAACCTGGATCAACTGAGGCGCCGACCCAACTCCGATTCAACAACTCAAACTGACACGCAAGGGTCTGACATAGGCGTCTCTCAGCCAGCCCTGGTTCCGCAACATCGCTCCAACATTGACATTCCTCCAGCCTTCCCAAACTCAGGCCAGCCTAAACTTTCCTCAGGGGTTCCGAACCCTGATGTTACATCTGCTGCTTCTCAAGCCAAGCCCGCAATCCTCCACCCATGTTTTTTAGGTCGCTCTGGGCCTAACCCTCCCATCTCACAGGCTGCCTCCCAGCCTATTTCCAATCCACCGCCATCCTCGGCCGCGCCCCCATTGCCCAACCTACCTTTCCTTAGTAGTTCTCCAGTTACACAACGAGGGCCTTCTGATGTCACCTGGAGCTCTACTCCCCGAAGGGAGGAGCTCAGACAGGGACATCCTTTACCAGATCCACTTGCAGTACAACTGCAGCGGTTGGGGTGTGTCCGCTGTTCACCAGCGTATCTCAATGATTATGCGTGCACAAGTCTAACGCATGCGCACAGCTGGGGGGGGAAGAAGTGTTGAATAGCCTCGTAAGTCCTCGCACTTACGAATGACAGCTCGGCAGCAGCCAGGCGCGTCTTAACCAATCAGACGCGCCTGCTGGTTGCCGGGCTGTCATACGCGAGGCGATTGGCTAAACGGTTTGACAGCCGAGTATAAAAGGCTGCACAACTCCAGAGGCTATCTGATCTACCACACACAACTCCAGAGTCTATCCGGTCTACTGCTAGTTACTGTTGCAAACGTTCTTGTTACAATAAACGGTTACTGTTACCTCAGACGCCTCTGATTCTTCATACAGCCGATCTAACACAGTCCTAATGTGCGACGCTTCCCGTTTTGCATTGGAGCTGTCCTCAGCCATCGCATGCCCAATGGAACTGAAGCACCCATCGACTACTACTCATGAACATTGTCTGCTGCTGAGCGGAACTACATCCAACTGGACCGTGAGGCTCTGGCTGCAGTCACCAGCATGAAATGGTTCCACGAATACATCTACGGCCGTGACTTTGAACTCATTACGAACTACAAACCATTGTTGGGTTTGCTGGCTGTGGATTGGCCTACTCCTGCTTCCTTATCACCGCGAATGACCAGATGGACAATCTTCCTCCCAGCCTACAGTTATCGGCTAGTCCATCGACCTGGCTCTACCTTGGGGCGTGCTGATGCCTTGAGTCGATGCCCACTGCCTGAACTGCTTGCAGACCCTCCCCCTGAGACACCAGTCCTCCTCACCGACTGTCTTGAAGCTGGTCCTGTATTGTCTTTTGATGTCGCCCGTCACTCAGCAAAAGACTCTACATTCCGACAGGTTTTAAACTGGGTGTGGAGGGGGTGGCCCAAGGGGCCTGTGGGGTCTGAATTTAAAATGTTTGACTGCAAACGTGATGAACTCCGTAATAAATGGTTGCTTACTGTGGGGGGACCGGGTCGTTGTTCCACCCAAACTGCGCATTGCAGTATTAGAGGCATTGCATGTAGGGCATCCTGGAATTGTCAGGATGAAGTCTTTGGCCAGGAGTTACATGTGGTGGCCTAACATGAACAGGGAGATAGAAGAATGGATGGCTACCATGCCAGGAGTCCAGACCAGCTCCCCCAGAGGCGGCCGCTAAGGATTGGGAGTGACCTCAAGCACCATGGTCTATGGTGCATATAGATTTTGCTGCCCCAGTTCATGGCCAGACCTTTATGGTAGTTGTGGATGCCTACTTGAAATGGCTAGAAGTAGTCCTCATGACCTCTACCACGGCAGAAGCAGTCATCAAGGCACTACAGAGACTTTTCTCGACTCACAGCCTGCCCGATGTCTTGGTCTCTGACAATGAGCCCCAATTTATGGCCATGCAATTCGAGACCTATTTAGCAGCACAGGGAATCAGACATGCCCTGGTCGCTCCATTCCATCCAGCTTCCAATGGTCAGGTGGAGAGAATGGTGAGATCTGCAAAAGAAGCCCTATCCAGGATGGGCCTGGGAAATTGGCAAACACAGGTTGATCAATTCTTCCTTATACAGAATATCATGCCAAGTACTACCACGGGTAGAAGCCCTTCCAAACTTCTAATGGGTCATTGGCTAAGGTCCCACTTAGACCGGCTACACCCAAACTATTCTGCTACATCGCCCCCAGATTTGACCGGAAAAATAAGAAACTTTAGCGTAGGGGATCAAGTTTATGCCCACAACTATGCTGAGGAAACTCTTTGGATTCCTACCACAGTAATAGGCATCAACGGGCCACACTCTTACCCATTAGAGCTCAAGGACAGTCAATATTGGAGACAGCACATTGACCAACTCCGTGGCTGCATCTCCAACTTCAATTTTAGGCAACTAGAGATAACTCCTGCATGAGTAAGTCAAAGCCCTACCCAAAAGGAGCACAAATTCACTCCTTCAACAGGTAATTCAATCCCAAAGGTACCAGGGCACTTATCTGAAATTGTTGCAGGCCTGCAGTGAGTTCCGAGCGAACCGGCTCCAGAAACTCCAGCCGTGGCCTGTGAGAAGTTCCAGGAGCTTTCACCAGGCAAAGCCACAGAGACAACAGGTCCATCCGACCTGACTGATGAACACCCAACAACTGAACTGTGCAAGTCTGTGTGAGCCACCAGAAAGCCCACCTACCTGTGTGACTACGTCACAAGTTGGTTGATTCCATCTAAGAGGGTAGGGGTGTTAAATATCAGAAACAGTACTAATGGTTTTCACCAAGGTCCTCTGTTCCGCGGGAACAGAGATTCAATCTGATTGGCTGAAGGGTCTGACAACTCCCTATAAAAGGGCTGTTGTCAGGCTGAACTTTCGCTGGATTGTACATAGTTGACTTGTACTAGCTGTTCGTTACTCTGAAGCCTGAGTGTGCCTTCATTCACCTGATCTAACAAGCTCCAAGCCTTTTTGCCCACCTGCCTGCCTGTCTTGCCTTACACAAGTTGGTCTGGAGTGAGGAAGGGCCGTTATTTCTGCTCAACTTACGCACAGTTCCACATCTGCAGCTGATCTCTTCCTGGCCAAAAGGGCGACTTTTTGGTCCCTGCGGGACTTCTGGAAGAGAGTGACTGAAGCAGCTTCACTCTTTTTCTGCAAGTCGAAGGAAAACTCTCAGGGAGATATTGATATAAAGTCAATCGCCTCATAGCACAGCCGGTAATTACCTGTCAAATGGCTACAGCTGATTCAAGTGCCGATCAGAACATGGCACAGCCAAACGGTACTTGTTGATCACTCCCAGATGCTAGCCGCTCCTCACCTATCTATTTTGCTACACTTAGCAGAGAGCTAACCTAGATTGTAGAGCTGGACCGATGATCCGGCTCCTCATGGGGTGGCTAATGTTAAGACAGCTACCTCTACAGCCACCTCAATTCTTTCAATTTAGTAAGCCAATCAATGAATTTTAAATATCCAATATCTCCTCGTGGCTTTTCCTTCAGCTGACAGGAGGAGAAGAGAAAAGCCGCTTCAGCCACTCTCTTCCAGAAGCCCCACTGGGACCGAAAAGATTCCCTTTTAGCCAGGAAGTGATCAGCTGTGGACGTGGAACAATGCGTTAACTGAGCAGAAGGAACGGCCCTTCCCCAAACCTGGTCAGTGCTACTCCCACTCCCTGCATCAAGTGAAGTGCTACGGGCGGCAGGGAAAATGAAGCTTCTTTGCCAGCTTCCCAACTGGCAAAACAGAAATTATCGCCAAATGGAAGGTATGTGTGTGTGAGAGAGGGGGGTGGAGAGAGCGAGAAAGAAAGAGTAAGAGATTAACAAAGGAAGGGAGAGAGAGAGAGAGAGAAGAGAAAGAAAAAGAAGGAAAGAGAAAGAAAGTTGGAGAGAGACACAAGAAGGAAAGAAGAAAAAAGGAAGGAAAGAAAGATGGAGAGACAGACAAGCAAGCAAGCAAGCAAGCAAGCAAGCAAGCAAGCAAGGAAGGAAGGAAAGAAAGAAAGAAAGAAAGAAAGAAAGAAAGAAAGAAAGAAAGAAAGAAAGAAAGAAAGAAAGAAAGAAAGAAAGAAAAAGAAAGAGAATTTATGATCACAATTGAGGTCAATATTTTGGTTGCTAAGCAAGAGTGTTGTTAAATGAGTTTCACCATATTTTACAAATTGGTCATTCCCACATGGTCACATGACTGCCAAGCCACACCCACAAAATGGGCCACACCTACAGAATAGGTTCTAAAAATTTTTGAAACTCACTATTGCTCTTTCCCCTCTATCTACCTATGTACCTACCTGCTCTCTCTCTCTCCCTACCTATCTACTATATTTCTCTCTATCTCTTTCTCTCTATTTCTCCCTCTACCTACCAGCCTACCTACTCTCTCTCTCTTCCTACCTACTGTATTTCTCTCTATATATTTCTCTCTCTCTCCCTACCTACCTACTGTACTTCTCTCTCTCTCTATTTCTCTCTGTCTCTCTATCTACCTACCTACTCTCTCTCTATCTCCCTAATTACCTACTGTATTTCTCTCTCTCTCCCCTCTACCTACCTACCTACCTACCTACCTATCTACCTACCTACCTACCTATCTACCCACATACCTACACACTCTCTCCCCTCCTACCTACCTACTGTTTTTCTCTCTATATATATTTCTCTCTCTCTATCCCTTTATCTACCTACCTACCTACCTAGTCTGTCTCTCTCCCTCCCTCCCTAACTATATTTCTCTTTCTTTCTCTCCCTCTCTATCCCTCTATTTACCTACCTACTTTTTTAAAAAAATTGCCTATTTAAAACCTTAGTGCGTCTTATACTCCTAAAAATACAGTATTTAAATCTCTATTTTGCTTTATGGATCCAATCAAGAGGTGGGTTCCTACTGGTTTGCACCAGTTCGGTAGAACCAGTTGGTCAAATCTACTGAATCATTGAGAGGAGGTTCCACCGGTAGACTCAGAAGTAAGTACCGGAATGCCTGTAGAGGGGAAGGAAAGGATGACGTTGACTAGTGAAATATGTAGTGGTCCATGCATATTCTATATAATCCCCCATTAGTATATATGGGTTACAGTGAGTTTTTTCACAATAACAAATAAATAAATTGTAAAGGAAATCTCACTAAGCCTATATCTATCCCAAAAGATGTAAAGGAAAGCTACAGTCTAGCAAATAAGACTGTAAATATAGTACCCCACCCACAACTCTTTAAAGTGGATATTTCATGAATCCAGGAAAAAGGTGCCGCTGTTTTAAAAAGTACCAAGTAGATGCTGAGGGCTTTACATTCCTATATTCAAAAATAGTGCATAGCCCTAACAAACATTATTATTTAATGAATTTAAGTTGTTGCCACTGCTTTGAAGTTAAATTCAGATGTATGGATGCCTCTTTCTTTTCTGTGTAATTTATATCTCTATCTTGACTGGGAATGCTGACATCATCTTGACCACTCCCACCCAGTCACATGACCGGCAAGTACTCCCACCCAGTTGCATGGCTGGCAAGCCACGCCCACAAAGCAGGCCACACCCACAGAGTAGGTTCCAAAAATTTTTGAAACCCACCACTGATCCAATCATTTATTTTTGTCTTGTGGCTCATGTGTTCCTGCCTCTGAAAGTCCTCACATGTGACTGTCTCATTGTCATTATGAATTTAATCAGTTTGAGTCTTGCAAATCCTTTGGGACTCCATGAAAATAGGAGCAACTGACACTGAATAATGGTATTTATTGTCCCCATCCTATCCAACCCATGGCTGGGAGCCCCAAAGCTCTGTGAGTTGATTTGATAGTATGTTGCTCTCTCTAGTTTTGTCTGAAAAACATCTCCAGAAGGCATATCAGTCTGTTCTACTTCAAAGATCTTGTTGCAGACAGAGACATTTGTACACAGAAAGAAGGCACTCATGGAAGATGTTGGTATTGGTGGAGTTGCTGTTAATAGTATTGCCTGAAGTGGTGTGCAAGAATCCTAGCCTACAATGTGACTTTCAGGAGCCTCTTCCTATTCGGCATACCTACCATCAGCTTGGAGACATTAATATTGCTGGCATCATTTCTGCCTTATATGCAACTTCTAATCCCATTGAGTTCATTCAAGATCCTTCTCGGGAATTTCATGATGGAGTTATGTAAGTATATCATTAATTTCTTGACAAGCTCTTAACTTTCTTGGTAAATCACATGATGCTTGAAATATTTCCTCTAATAGCAAAACCTCCAGAAAGGAATGTCTAAAACATGATGTCTAGGTTTATTTTATGTAAAGTGATATTTCACTTCAGTTTCCAGGTAAAGTCGAAATAGTTGAAATAGAGATCAAATTTCCATTTATAACAAATCACATCTAAATATATGTTACTTTACAGGTATGCTTGGCTATATTTATGAAGCAGTCACTGCATTTAAGAAAAGGGAAGCATAATTTTTCTCATTGATATTTTTGGTACCAAAACACAGCCATTTCCTATAAGCTATTCTTAAAAGCTGTTCTTTAGTAGTGGGCAATTCTCACATACTAAAACATAGAAATAAGAATTATTAAGCACATTCTACAAAATATGCTGTACTGAAGGATTGCAAGCCACATAATGTGAAACCGACCTCTCTTAATGTATTTTTTAAAATTGTTTTACAGAATACTTTTTCAGAATTATCAGCATATCCTGGCCTTAGCATTTACTATAAAACAGATTAATGAAAATCCCCAGATCCTAACTAACATCACGCTGGGCTTCCACATTTTTAACAGCAATTTTAGTCCAAGTTGGACTTACTTTGCCTCAATGGTTCTACCTTTCACTCAGGGAAAATTCATCCCTAACTACAAGTGTGGGATCACAAATACTTTGGCTGCAGTCATTGGGGCACCTGACATCTCCCTTCACATGGCAACTGTGCTGTGTATCTACAAAGTTCCTCAGGTAAGATTTGATGTAGATATACACTATCATTCTGCCATAAATCCCTAAACATCTAAATGCTTCATCTGTAAAAAGGAGGGATTTTTGGGATAAGTAGATATTATTTTTGCATGCATAATTACGTTGGCATAATAGCATGAGTAATCATAAACCAAACAGATGGTGAAGATATTTGACATAGCAGGTTCCTGATACTGATCTAAGGCTCAAATTTGAAATATTCACAATAAATTCCACAAAAATGTATTTACTAATACTTCAAGAGCGATGTCTTGGTTTCCTAATCAACACAACTAGTTCCATAATGTTTCGGTGTATAAAAATAATCAAACACTCAAATCAAATATAGACATTTTCAGAGACTCACATAGACCTTTGCAATTGCATATGTTTACCTTTCTGTAGTTGATATATGGCTCTGCTCCAGTCATGGATAAAGAGACTCAAGCAGTTTTCTTTCAACAAATGTTTCCAAATGAATCCTACCAATGCAAGGGCCTCTTGCAGGTATTGCTATATTTTAGATGGATCTGGATTGGAATTCTTATAGTAAAGGATGAGAAAGGAGAAAAATTCCTCCAGGAGATGCTCCCCACATTTTCGGAGCATGGCATCTGCATTGAATTCATAGCAGAGTTACCAAATGCAGCTTTTTACAGTGATTTTACTGATATGATAGAGGAAGGATTTCATATATATTATGTTCTCATGAACAGCACAGCCAATGTGATAATCTTATATGGTGAAACTCAGTCATTATCAGCTCTGAGAACTTTCCTCCAGTTTTCAGAAGTGGAGGATTTGCCAAAGAAGAAAAAGATCTGGCTTATAACAGCTCAGACAGATTACACTTCAGTTGCCGTTCATAAATCTTGGGATATCCATTTTCTACATGGTGCTTTATCCTTTGCAGTTCACACAAGGGAGGTCCCAGAATTCCATGAATTTATTCAAAACTTGAATCCAAACAAGAACCAGCAAGATTATTTTCGAAAAGATTTTTGGGAACAGGCATTTGATTGCTTCTTTTCAAACTCAAAAACTGAAACCTCTGAGAAAAAGTGTACTGGACAGGAGAGGCTTGAGACTCTTCCCACATCTGTGTTCGAAACACTAATGAGCGGCCAGAGTTACAATATTTACAATGCAGTCTATGCTGTCGCCCATGCTTTGCAATCTCTGCATATATACAAATCCAGAGAAACAGCTATCATGAAAGAAGGGAGGAAACAGTTTCATAATCAAGTGTGGTGGCAGGTAAGTTTGTGGTGGAGAAACCACCATATCTGCAATTGCAAGATGTAGCCATAAAATTTAGTGAACAATATTTTTTTGAGGGATTGACACTAGGTTTAAATGTGAGCTATAGTAATAGATTAACCAACTATAACTTTGTATGTTTTCTGACCAAAGCTTCCTGATACAATAAAAAACAGTCACCTAGACCCAAATATATCCCATCCTTATGAAGAATTCACCTCCTCCCTACATTCCATAACTCTGCCATAAGTTCAGCCTATTTATAAATAGAATGAGGTGACCTATTGCATTCACCTGATGTGCACTCTTTACTTTTTCTTCTAAATGGTTTCTTTCAAATGATTGCTAATCACACACAATTGTTTGATTGTTGAAAGTACAACAATGTTCACTTTTTTAGGCCTTTCCTGATGAGGTATTCCCATGCAATCCATGTGTGGAAGCGGAAGAACTGATAACTATATTGTGACGTTCCTACTCAAATGACATTCCGAATGCTGGGATGTTCTCTTTCCACCAGGCATCAGGTTCCCACCTCTTCCGAGACCATTAGAAAGTCATCTGTATTTCTATACACAGAAATTAACAGCAAAACATAGCTAGTTCTAGAGCAAATGAATGGAGAAGAATGAGAACAGATTTATATGCTTCCAGGAACAGGGTTCTAGGAAAAGCAGGGAAGGGACTGAAAATGTTTTTAACATCTCAGGTGACTTAATAAAAGATGACCAAGGCAGAATTTTATTTTAAGCCTACTTTTTATGACACATCTCTACTCACAAATAATGAAAAACTGACATTTCCTGCCATTAAAGTAGTGTCATTTACTTATTTGAGGTTATTGATATTTCTCCTTGCTATCTTAATTCTGGCTTGTGATTTATCGAGTGTGGAATTTCATATAATTAACTCGGCATATAATTTAAATGAGCAGGGTGACAATATACAGCTTTGTAGTACACTTTCCCTATTTTGAATCAATCAATTGTTCTACATCTGGTTGTAGGTATTGCTTCTTAAACCTGCATCCAAGTTTCTCGGGTACTCCCAAGCTGAATCGGGCAGAGGGGACATTAGCCTTCTCAGGTGAAAGTTATGGTAGACAGGTACTCCCAACACTTTAAGAACTTGCCACAGATTGTTGTGATCCACATAAACAAAGGCTTTAGCATCATCAATGAGGCAGAAGCAGAAGGTTTTCTTGAAAAATGTTGCTTTCTCATAAACCACAAATTTGATCTCCAGTTCTTCTGCCTTTTCAAAAAATCATTCGTAATTCTCTTTTCTTGGTTCACATACTGCTGAACTCTAGCTTGTAGGATTTTGAGTACAACCTTCCTAGTGTGTGAAATGAGAACAAACATATGGTAGTTTTAAGCACCTTAGTATTTATTATATATTTATTACAAGTCATCTGAATTAAGTAGTTTCAAAATTAAACTACAGAGTTTAATTTTAATTTTTGATGTTTTTTTATATTGCAACTCTAAGTTAGTTTTATTTCATTAATCTGATAAGTTACCTCTACCTCTTTGTTAGAATGATTGTTATGTTATTTGTTTGATACTGGCTTACAGCTTAAATAAAAAAAATGTTTATATTATCTAGGTTTAAACCCAGTGACATGCGGTGACGGTTACCGTTGGTGAGGCAAGACCGCAGCAGCGGCGAGAAGCAACGTCCCTGGCACTGTGTCGGACATAAACGCGAGATGCATGTCAGACACAGTGGCGGGGGTGTTGCTTCTCGCCGCCGTCGTGCTCCACCGCCTTGCCCCCCGCCTCCTCCGATGAACAATCCTGCTGCCCCGACCTGCAGCCAGCCCACCCACCCCTCGCCCGACCTGCTGCCTGCCTGGACTCACCGCTCTTCTCCTCCTCCTCCTCCTCCTCCTCCTTGTCCCCGCTCGGTGCTGGGCTGGCTGCAGGCCGGGGCATCAGGACTGTTTGTCGGAGGAGGCGGGGGGCAAGGCGGTGGAGCGTGACGGTGGCGAGAAGCATCTCAGATGGAGCCGGGACACCCGGAAGGCAAGCCCACCCACCCCCGCCCCACCTGCTCCCTGCCTGGACTCACCGCTCTCCTCCTCCTCCTCCTCCCCGCTCGGTGCTGGGCTTTAAAGGGGTCTCCCCTCCCCAGCCAGCCAGCCCACCCAGCCAATCCCCCCACCACCACTGTGTCCAACAGGCCAGGTGTCTCGTGTTTATGGCGGACATAAATGTGAGACGCCTGGCCTGTTGAAACACAGCGGCGAGAACGTCCCTGCCGCTTCCGTGCTCCGCCACCTCATCCCCCTGCCTCCTCCGACCCCACCGCTGTGAAGAAAGAAAAAAAACCACACACAAACCTCACAATAAAAAATTAATTTTTTTATTAAATTACAAATTACAAATTAAATTACAATAAATTTGAATCCCTCCCTCCCTCCGTCTGATCCACCTTTTCCAGCTGTGGAAACTCTCTCAACTCTCCTCTTGTCTGCCCAACGTAAGCGTGCTCAACGTAAGCGTGCTCAGAAGGCATGATTCGCTGCTCCCCGATCAGGAGGCGGGAGAATCAGTGCCTCTTTTGCATATGAAAGTTTTCGATTTTTAACTCCTCCTTAACTTTTAAAAGGCGAACAATTCCTTAGGTAAAAGAGGCCCCGAGTTCTCTGGCCTCCTCCCATAGTTAATACTGAGAGCAGACACCAAGCCACTGTGACTTTGAATCTGGTAGCAACTACCCTGGCTTCAATTATTTTTAAAAAAATATTTAAAATTCTTCCTTTCCCTCAGGAGACTGGTGAGGCCCCGCCTCCCCTGCCTCTAGTGACTGCACGTCCCTGTTTAAACCAGTGGTGGGTTCCTATTGGTTCGGCCAAACTGGTCCAAACTGGTAGGAACCCATCACTTGTTTGGCGGCCTGCCATGCCCCCAAACCACTTCTTCCAGCAGTGCCATAGGTGCTGCCATCTTAGAATAGAATAGAATAGAATAACAAAGTTAGAATGGATCTTGGAGGTCTTCTGGTCCAACCCGCTGCCTAGACAGGAAAGCCTATACCATTTCAGACAAATGGTTATCCAACATCTTCTTAAAAAACTACTGTTCTACCCTCAGCTACTTTACAGAATAGTTTGACATATTCCAGTTCCTGCAACCATTCTACATGTATTTTAGCCTTCAGTCCCCTAATCATCTTTGTTGCCCTTCTCTGCACTATTTCTAGAGTCTCAACATTTTTCTTATATTGTGGTGACCAAAACTGATTGCAGTATTTCAAGTGTGGCCTTACCAAGGCATTATAAAGTGGTATTAATATGCCACGTGTTCTTGATTCTATCCCTCTGTTTATGAAGCTTAGAACTGTGTTGACTTTTTTTGGGAGCTGCAGCACACAGCTGGCTCATATTTAATGTTTTTGCTTCTGTGCATGCACAGAACAATTTTTATTGCTCTGCATGTGTGCGCAGCTGCACCAAGCACATGTGTGGCACATCCATGAGGGAATCGGCAGTAGAGATTACCAGAACACATCCATGGTTTAAACAAACATTCATATGTATATTTTGAATATATGCATTATTTCTCTCTCCCCCTGTCCTGTTCTCTCTTTGTTCCTATCTGAATATCAATGTATTTCAGGTTCATTCTTTTCTGAGAAGTGTCAGATTCAACAACAGTGTTGGTGAAAAGATCTCCTTTGATAAAAATGGAGAGTTCATTGGTGGATTTGATATTATCAACTGGATCACATTCCCAAACCAGTCCTTTGCGAGGGTCAAAATTGGAGTGATAGATCCCACGGTTCCAGAAGAGAAGTTCTTCAATATTTCTGTACATTCCATCACATGGCCAGTAGGCTTTAACCAGGTTAGCTATTTGAATCTAGATTGGTCTGCATTCATTTAAATATATTTATTGACGAAAGTCTCAAAGCATCATCTCTGACTAATCCAGGTACAAATGTCCTGGGGTAGGAAAAAATATTAGTAGAGTTTTTATTACTTTTGTAGCAATTGCTATTGAATATTGTATCCTTTCCTGGCTCCTTGTTAATTATGGACAATGGTTTTTAAGATTTCGAAGTAAGAGCTGCAAGTCAGCATTCTAGATTGCGGATTTCAAGTTAAGAAAACCAAATTTAATTAGCCAGCACAGAATCTTTCTTTGGATACTAGTGATGTGGGTTATCAAAGACCATAAATATCAATAATTGTAGAAATTTAATTATTATTTTGAACCAATTTTATTTAAAATTATGTCATCACATTATTCTTCATCTATTGATTCCACAGTAACAGTAACTCTCCAAGCACTTCCTTTTCTCTCTGTATCTTAAAATATTTTTTCATTCATCGATAGGAATTACCTTTATCTTTGTGTAACGATCCTTGTGAGACAGGATACAGTAAGGCCAAGAAAGAAGGGGAGTTGTTTTGTTGCTATGATTGCCGTCTATGTCCAGAGGGGAAAATATCAAAGGAGAAGGGTAGGAAATTTTCAAATATAATTCGAGTATGCCACAATTTCATAACACTGTAATTCCTATTAATCAATTCACCTACATTCTTATTTCAGACGTAGATGATTGTTTTCCATGTCCAGAAGATCAATATCCAAATCCTGGCAAAAATATGTGCATTCCAAAGCGGATCACATTTTTGTCCTATGAAGAACCTTTGGGGATCAGTCTGACTGTTCTTTCTCTTTATTTTTCTTTAATGACAACTTTGGTAATCACAATCTTCATGAAACACAAAGAAACTCCCATCGTCAAAGCCAACAACCGGAATCTCACTTATACACTCCTAGTTTCTCTTCTTCTCTCTTTCCTTTGTGTCTTTCTATTTGTTGGGAGGCCCAATATGATTGTGTGTCTTCTTCGACAACCAGCTTTTGGCCTCATCTTTTCTGTGGCAGTTTCTTGTGTATTGGCCAAAACTTTTGTTGTGGTTCTAGCATTCATGGCCACCAAACCTGGTTCCAAATTGAGGAAATGGGTTGGGGGAAGGATGGTCACTTTCATTCTACTATCCTGCTCCCTTGTTCAAATATGTGTTTGTGCTGTGTGGCTGATAACATCCCCACCATACCCAGATTTTGATGTGCATTCAATACCTGAAGAACTTATCCTCGAGTGCAATGAAGACTCTGTCATGTTCTACTGTGTTTTGGGCTTTATGAGTTTCCTTGCTCTGGTTAGCTTCTCTGCTGCTTTTCTAGCTAGGAATTTACCTGACAGTTTCAACGAAGCCAAATTTATCACCTTCAGCATGTTGGTCTTCTGCAGTGTTTGGTTATGTTTTATTCCAACCTATCTAAGTACTAGGGGAAAATATACATTGGCTGTGGAGATCTTCTCCATTATTTCTTCCAGTGCTGGCTTATTGGTGTGCATCTTTCTTCCCAAGTGTTTTATTATTGTGTTGAGACCTGAACTGAACGATAAACACCAGCTCATGAAGAAAAAGTTTTAACAAATCTCTCTTTGCCTGTCATGAGAAAGAGAGAGAGAGAGGGGGGGAGGGAGGGAGGGAGGGAGAGAGAGAGATAGAGATTGTCCACTTATACATTGAAGCCAGAAAGCAATGTGCAATTAGATTGTCCTTTTATGATCCCCTGTCCCCTGTGATTTACATAACTTCAAGCACTTTTTTTCCCCTTCTGGGAGTTAGTAATAACTGGGGCCATAAAATGTATAAATAAATGGATGTATTGACATTTCAGTATGTGATAGTCAATACTGACTTAATATTAGATTAAATGTGAATTTTGTATTTATCTTTACTGGTCATCTTAATTTATATGCAGACTAGAATGTGTAATAAGGAATGGGGATTAAACAACAATGAGCCTTTTATTTAAACAAGGAAGATCTATGAATTATTACTGAGACAATTGGATACTTGGAATTCTCTGGTGCACATCATGTACAGTGGTCACCTACAAAACATGGGGTATGTTCAAAAGAGCTTCCACCAGGCCACATTTCTTCTCAATAGCAAAGATCAATGAATCTCTGGCACAAAAACAATTCTAGAAAATACAAATAAATTCCATCATAAATCTAATACATGTTAGTATCCAATTTACATAATAGTCTCCTTCTGTTCTGATGTAGGCTACCCAAGACCATGACTCATACTCCTTGTTCCAACAAAAAACCCTTCTATTAATTTACTGTGAATTATGCTCATTCATATCCAAAAAAAAAAAGTCTTTCAAGGGAGGATTTATAGTCACAGACCTTATTTGGCATGGAAAGCTGAAAGGCTGATATCTGCAAAACCTAACAAGCAGTCTTGGACCAATTAAGCAAACTAATTGTCTCCTGCAAACTCCACTCCCCTTTCACTCCTCTTTTATTTTCTCTGGGAGCGGCCATTCATCGTCCACCCATGAGTTTACTCCCAAGTCAACCCCTATTCTTTAGCTGTTCCCTTCATCTCCCAACTCTGTGCATGCACACACTGGAAACAGGCTCCAGCTCTTTGTCTGCCTCACTGAGGTCTGACTCTGAAGGCAGCTGATAACTAGCATATGGCTCTGGCTCACTCTCTGCCTATGACATAGAGCCCTCATCAGAGCCTTCCCCAGACTCCAGGACTGGCCCATGTTCCTCTCCAACCTCCTCACTGTCCGAATGCTGCAAGCTCCACAAGTGGGCCACAACACCTTCTAGGAAATTCAATCAAATAAGATGATTGTGTAGAACAGCATGTTCCAGGGTCATAAGTCTGTTTGGATAGGCAGAAATTTGCAACACTTGAATGAGATGGTGATTCAACCTATGTTGTAATCTATTGCCATGATCACCAATGTCAGATGCATGTCAACTTCTAAAGAGTTGCCATGGCTATTATCAGGTTGGCATTCAAGGGAGGATACCATGCATACCTTCAGCCAGAGTTGGATCTCATATTTCTACAACCTAGTTCATGAATATGATCTATGATGCATGACAGAAAGGAGGAGCAAAGTTCAAACACAATTAAGTGGAAGCCAGTTTAGGCTCAACAGAAGTCCGTGCCAAGATGTTAGTCCTAATAAATGAATGGTTTTTTTAAAACTTTGTCTCAAGGCTTGTAAATTAATTAGGTCAGCTCTTCGGAACTTCACAGAGAGCCTAAAGTGAATTTTTAAAAATCTATCAAGATTACTGGGTTTCCTGAATCCTGGGCTCTCTGAGCACTCCCCCAATATTTGGGGTGCTTGGAAGGAAAATCAGGCAACCATGGCAGAAGGTGGATTATTGGGAGAAAGATTGATTTCAACTGGAGGAAGTCGGCCAGTCCCCCCTCACCCCCGCATCAGAGCTCCACACTTCCACACTGTGATGTCTTCCCCAGCAGTAGAAGCAAGAAAGGATGAGTACTTTTTAGGGAGTGCAAAAGAGGAACTGAGGGAGGATTTTGATTGAGCCACCCTTCATTTTGAGGGGGCATCATGCTGCCCAAAAGAGAGGGGAGGGACATCTGATCCTTTTGAAAGGAGGAGATGCAGACTGGAGTGCAGCCCCTCCCCCCTACTGATAGAAGGAGAAGGAGTCCAAAATGGCAACAATGCTTCTCCCATGTAGCAGGCAGGCTGCCAAAAGCAGGCAACCCCCTCCCTCTCTCTGAACTAGGGGTGAAGAAGATGACCAGCCATATCAGGCGCAAGCATACAGAGGCAAACAGGAAGTTGGAGGATTAGGGCTGAATGACTCACCCCAATTCAGGGGAAGGTTTGACAGAGACTCAGACCAGCTAGTCCTATTCCTTGATTCAGCTGATATCCACCTAGAATGCTATGGGCACCTCTACCCATCCCCCAAAGCCATCACACAGGGTCTAGAGGGAGAAGCAAGGGAATGGCTAGCAGCCCCCCAACTGCAAGACATAGATGCCTTCCTGCAATTGCTAGAGGCCAGATTTGAGGTGGTGGAGGAGGACCCATATGAGGAAGAGGAATTCAGCAACCTAAAGCAGAGGGACCGGCACATCAAAGAGCACACCCATGAATTTAGGAAGGTCATAGGAAGGCTACCCCCTTTACCAGAGTGGCTGCTGGTGCATTTTTTGGTGGGGAGCCACAGGACCACAGCAGGCCCTGAGACCAGCCCTCCCTCAAAATCTGCTGAAATGCTACAGATGCAGAGGGATGGGCCACATGACAGCTGCATGCCCAACCCCAGCCCCAAAACCAAGGCCAGACCCACCGCCCAGGGCACAACCAGAACAAGGGCCCAAACGGAACACCAACACATCTGAGAAAGCCCTCCAGACTGAAGAGGCCCCTTCCCCCTCAGGCAAAAGTGGTGCAACTCCAGGCAATGACAACCAGTCACCCAACTCATATGACAGTGAGGACGAGGGAGAAAACGACCCAATGGTGAATGAATCAATTCACCCTTTCCTTTTTCCAATATGCCTCACAGCCCCAAAAACAGGAAACCAGGGGGCTTTTCAAGCCCTAATAGACTCAGGCTGCCCAAGGTGCTTGATCAACATAACCACAGTCCTGAAATTGGGGATCAGAGCAAAAAGACTGGGCAACCTGATCCAGTTCGAGCAGGTTGATGGATACCTAATGGGAGGAGCCTATGCCACCCACCTAACTGAACCAGTGAGGCTAGAATTAGCAGATCACTGGGAATTTGATTCATAATAGCCCCCCAAATGACAGACACAGTCATACTGAGACTTTCCTGGCTACACAAGTGGGGACCGACCATCTGGTGGAAAGGAGGTATCTGCAGACTTAGGATATCAAGGGGCCCCCAACTCCTCCCACACCAGCAAGCAGAAACACCACCCATGCTGGAAACTCCCCCAAAAGAGCCCACAAGAACAACTGGCAACCACATCTGACAAAACCCCAGAGGCCGAACTGATTCTGATGGGTTATCAGGACCTCACAGAAGTATTCAGTGAGGCTGAGTGTGATGTTCTGCCTCCCCACCGGGAGACAGACTGTGCCATCAAAATCATTCCCTGGGGCAAAACTACCTAAGCCCAAACTGTATGCCATGACACCCCGGGAAATGCAAGAGATGTGCAAATACATAGAAAAAACCTTAGCAAGGGGGTTCATTGAGCCAGCCAAGCCACGGGTCGCGGCACCAATCCTCTTCAAAGAAAAAAAAATGGAACTATGAGGTTGTGTGTGCACTTTCCAGGGATAAATGGTGTGTGCGTAGACAACCTATACCTTTTCCCCCTCATGAAGGACATGCTATCTCATCTGGCCAAGGGAAAAGTCTTCACCAAACTAGACCTCAGAGAAGCATTCTACCGAGTACGTATCAGGGAGGGAGATGAGTGGAAAACAATGTTCAACTGTCCCCTAGAGAGCTTTCAATTCAAAGGGATGCCTTTCAGAGTGCATGAGCCCCCCAGAGGTATTCATGCAGTTAATAAACGAGGTGCTGTACAAGCACCCCTACAAGGTGGTCCTTGTCTACCTAGATGACATCATTATCTATACTGAGACCATGAACAACCACATTCCCCTGGTTTGCCAAGTACTGGAAAAACTGGCAGCCAACCTGTATGTCAAGGTATCAAAATGGGAAATCTACCATGTATGGTTAGACTACCTGGGTTACTCAGTGTCAAATGAGGGAATAGAAATGGACCCAGCCAAAGTACAAGCCGTCTTAGGCCGGCAACCCCCTCACACCCACAGACAGCTATAAAGTTTCCTAGGGTTCGCGAACTTCTACAGGCAATTCATCCCCTCCTTCGTGAAGATTGCCAAACCCCTAACACACCTCCTGAAGACAGGGAGCCAAGGAACGAAACTTCATCTGGGACAATCCCTACAGTGGGACCTAACCTGCCAAGAGGCATTCGAAACACTAAAAGAAATATTTGCAAAGGAGCCGGTGCTGAAGCATCCTGACCCCAAACAATCCTTTGTGATCCAGGCAGATGCCAGCAACATGGCAGTGGAGCAGTGCAACGCCAAAGTAACAACCAAGGAAACTTACAACCCTGCGCCTACACCTCCCGCAAGTTCACAGACACAGAGAGACAATGGGTCGAATGGTAAAAAGAGTCGTTCGCAGTGAGATGGGCAGGAAATTTTTTTTCAGGAAATTATGAACAATTCCAGTCAATTTTGGCATAAAACCAAATGATGATGAAGAGGATTTTCATCTTTCAACATGACAAGGACCCAAAGTATATTTCCAAACCAGGAAAAAAATGGCTTCACCAGAAGACAACTGAAGTTTTGGAATAGCCCAGCCAGAGCCTGGAGCTGAATTCAATTGAAGGTCTGTGGGGTGATTTGAAGAGAGCTGTTCATAGGAGATATCATCACAAACTGACAAATTTGACGTGCTTTGCTAAGAAGAGAAGAGCAAAGATTCCCAAGGCAAGATATGCCATATTTATAGGCTCCTATGCAAAAGACTGAATGCTATTGTAAAATCAAAAGGCACTTTAAAAAACCTATTAGTTTAATAATGTACATATTTAAACAACCATGTTGTTGTACATTTTTTATTGTATTTTCAATTGAATTGAATTTATTTTTGACTCATGGCTCATGCATTCCTACCTCTGGAGGGCCTCACATTTTGAAGTTGTTCACATATGTGACTTTCTCACTATCATTATGAAATTAGCCAGTTTGTCTCTTCCAAATCCTATGAGACACCATGAAAATATGAGCAACTGACACTGAATAATGGTATTTATTGTCCCCATCCTATTTCAACTGATGGCTGGGAGCCCCAAAGCTATGTGAGTTGACTTGATAGTATGTTGCACTCTAGTTTGTCTGAAAAATATCTCAGGAAGACAGGTCAGTCTGATCTACTTCAAAGGTCTTGTAGAAAGTGGCTTTTTATATAGAAAGAAAACACTCATGGAAGATGTTAGTGTTCATGGAGTTACTGTTAATAATGTCTCAGGTGGTGTGCAAGGATCTTACCCATCAGTGTGACTTTGAGGAGCCTCTTCCAATTCGTCACACATATCAACACCTTGCAGATATTAACATTGCTAGTATTATTTCTGTGTTCTCAACATTTTCCGATTCCATTTCTTTTATCCATCATCCTTCTCAAGAACTTCAAGATGGACTTATGTAAGTACATTTTTAATTCATAACCAAGCTTTGTATCTTGCTGTTCACTTACATGATGTTCAAAATATTTTCTTGAAAGTCATAATAATAATAAAAAAAGAATACCCAAAACAACTCTTTTATAAAAGAATATCTTGATGTATATTCAAGGTGTTCAATGTTCAATTTCCACCTGTGGTGGATAAAAGTGCTTTACTTGTAAGACAATCACAGTTACTTATTTAGTGAGATGGCAGCATATAAGTTTGATCAATCAATAAAAAAGTTAAAGTTCTCTTAATACTAGTCATCTCAAATTATTTCCAAATATAGAATAGAATATAATTCTTTATTGGCCTAATGTGATTGAATACAAAAGGAATTTGTCTTTGGTGCATATGCTCTCAGTGTACATAAAGAAAAATAAAATAGAATATATTCATCAAAACTCATAAGATACAACACTTAGTGATAGTCCTAGATTACTAATAAGCAATCAAATTATATAGGAAACAAATAAAACAATATAAATTTTAAAGATACAAGCAACATGGTGATAATCATGTGGGAAGAGATAGGTACTAGGAAGAGAGAGAAGAAGAATAGTAATATAGTCTTAGTAGATAATTCAACAGTGTTGTGGGGATTAGTTGTTTAGCAGAGTGATGGCATTTGGGAAAAAACTGTCCTTGTGTCTAATTGTTCTGGTGTGCAGTATCCTATAGCATCGTTTGGAGGGTAGAAGTTGAAACAATTTATGTCCAGGATGTCAGTAGATATTTCACAGCCTTCATTTTGACTCTTGCAGTGTACAGGTCCTCGATAGAAGGCAGATTGATAGCATTTTTTCTTTTTTTTGGCAATTCTGATTATCCTCCGAAGTCTGTCTCTGTCTTGTTTGGTCGCAGAGCCAACCTAACAGTTATGGAGGTGCAGATGACAGACCCAATGATTCCTCTGTAGAACAGAATCAGCAGCTCCTTGGGCAGTTTGAACTTTCTGAGTTGGCGCAGAAACAACATTCTTTGTTGTGCCTTTTTGATGACATTTTTAATGTTAGGTGTCCATTTTAAGTCTTGAGATATGATAGAACTTAGAAACTTGAAGGTCTCTACTGTTGATACTGTGTTGTCTACTATTGTAAGAGGAGGTAGTATAGGAGGGTTTCTCCTAAAATCTACAGTTTTGAGAGTATTTAGTTCAAGATCATGCTGGTTGCACCACAAGGCTAGTTGTTCAACCTCCCGTCTGTATGTAGATTCATCGTTGTCTTGAATGCACTGAGAATACCTCAATTCTCAATCTCTGAGAATCCAAAATCATTTATGAAAATGTCATTACCAATAAAATCTGGGTGACCTATATGAAAGGTTATTACCATTTTTGATTGATTTTGCTAGTAACAAAATACAGCTACTTTCATTTGAATATAATGAGAATCCATTTATTAATTGTTCTCACTGTTAGAAGTTTCTTCTTAGTTCCAGGTAGCTTCTCTCCATGAGAAGCTTGCCTTCTGCTGCTTTGGAAAATAAATTGATTCCCTCTTCTTTGTGGCAGCTCCTCAAATACTGGAAAACTGCTATCATGTCACCCCTCCTCCTTCTTTCCTCTAGACTAGCCATGCCCAGTTCCTGCAACTGTTCCTTATATGTTTTGGTCTCCAGATCTTTAATCATCTTAGTTGTTAATCTCTGCACTTTTCCCAAAGCCTCAACATCATTTTTGTAATGTGGTGACCAAAACTCTGAATGCAGTATTTCAGTTTGTTCTATAAACTGGTAAAGTACTAATACTTTACGTGATTTTGATTCCTAGGTGGTTGAAATTCCTAGGTATAGTATCTGTTGTTTGATACTAGGCTTTTCCCATGTATTACAAAATAATGCTTCCAACCTCTAATCAGTGTTTGCCTTGTTTTGCTTTGTTAAAAAAAAAAAAACAGGTTCTGGAGCAGTTCATTTATTTAGCATATGGCAAATACATGGACTTATAGTAGATTAAATATTAATGTCCAATCCACCCAGCCATTCAAGAACAGGGTGGTCTATGTTGAAAAAGATATTGGGCAGGTGTAAGTCCTTGATGGACATTTGGATGCAATGTGAAGGATATTTTGTCAAGGAGTCACACTGGGGGGTAGAGACAAGACCCCACTTAAACAATGAATCCTGGCAGACATCATGTTGGATATGCATGCTGTTCAGAGTTGACCAATGCTGGCGAGAAAGGTCAAAATTTTTCATGTAGAGTCATCTATGTAACTGCAGGTATCTGAGGGCTCAGCAGCCCATTTGGCTTTCCACGGTATGTTTATGTCAAAGTTGTTAGATAGCTGTTGAGAGAGTGCCAGAAAGGGCTTCCTGGATTTAAGCCTGCCAATTGATAGATGAGGAAGATCAGCATGCACAGAAAGAAGTGGGTTTCTGGAGCAATGTGTGTGTGTATAGGGACACAGTGACTCAGTGGCTAAAATGCTCAGTTTGTCGATCAGAAAGATCAGCAGTTTGGTGGTTCGAATCCCTAGCACAGCTTAATGGAGTGAGCTCCCATTACTTGTCTCAGCTTTTGCCAACCTAGCAGTTTGAAAGCACGTAAAAAATGCAAGAAGAAAAATAGGAACAACCTTTGATGGGAAGGTAACAGTGTTCCGTGTGCCTTTGGTGTTTAGTCATGCCAGCCACATGACCACAGAGATACCTTTGGACAGCGCTGGCTCTTTGCCTTTGAAATGGAGATAAGCACCTCCCCCTAGAGTCAGGAATCACTAGCACATATGTGCGAGTGGAACCTTTACCCCCCTCTCTCCTCTCCTTTTTTCTCTCTCTCCCTCCCTCCCTCCCTCTCTGTCTCCTGAAGCAGCAGTGGTAAATTTCCAATTTTTTACTACCAAGCCACACCCATAATGTGGGTGTGGCTTTGTGGGTGTGGCAGGGGAAGAATACTGCAAAATCTCCATTCCCACCCTGCTCGGGGGCCAGCCAGAAGTGGTATTTACCAGTTCTCTGAATTACTTAAAATTTCCACTACCAGTTCTGCAGAACCTGTCAGAACCTGCTGGATTTCATCCCTGGCAAGTAGTATATATGTGCTATATTTTTTCCTAAGCATTTTCTTTAATCCTAGCAGAACATTAAATATATTGCATTAAACTATCTTCAACAAAATATTGTACTGAAAGATTGAAGACCACATATTCCAAATCAGTCTCTTTTTAATATATTATATAACATTTGTTACAGAGTATCCTTTCAGAATTATCAGCACATCCTTGCCTTAGCATTTGCTCTCAAGGAAATCAATGAAAATACCCAGATCTTACCCAATGTCACTCTGGGCTTCCACCTTTATAATAGCAATTTCAGTCCAAGTTGGACTTATCTTGCCTCAATGGTGCTTCTCTTCACCCAGGGAAGATTCGTTCCTAATTACAAGTGTGGAGTCCCAAACTCTTTAGCTGCAGTCATTGGAGGGCCTGACATCTGTCTCTACATGGCAACGATCCTGTGTATCTATAAAGTTCCTCAGGTAGGATGGAGGGGGATTTTATAACACTTCCTGAACAAGCCTAGAATGCTTTGCTTTTATGATAAAGAACAGTTCAGACTATATTCAACCATTTGATAGGTACTCAGAACAGAAACTTAAAAGATGACGGATACTTCATGTTAGACTTTAATTCAGATGGTACACAAGCATCTATTTGTTGTAATTCGGTGAACATTAATGGCCACAGATGAAGAAAATGCATTAGAGAAGTCAAATGTTTGGGTTAACAGCAAAAATATGAAAAATTAAATTTTCTAGCTTGGGAGAAATAATTTAATTACAAACTCCAAAAAAATGTAAAAATTAAGGGATTTTTTTTTTGTTTTTAAAGTGTGAATATGCATTCATTGACATTGAGCCTTTATTGATATGGCTGTGGGCCATATCAAAGTGCAAAGTTTCAGAAATAAATTCTTACTAAAATTTGATAAAAGCAATTGAAAATGGAATTTGATAAAATATGATTTAAAATGGAATTGGAATAAAATACAGTCTAAAACGAAATTGGAATAGAATACAATAATTTATTATATAGATAAAATTTGATAAAATTAAATTTTTCGTGTCACCCCTAAAATCTACCCCAGAATATGCATTCATGACTGAAAGAGGAAGTGAAACACAAAGTTTTTTGGGGGAGGAGTTGAGTAAAAAAAGAACTAGTGAAATTTAGTTGGTTTGGTCTTTCATGGATAGGACAATATATCCAAAATGAATAGAAAATATTAAAGGGAATTATTTGATATTAATTTCTCCTTGAATGGATTTGAAGAGTAATGATAAGTCACAAAAAACAGCAGGTATGTTTGAGAGAGCTAAATATTGAGGGCTCCTTGGGGCTCTCTGAGCATGATTGCTTTGTTGCAGGTATTTCATTACCCAAACTAGGTAACATCATCAATTCTAGTCTAGTTTGGGTAATGAAATCACTGCAAGAAAACAACTAAGCTCAGAGAGCACCACGGATGCCTCATTTCAAACCTGAGCAAGGCAAGGTAAACTCAAGGTTAACCACTCCAAATTCGATTGCAGAAAATACAACTTCAGCAACAGAGTGGTCAATGCCTGGAATGCGACTCCTTTGTTACATCCTCAAACCCTCATAGCTTCAACCTTAAACTGTCTATTGTGGACCTCACCCCATTCCTAAGAGGTCCATAAAGGGGGCATGCATAAGTGCACAGCGTGCCTACCATCACTGTCCTACTGTCCCCATTTACCTGTATTCATTTCCTTTGTTCATGTCCATGTTCATACTTATACCTACTATCCTGAACATGTTTGACAAACTAATAAACCAATAAATCAACAAACAAACAAACAAACAAACAAACACTCTCCTTTATTGGAGCTAAATATTCCCCAATTCTAGAACTGAATTAAGGTTTGAGCCTATTCTTTCCCTTTCTAGAATAGTCTTTTTTTCATTCCTTAAAAAAACCACAAAAGAATAGTTCTTACAGACATGTACAAACCCAAAAATACTTTTTGACTGCTAAGACTGTAACCAGGATAGCTATTTGGAAATGAGCACAATTATGTGGACAATATGGGGCACAGTGGTTCAGTGGCTAAGATGTGGAGCATGTCGATCAGAAAGGTCGGCAGTTCGGTAGTTCGAATCCCTAGTGCTGCATAACAGAGTGAGCTCCCGTTACTTGTCTCAGCTTCTGCCAACCTAGCAGTTTGAAAGCATGTAAAAATGCAAGTAGAAAAATAGGAACCATCTTTGGTGGGAAGGTAACAGTGTTCCATGTGTCTTTGGCATTTAGTCATGCTGGCCACATGACCACAGAGATGTCTTCGGACAGTGCTGGCTCTTTGGCTTTAAAACGGAGATGAGCACCTTCCCTGAGAGTCGGGAACCACTAGGACGTATGCATGAGGGGAACCTTTACCTTTACTTTATATGGACAATGTTTCAGTACACAAGCTCAAAAACACCAAAATATTCAATGCATTTTCAGAGGCTAATTTAGATCTTTACAATTGCTTTTTTTGCTTCCTTTAGTTGACCTATGGCTCTGCCCCAGTCATGGACAAAGAGACTCAAGAAGTTTTCCTTCATCAAATGTTTCCAGATGAATTTCACCAACGTAAGGGACTCCTCCAATTATTGCTATATTTTAGATGGATCTGGATTGGAGTTCTTGTTGTGAATGATGACAAGGGAGACAAATTTGTCCAGGAGGTGCTCCCCTCATTTTCCCAGCATGGCATCTGCTTTGATTTCATACAAAAGTTCCCTAAGGTAGATTTTTACATTGATTTTAATGATCAAGTAGCTGAAGGAGTCCATATATACCAAGTTCTCATGAACAGCACAGCCAGTGTCATAGTCTTATATGGGGAAATTGAATCTATATCACTTCTGAGAACATACCTCCAATTGTCAGAAGTGGAGGACATACCAAAGAAGACAAAAATCTTGGTTACAACAGCTGAGACAGATTATACTTCCAATTCCTTTCAAAAATCTTGGGGTATCCATTTCCTCCATGGTATTTTATCCTTTGCAGTTCATACAAAGGATGTCCAAGCCTTCCAGGAATTTCTTAACAACTTAAACCCAAACAACAACCTTCAAGATCATTTTCGGAAAGATTTCTGGGAACAGTCATTTGATTGTTTCTTCTCAAACTCAAAAATTGAGACCTCTGAGAAGAAATGTACTGGACAGGAGAGGCTTGAGACCCTTCCCACATCTGTTTTTGAAACACGCATGAGTGGCCAGAGCTATAATATTTACAATGCAGTCTATGCTGTGGCACATGCTTTGCAATCATTGTATTTATTCAAATCCAGGGGAAAAACAATAACAAAAGATAGAAAGCAACAGTTTCAGAATCACAAGTTGTGGTGGCAGGTAAGATTTTAAGCAGATAAAAGCAAAATGTTTCCTTATGTGTAGTTGCAACATCTGTCCATAAAATCTAATGAACCATATTCTCCAAGGATATTAGCATTAAGTCTTGAATTGAAATATAAAGGTGAAGGTTCCCCTTGCACATATGACTAAATGGGAAGGCGCACGGAATGCTTTTACCTTACCACCAAAGGTGGCTCCTATTTTTCTACTTGCATTTTTTACCATGTTTTCAAACTGCTAGGTTGGCAGAAGCTGGGACAAGTAATAGGAGCTCATTCCATTACGTAGCACAAGGGATTCGAACCGTCGAACTGCCGACCTTTCTGATTGACCTTTCTCAGTGGCATCTTAGCCACTGAGCCACTGCATCCCTCAAGAATTGAAATATAGTAATGGGTTAATCCATTCAAATATTTACATGCTCACATTTAAATTACCAATGTCCGCTACCTATAACTTATGTGTTGAAACAGTGCTTAGCAGTTCTTTCTTCTATATGCTTTGCACGGAGAGTTTACATTGACATTAATACTTTAAACTCAATTTTTTTATAAATCTAACATACCATAAGATTCAGTCATAGATTAAAAGTAAAATAAACAGTAATACACATCTGTTTGATTGTTCAAAATACTGTAACTTCATGTCCACTTTTCAATAGATTTCTAGGTTAGGTTATTCTCAACCAAACCTGAATGGAAGAAAATGGACTGATAATAATAATGTGATCCTTACTCAAAAAATATACATAGATTGTTATAATTCTTCGAGACCTGTTCATTTCAAAGAATAAATCAATCATTATATAATTGACTATCTGTCAGCCTTCAACGTTGTGTTTAAATGGTGACTTGTTGACAATGATTGTTAAGAGTGGAACAATCTGGGCTTTATGGATATTACAGTTACAATATCAGCTCTAAAGAAGGTTTCCTCTAAAATGCCCTCATTTTTCCCCTTTTGAAATTCAATTATTAGTTTTGCATTTGTCTATAGTCATCTGTTAAATTACTTATAGCATTGAAACTAGATTCACATAGATTTGGTTTTACAATTTTGTATTATGTATTTTTGCCTTTATAACTTTTATTGAAGAAATATTTTACCTTTATTTTGGTGGCATTGCTGTATTATCTGTTTGATGCTGGTGTACAAACCAGAATAAAAGCAACAACAATAACAACAACAACAACAACAACAATGGGAACATCAGGTTCAGAAGGTTTTAGAGAATGAGAAAGTCAAGATCTTGTGGGACTTCAGAATTCAGACTGACAGGCACTTGGCCCACAACACACCTGACATAACAATAGTTGAAAAGAAAAAAGTATGGTTCATTGACATTGCAATACCTGGAGATACACAAATTGAAGATAAACAGCAAGAAAAAAATCACAAAGTACCGGGACTTGCAAATTGAAGTTGAGCGACTGTGGAAAAAGAAATTGTTTGTTGTCCCAATTGTAATTGGAGCCCTTGGAGCAATACCCAAAGGGCTACCTCACTATTTAGAAATTTTAAATTTATCAGACTTGAACATTCTATAAGATCACAGCTTATATCCTTCAACATTACCTTAACAGTTCCTAGGTCCTTGGTTAGGACTCGAGCTGTTGAGCTACCAACCAGCCCCAAAGGCTGTAAATCTCACCAAAGATTAACCATGCAATAATAATGATAACAATAACAACAACAATAATAATCCTCCCTCCCTCCCTCTATTGTAGCTTCATTCCTTTCTGAGAAGTATCTCATTCAATAACAATGTTGGAGAAAGAATTTCCTTTGATAAAAATGGGAAAATCATTGGTGGATTTGATATCATCAACTGGATCACATTCCCCAACCAGTCCTTTCTTAGGGTCAAAGTTGGTGCAATAGATCCTACAGCTCCTCCAGACAAGTTCTTCAACATCTCTGTGGATTTTATCCAATGGCCAGTAGGCTTTAATCAGGTTAGATATATGAATCTAGATTTGTCTTCGTTCCTTCTATCAGGATAGATAAATCTATCTATCTATCCTGATAGAAGTACCATAGTATTGTATTACTGAAGGGCAGGTGGGGGAGCAGCTAAAAGAATGTTTACATTTCAAATATTTTGCACAAAATATTGTACTTAGGAATTCATGGCCATTGTGACAGCCATCTGCTTATCCCAGATCATGACAGTGGTCACACACCACATCTGGTGCTCCTTTTAGAGCTGTGGTTATAGTTCTGAAATTGGGGAAAATGTTGTTGTCTCCCTTGTTATGACTAGATCACACCTTGATTTTCATGGAATGCTCTATTGCTGGTATCTACTGTGGGGAAGCTGGTCCTGTTAGATTGGTCCACTCCAGTGACTGATGGCCCTGGATGTGTTTCAGGGGGAGATCTATTGATCTGCTCCACAGTCCATCAAAAAATCTTGATTGCCACTTGGAATAAGAGGGTGGCTGGGTAATTGGATGAGATTACACCCATGCAATCTATCCTCTCTTAGGGTGTCAGGGTTGCAAGTAACACCCTCCAACAAGACTCTGAGGCTTGAGTTTCCTGAAAGTTCCATTTTATTACAGATGTCACATTGGCACATCTGGGAAAACTCCAAACTGAAAGTTTCCAGATTTTCCCCACCCAAAAGAAAGTTCAAGTCACTGCCCAGCACCCATGGTGAGTGGGTTCTAATGGTGAATAATAATCCTTTGAGAGTTCCTTTCCCAAGTCTTAAAGAAGACTTGGTTTGCCTCCTTCTGAAAAAGTCATCACTGTACTGTTGAGTATCTATTCCCTTTTTGGAGAAGGTGCTGGAAAAGGTGGATCCACGAGAGCTTCAGAAGAGCTTTGATTTTTAATAAGTCAGTTGCAGAACATTGGGTCTCAAAGTCTTCATGCTGCTGCACATTTGTTTATGGAGTGGTTTGTTGGAATGACCTTGGAAGATGGTGATGAGGGGGGAATGCTACTTAGGGAACAACCAGTTAAGATAGGGCATAGCTCAGAGATACCTAATGAGCAGGCAAATAAATATAAAGAGGAAGTTTTCAAACTTTCCGTGCTGCAAAACAGAAGTGGGAAAATCATATTTTCTGATAAAGTAGCTCTTGCTCATGTTTTCCATCTGGTTTACATGGGAATGTTGACAGTTTATCACTTAATCTGCTGATTCCCTAGTAACAGCATCACTCCAAGAACTTCTTTTGCTATATGTATCTTAAAATATTATCCTTTATTTGTGAATAGGTACAGCCTTTATCTTTGTGTAATGATCCTTGTGAGGCAGGATACAGCAAGACCAAGAAAGAAGGGGAGCCATTTTGCTGCTATGTTTGCTTTCTGTGTCCAGAAGGGAAAATATCAAAAGAAAAAGGTATGAAATTTCCAAACATAATGAGATTAAACCACTGTGTGCAGCACTATGTATAATCCACTATATCTTCTCTATTGTGTTCTTTTTCAGACATGGATAACTGCTCTCCATGTCCAGAGGATCAATATCCAAATCCTGTCAAAAATATGTGCATTCCAAAGCGGATCACCTTTTTGTCCTTTGAAGAACCCTTGGGGATCAGTCTGACTGTTCTTTCTCTTTGCTTTTCTTTAATGACAACGTTGGTCATCACAATCTTCATGAAACATAATGACACTGCCATAGTCAAAGCCAACAACCGAAATCTCACCTACATTCTGTTAGTTTCCCTCCTCCTCTCTTTCTTTTGTGTATTTCTGTTTATTGGCAGACCTGGTAAGATTGTATGTCTTCTTCGACAATCGGCTTTTGGCCTCATCTTTTCTGTGGCGGTTTCATGTATATTGGCCAAAACCTTTGTTGTGGTTCTAGCATTCATGGCTACCAAACCTGGTTCCAGATTGAGGAAATGGGTGGGGGGGAGAATAGTCAGTTTCATTCTTCTGTCCTGTTCCCTTGTTCAAGTAAGTTTTTGTGCTGTGTGGTTGATAATATCCCCACCATATCCAGATTTTGATATGAAGTCAATGTCTGAAGAAGTCATCATAGAGTGCAATGAAGACTCAGGCATGTTCTACTGTGTTTTGGGCTTTATGGGTTTTCTTGCTCTCCTTAGCTTCTCTGCTGCTTTTCTAGCTAGGAATTTACCTGACAGCTTCAATGAAGCCAAATTCATCACCTTCAGCATGTTGGTCTTCTGCAGTGTTTGGTTGTGTTTTATTCCAACCTATCTAAGCACAAGGGGAAAATATACCTTGGCTGTGGAGATCTTCTCCATGATCTCCTCCAGTGCTGGCTTATTGGTTTGCATCTTTCTTCCCAAGTGTTTTGTCATTGTGATGAGACCTGAACTGAACAATAAACATCAACTTATAACAAGGAAGTTTTAGGAAAACCTCTTCATTTGCCTTATATCCTTTATATATAAAAGTTAGAGGTTTTCTTCATTTGCACATTTAAGCCAGAGAACAATGTGCAGCAGATTGACCTTCCATGTTGCAATGAATGCCCTGTCCTTTGAGACCTGGATAGCTCTGACTTTTTTTCCTTCTGAAAGGCTAATATAAATAGGCCCAAATAACGTGTAAATAATAGTGACAGTTTTATTGTCATATTTCAATATGGGACTAGTGGATATGCAGAGACTATATGGAGAAGTTATTAGTTCTCTTTATTAATCAATGGGAGTTGTTTGTTCTTAATTTATTGGTTGCTATTTTTCTGTGTGTAACAGTCTTCCACTACACACACACACACACACACACACACATACACACATATGTACACACACATATATACACATACAGAATATCTATATCTATATCTATATCTATCTCTATCTCTATCTCTATCTCTATCTCTATCTCTATCTCTATCTCTATCTCTATCTCTATCATCTATATCTATATCTATATCTATATCTATATCTAATCTATATCATCTATATCTATATCTATATCTATATCTATATCTATATCTATATCTATATCTATATCTATATCTATATCTATATCTATATCTATATCTATATCTATATCTATATCTATATCTATATCATCTATATCTATATCTATATCTATATCTATATCTATATCTATATCTATATCTATATCTATATCTATATCTATATCTATATCTATATCTATCTATAGATATAGATATAGATATAGATATAGATATAGATATAGATATAGATATAGATGATATAGATATAGATATAAGATATAAGATATAAGATAGAGATAGAGATAGAGATAGAGATAGAGATAGAGATAGAGATAGAGATAGAGATAGAGATAGAGATAGAGATAGAGATAGAGATAGAGATAGAGATAGAGATAGAGGTATATAGCCGAGGTGGCGCAGTGGTTAAATGCAGCACTGCAGGCTACTTCAGCTGACTGCAGTTCTGCAGTTAGGCTGTTTAAATCTCACCGGCTTAGGGTTGACTCAGCCTTCCATCCTTCCAAGGTGGGTAAAATGAGAACCCGGATTGTTGTTGGGGGCAATATGCTGACTCTGTAAACCACTTAGAGAGGGCTGAAAGCCCTATGAAGCGGTATATAAGTCTAACTGATATTGATATTGATACACACACACACACACACACACACACCTCTGATTGAAATTAGATATTTGATTCATAAGAACTATAGGTAGTCCTTGACTTACAACCAAAATTAAGCCCAACGTTTTTCTTGCTAAACAACTACAAATTCTGTTAAGTGACTTTTAGCCCATTTTTTTTTTACTTTTCTTGCCACAGTTATTAAGTGAATCACTGCAGTTGTTACAATTAGTAACAGGATTATTAAATGAATTTTGCTTCCCCATTGACTTTGCTTGTCAGAAAGTCATAAAAAGTGATCATGTTACCCCGGGACACTGCAACCATCATAAATATCAATCTGTCAGAATTGTTGCAAAAATCAAATCCAGAAAGCACACAAAGATAACTGATTCATTAAGTTCTTTATATACATAATAACACATGTCAGTTACTAAGTGTCTGAATTTTGATGGTCATAGGCCATTTTTTTTCAATGCCATTGCAACTTTGAATGTTCATCCAATGAACTGTTGTATGTTGAGGACTACCTGTACTGCATGCTCCAGACACATTCAAAGTGTTGGAAGTCAAATGTTTGGTTCTGCACTCTTTTGCAGATACAAAGACATTGGAAACATGGAGGCTGAATGGAAAGATAGTTTAATGATGAAGCATAACCATATGAGTGGCTCTGGGCAGCTGACCACATGAAGTTGAGAGTGGGTTTTTTATACCTTCTCTTGGGCTTTGTCCTTGAGCTTCCTGTTCCTGTGGAAGAACATGTATTCTACTGGGTGTTGTAGGGGTCATAGCTGGTTCTATGGGTTGTTCAAACTCCCAGGTTTGGTTGAAGCTTGCTGGGGGTAATGCAATGAAGGCAATACCTTAGGAGATTGTGTAATGTAGTGTGCTCTGTGTCTTCTGGTAAATGGTAGTAAATTAATCCTATTATGTCCTAAAGGATAATACCATCCATTAGGGATTGGGATTAGGACTTGGAGGGCTTTTATTTTGGGATTGGGATTATGGATCTGAAGGGCTTTTGTTTTGTAGATAGGCTGGCATTATCTTATTAATGGGCACAAAATATTTGCTGCGGCATATTAAGAATGAGTTTGCTTCCTGCCTCTAAAAAAATATATTTCTCCATTTCTCATTTAGACAAATATAATATTCTATCATTTTAGTATCCTCAAAATATTTCATTCTTCTAGGGTGTGTGTCCGTCCCAATTTTCTACACTATAATATCCATCCATATAAATGCCTATACCCATTTATATATTTATATAAACTTGTATTTTGTATTTCATTCTTTGTCTTCTGGCTTAGGCCTTCCTCCCTCCAGAGGTCCCCACATGATTTTTACACAGGGGACTGACTCCCCATCCTTATGGAGTTAGGCAGTTTGTCTCTTCCAAATCTCATGGGACACTATGGAAAAATTAAGAATTGACACTGAAGAATACTATTAATATTCACCATGAAATTCACATTCAAATGTCCTATGTGAGTTGATATGACAGTATGATGCACTTTCTACTTTTGTCTGAAAAACAGCTGAAAAAGTCAGTCCAGCATGATCTCCTAGACGGAACTTGTTACTGCCATTTATACACAGAAAGAGGACATTTATGGAAGTTGTTAGCAATCACAGAGTTGCTGTTAACAGTATTGCCTCAATTGGCAAGCAAGGATCCTGGCCTTCAATGTGATCTTATTGAGCCTCTTCCTATTCATCACACCTATCATCAGCCTGGAGATGTTAACATTGCTGGCATTCTTTCTGTGTGCTTGACATTTTCTGACCCCATTGATTTCAGTCAACATCCTTCTCATGGACTTCAAGATAGACTTATGCAAGTACATGATCAATTTATTTTCAAGTTCTGGTCATTCTCAAAATATTTTCCAGTAATATTAAATAGGCTGCCTAGTTTTATTTATAAGCTTCCACATAAATTTGAAAAGAAGCCAAATTTCCATTCTGACAAATCATATGTAACAAGCATTCAGTGTAAATATTGAGGTAGATGAGAATTAATTCAGGAAGATCTACCACTAAAATTTAGGTGGGAGCACATATGGGTTTTTTTATTTGATATTTCTAGTATCACAATTCAGCATTTTTCTACTTGATATAAGCCTTTCTTAACAGCTGGAGTTTGATATTGAGCCTTTCTCATTTATTCAGAAATAATATGTCCAATTGCAAACCAATTTTTTTCTTAAAAATTATTCCAGGCTGTGGAGGCGTATAAACGTGCTAATATTTTGGTCTGCATTTTTGAGAATCTGAACAGAATACTAAATACAGCTAGTCCTCAGCTTGTAACCAAAATGAGGCCAAGATTTCTGTTGTTTTATGAGAAATTTGTTAAGTGAGTTTTGCCCCAGTTTACAATCTTTGCTAGTCAGAAGATCACAAAAGGTGATCACATGATCTTGGAATACTGCAACCATCATAAATGTGAGTTATTGCTAAGTGTGTGAATTTTGATCACATGGCCATGGGGATTCTGCCAGGGTCACAAGTAACAGGCAACAGAGAGAAAGCAGAGCTGCTTAACTCATTCTTTGCATTGATCTTCAGGCAAAAAGAAACTATAGCCCACCTATCAAAAATATAACTGTAAAAGACAGACTAGAAATAAAAGTTAAAATAAACAAAAAAAAAATAGTAAGTGAACACCTGTCTAATCTCGATGAATATAAATCACCGGGACATGACGGATTACATCCCAGAATTCTAAAGGAGATGGCAGCTGACATCTTAGAACAACTGTACCATGTCTTTCAAAAATCCTGGTGCACTGGAGAACTACCAGAGGATTGGAAAAGAGCTGATGTGGTTCCCATCTTCAAAGGGGGGGGGGGAAATGGACCCAGGAAACTACATACCAATCAGCTTAGCATTAATACACAGGAAGATGCTGGAAAAGAAAAAAAAACAGATCTGCCAACATCTAGAAACAAGTAAAGTAATAACTAGCAGTCACATGGGTTTGTTAAAAACAGATAATGCAAAACCAATCATATTTCATTGTTTAACATAGTGACTAAATTAGTAGACCAGCGAAATACTGTAGCCATAATATACTTAGACTTCAGCAAGGTATTCAACAAAGTACTTCTAGAAAAGTAGAAACCTAGAAAAAAGTGGAATCGATAGCATCACCACCAGATGAATTCGTAATTGGCTGACAAAAGGGAGGTTTGTCCCATTTTACAACCTTTCTTGCCAATGTTCTTAAGTAAAACAGTTGTTAAGTCCTTCGGGATTGGGCGGCATACAAATTTATTAAATCTTAAATCTTAAATTAAATCTTAAGTGAATCTGGCTTTTGCATTGACTTTGTTTGTCAGTGGGTCACAAAAGGTGGTAACGTGATCTTGTAACACTGCAACCATCATAAAGTGAGTTAGTTGCTTAGTGTCTGAATTTTGATCACATGGCCATGGGGATGATGTTAGGGTCATAAGTGTTAAAAATGGTCATAAGTCATTTTTTTTCAGTGCTGTTGTAACTTTGAATGGTCACTAAATGAATGGTTATAAGTCAAGGACTACCTGTACATTGCACTAAAACATATTCCACAAATGATTGTACTCATACACCTCAAGTGTCATAATGTGAAACAGAGTTTTCTTAATGGGTTTTTTAAAAAAATGTTTTTCAGAATAGTTTTTCAGAATTACCAGCATATCCTGGCCTTAGCATTTTCTGTAAAAGAGATCAATGAAAATCCTCAGATCCTACCCAACGTCACGCTGGGCTTCCACATTTTTAACAGCAATTTTAGTCCAGGCTGGAGTTACTTTGCCTCAATGTTGCTGCCTTTCACTCAGGGAAAATTCATCCCTAATTACAAGTGTGGTGTCCCCCAAAATTTGGCTGCAGTTATTGGAGCACCTGACATCGCTCTTCACATGGCAACTGTATTGTGCATCTATAAAGTTCCTCAGGTAAAATGTGCTAAAGATACATTATTTATATAATATTTATATTCTTATTAATTACATTATTATTATTCTGCCATACCACCCCAGTTATGTATAGTTTTCTCTCTAAAAAGGAGAACATTTTCAGATTCCTAGATATATATTTTTAGATAGAATAAAATTCCTTATGAATAGAATTCTTTATTGGCCAAGTGTGATTGGACACACGTTGCTGCATATGCTCTCAGTGTACATAAAAAAAAAACAAGATACATTCGTCAAGAATCATAAGGTATAACACTTAATGACAATCATAGGGTACAAATAAGCAATCAGGAAACAATTGATATCAATATAAAATGTAAGGATACAAGTCATAAAGTTGCAGTCCTGGAGTCATAAGTGGGAGGAGATGGGTGACAGGAACAATGAGAAGACTAATAGTAATAGTAATGCAGCCTTAGTGAACAGTTTGATTGCGGTGAGGGAATTATTTGTTTAGCAAAGTAATGGTGTTTGGGAAAAAACTGTTCTTGTGTCTAGTTGTCTTGGTGTGCAGTGCTCTATAGTGTCGTTTTGAGGGTAGGAGTTGAAACGATTTATGTCAGGATGTGAGGAGTCTGTAAATATTTTCGCGGCCCTCTTTTTGACTCATGAAGTGTACAGATCCTCAATGGAAGACAGGTTGGCAGTAATTGTGTTTTCCGCAGTTCTGATTATCCTGTGAAGTCTGTGTTTGTCTTGTTGGGTTGCAGAACCAAACCAGAAAGTTATAGAGGTACAGATGACAGAAACAATAATTCCTCTGTAGAATTGTATTAGCAGCTCCTTCGGCAGTTTGAGCTTCCTGAATTGGCACAGAAAGAACATTCTTTGTTGTGCTTTTTAATGATGTTTTTGATGTTAGGTGTCCATTTTTGGTCTTGAGATATGATAGAACCTAGAAATTTGAAGGTGTCTACTGTTGATACTGTGTTGTCTAGTATTGCAAGAGGTGGTACTATGGGAGGGTTTCTTCTAAAGTCTACCATAGTTTCTAGAGTTTTGAGTGTGTTCAGTTCCAGATTGTTCACACCACAATTTTTGCTTGATAGGATCAGCAAAATTGCATGAATAATGAGTAAATATGAATAGACAGTGGAGGTATTAGTTCCAGGAAAAGATATTTACTGATAACTTAAGAGTGACATCTTGGTAGATATTCCTAAATAAAGACAACTAGCTGCATAATATTTCAGTATATAAGAATAAGGATACTCAAAGATTCAAATAAATGCACACATTTCGGAAGCTCACATAGACGTTTGAAATTGCATATGTTTATCTTTCTGTAGTTGACCTATGGCTCTTCTCCAGTCATGGATGAAAAGATCCAATCAATTTTCTTCCAACAAATGTTTCCGGAAGAATCGCACCAGCATAAGGGCCTCCTGAAGCTATTGTTGTATTTGGGATGGATCTGGATTGGAATTCTCATGGAGAAGGATGAGAAGGGAGAGATATTTGTAGAAGAGGTGCTCCCTACATTTTCTGAACATGGCATCTGCATTGAATTCATAGCAGAGTTACCAAATGTAGCCTTTTACAGTGATTTTACTGATTTCATAGACACAGGACTACATTTATACCAAGTTCTTATGAACAGCACAGCCAATGTGATAATCCTGTATGGTGAAATTTGCTCCATATCATATCTGAGAAGTTTCCTCCAGTTTTCAGAAGTGGTGGATATACCAAGAAAGGCAAAAATCTTGATTACATCCTCTCAAACAGATTTTACTTCAAACTCTTTTGATAAATCTTTGGACATCCATTCCCTACATGGTGTTTTATCCTTTTCAGTTCACACAAAGGAGGTCCAAAACTTCCAGAATTTTTTTCAAAACCTAAATCCAAACAACCAACATGATCATTTTCAAATAGATTTTTGGGAACAGGCATTTGATTGTTTCTTCTCAAACTCAAAAATTGAGACCTCTGAGAAGAAATGTACTGGACAGGAGAGGCTTGAGACCCTTCCCACATCTGTGTTTGAAACACACATGAGTGGACAGAGTTACAATATTTACAATGCAGTCTATGCTGTGGCACATGCTTTGCAATCTCTCGCTCTATCCAAACCCATGGAAACAACAATAGTGAAAGAAGTACGGCAATATTTCCACAATCATATGTGGTGGCAGGTAAGCCTGCTAGTGGAATAACCACAATCTCTCCATAAACTCTAACAAATAATATCCTCTACGACAGGTGTTGGCAACCCACGGCTCCAGAGCCATGTGCAGCTCTTTGACCCCTCTTCTGTGGCTCCCTGCCGACCTTGTTGAGCAACCTGCTCTCAACTTGAGACACTGACCCAACCCAGCCATGGCTGATGTCAACCTTGCTAATATGAAGGGTGGGAATAGGATCCAGAAGGAGGGTACAATGGAAAGGAGGACAGGCCCGAGTGAGCACCAGCCACAGTGGCAGCTTCCCTGAAGTCGACATTCCTCCAACTCCTTCTCACATGACCCCTGGCTGGCTATTGGAGAGCCAGGAAGGTGTGCAGGAGTGGGGATACCATCCCCAAGTGAGCAGCCGGGCTCAACCAAAGCACAGCGAAGGAGGCAGGTATACCGGGTGATTATCTTTGCAGAAGGCAATCTGACTTTGTCCAAGCCTGATCCCAGGGTAAGCATGTGAGGTTTAGCAGGGCCAGCCCCATTTTCACATTGCCCTGAGCTTCTTTAGTCCTTTAGCTGGCAATATATCTGTTTATAGAGACCTCCAAAAAACTGTCAATCCCAACATGTAGGCCAAACTAAGAAACCCATTCTATGTATGTTGGCACTATTGCATGTAACAGTTGCATTCAGTCTGTTTATCCCTTCCTCACATTCACATTGTGTGAACTATGTTTTCCTGAAATCCCAAAGGTACTGTTTTCAAGAGGCAATTGGATTTTCTGGTTTTTCTTTGAAGACATTTCTCTTCTCATCCATGAAGCTTCTTCATATCTTCCAAGAAAAACCAGAAAGTTGCCTCTTGAAAGAAAACACCTTTGGGAAAACCATGACCTGGATGACTGAGAAGCTCCATAAACATTTTCCTAAAATGTTTTCTCAAGTTACTCTTGAACCAGACTCAACTTCCTCTTATAAGTCTGTTACCCTTCTAGTGATTCTTACAAGGTTCTTCAGGTACATACCTATGATCTATAAAGATATGGCTATTTCACCACTATAGCCAGGCAAGAGAAAGAGGTGCTGATAATCTTAGTTCCTTGCTAGTTAACCAGGTTGGAATGTCAGACATTGTAGACCAGTTTTGTATGTAAGTTATTATTGAACACATATAACTCCTCCAATTCAATTGATCCTGAGCCCTGTGTAGGTCACCATAACCTCATATATCTTGTGATTATTACTGCCTCTTTTGAAAAATAACATATATATAAATGTAAAGACATCACATTTTGTATTACTATTCTCTTGCTTTTATAGTGATGAGATTTACCTGAGCAATAACTCAGATTATAAATATTTTTGTTAGTATTTTATTGTGCAATCATGGTAATACAGTTTATTTATTTTTTTTTTCAGTAGTGGCATATTTTATATCTACTCACTTTTGGAATCATTCTTATGTTTTGAACAATTAATTCTGCCTGATTCTGTCTTTCTTTCTCTCTTTTTGACTGTCTCTGTATTTCAGGTTCATTCTTTTCTGAGAAGTGTCAGATTCAACAATAGTGTTGGCGAAAAAGTCTCCTTTGATAAAAATGGAGAATTTATTGGTGGATATGATATAATCAATTGGATCACATTCCCAAACCAGTCCTTTCTTAGGGTCAAAGTTGGAGTGATAGATCCCACAGCTCCACCAGACAACTTCTTCAATATTTCTTTAGATTCCATCACATGGCCAGTAGGCTTTAATCAGGTTAGCTGTTTGATTCTAAATTCGTCTGTCTTCATTCATGTAGCATAATATATATATATAGTTCCAGAGCATCATCTCTGAACATCAGAGTGTTCCAGAGCATCATCTCTGAACTAATCTAAGAACATATGTCCTGGGGAAGGAAGAAATATCTATAAGAATATTTACCTCTCTAATACTTGGTATAGAATATTGTATCCTTTACTTTGGCACTCTATGAGTTATGGACTATGGTTTTTGATGGTTTTGATATAGAACATAAAATACAGTGTATTTCCCTTGATCAGTTCATAATTAAGACATTTAACTGGCCAGCATAGAAATTGTCTCTGGAGAAAGTGGATGATGGTTTTGGAAAATACCAATATTGTAGGTATTTAATGAATGATAATTTCACAACAAATACAACTAAATAATATCATCACCTCACTTTTGCTTATCAATTCATATTCTGGGAAATGGAACGATCTGAATTCTACCTAAGATTTCAGAACATTGAAGAGGAGAAAGGAAAGAATTTAGCAGGGAAGATTGCGGAAATCCTCTCAGAAGTCACAGAAATGTGTAAGGAACGCAATATAGGCAGAATTGACAAGACATTTAGAGTACATACAAGATATGCAATGAAAAATAATCTGTCCAGAGAGGTACATGTAAGATTCATTTTAAAAAATTCTAAAAAAATGAAATATTGCAAGCAACACGAAGTACCATAATCAAATACAAGTCTAGAGAGATAGTGGTATTGAAGCAAATTGCCATGAAGGTTAGAGAATTACGAAAATAATACCACTTCCTGACTAAGAGTCCGATTAAAGAAGTGGTGAGTTTTAGATGGCTGTTTCCATTTTGGTAAACTGGCAAGAACAAAGACACAGATTAGATACACTAGAGAAAGGAGAATTATTCTATGAACAACATATAGAAGCATAGGAGGGAAAGCTGGTAAGAAAAGAGGGAGGAGCCAAATGCTAGGAAGCTAAGGGGAAAGATCAAGGGAAGATGGAGAAAGAACAGGAAGAGAAAGAACTAAGAGAAGGAGCAAAGGCCAAAGAGACAAAGGAACAGAGGAAGCTGAGAATTTAGTTGACTAAATCAAATAAATCTATAAACCAATGACATGGAGGAAGAAATAAAAGTAATCTCAATTAACATAAATGGACTAAATTTGGCAATAAAAAGAAGAACATTAAACAAATTAAAGAAATTGAAATTGGACATTATATGCTTGCAAGAAGTACATATTAGAATTGGGGCTGCCCCTGAAGAGTGTTCGAAGACTACAGCTGGTCCAGAACACAGCCGTGCAAGCGATATGGGGTGTATCTAGATACACCCATGTTACACCTATCCTCCGCGAGCTGCACTGGCTCCCCATTGGTTCCGGACGCGCTTCAAGGTGCTAGTCGTTACTTTTAAAGCCCTATATGGTTTAGGACCTGGCTACCTGAGAGACTGCCTCCTGCCACTTACCTCCCAACGACCAACAAGATCGCACAGGTTGGGCCTCCTCCAGGTGCCGTCAACTGGACAATGCTGGCTGGAGGCTCCCCGGGGGAGGGCCTTCTCTGTTGCTGCACCGGCCCTGTGGAACGATCTACCCGCTGAGATCTGGACCCTTACCACTCTCCCGGCCTTCTGTAAAGCCATCAAGACTTGGCTGTTCCGACAGGCCTGGGGCTGTTGATTGATATCCAGCCCCGCTTAGATGGAATGGATGATGTGGAGTTTTAATATTGTATTTTCTATTTTTAAATTTAAATTTTTTTTTTGTCTTTTTGTGAGGCACTCAGAGTCCCAATGGGAGTGGGCGGCATACAAATTTTATTAAACTTGGAAACTTGGAAACTAGAAAGAAACACAGAAATTCTTTGGAACAGGTAAAACTAGGTAATTGATACACAACTCTGACTGACCAAAGTAAAAAAGGAATAGCACTATATATTAGAAAGACAATTCAATCAAATATAATTTTTGAAGATGGGGAGGGAAGAATATTGATGGTGGAGAGAATGATGAATTTGAGAAAGATATTATTAAAGGCAATATACACCCAAATGATAAGCAAGAAGATTTTTTTGGGAAAACTACACAAAAAGATAATAGAATATGAATACCAAGATATATGTATATCAGGAGACTTTAATACAATCATAAATAATAGAATAGACCATAAATCCAGAAAGATGAACAAGAAGCTGAGAAAAAACCTGCCCAAAAGATTTTTCACAATGGCGGAAGAATTAAATTTGCAAGATGTTTGGAGACTAAGACACCCGAAAGAAAGACAATATACTTTCTACTCAAACAAACACTTGCCCTGGTTAAGAATAGATATTATGTGGATGTTTAATAAGGGCATGGGCTGATCATATTCCAATAACAATGACTTGGAAGGGACAGAGGAAAAAGGGGAGATGGACTTTAAACTCCAGAATATTAAATGAAAAATGTTTCCAGCAATATATGGAAAAAGAACTGACATATTTCTTCCAGGAAAATAGAAAGGAACAGACATCATTACAGAATGTATGGGACCCCTGTAAAGCATATATCAGAGGCCTCATAATAACATACTTAGGGAGAAAGAATAGGCAAAACAAACAAATTCAAAAAAGTTGGAATTAAAATATAAAAGTTGAGAGACCGAGCTGCAGAAAAACCCACAAAACAAAAAAGTAAAAAAAAAAATGTTGGAACTGCGAAAACAAACTGAACTTGATAGAATATGAAGTTTTGGCAAACAAAATAAAATCGACAAAACAAAACTTTTTTGAAAATGCAAATAAACCACAACATTGGCTGGCTTATAATTTGAAAAAGGAAAGAGAAAAAAAGCTGATAAGTCAATTGGTGGATGAAGAAGGGAATCTACAACATTCAAATGGAGAAAAGAAAAAAATAATTGAGAACTACTACAACAACAAGGTACCGGAAGGGAAAATAAGACAATTCTTAGAGAAAACCAGAATAACTAAGATACCAGAAAAATTTAAGAAGTCACTAGAAGAAAGAATTACGATGATGGAGATAATAAAAGGCATCAAAAGGCAAAAGAAGGGGAAAACACCAAGACCAAATGGATTACCGGCAGAACTGTACCAAACACTACAAGAAGTATTAAGCAATGTAATGTTGGAACTGTTTAATCACTTACTAAAGGAAGCAAAGATACCAGAGGAAATGAGCAAAAAGAGGCCCATTTTTCATCAAAAAAATTGCATGCATAGCCTTATGGAGGCTCCTGGGGGTTGGGGGGGACAAAAATGGCCTTGGAGGAAACCGATTATCTAGATCCCTTTCAGTCGGGATTTAGGCCTGGCTGCAGCACGGAAATCGCTTTGGTCGCGCTGACCGATGATCTCTGGAGAGCCAGGGATGGAGGTCATGCCTCCGTCCTAGTGCTCCTTGACCTCTCAGCAGCCTTCGATACCATCGACCATGGTATCCTTCTGCAACGACTGCGGGAGGTGGGGGTGGGAGGCGCTGTCCTACAGTGGTTCTCCTCTTACCTCTCAGACAGGTCGCAGTCAGTGTTGGTCGGAGGGCAGAGATCGACCCCTAGGCCCCTGAATTATGTGGTGCCGCAGGGTTCGGTCCTGTCCCCCTCCTGTTTAATATTTACATGAAGCCGCTGGGTGAGATCATTCGATGGCACGGGATAAAATAACATCAATATGCGGACGATATACAGTTGTATCTGTCCGCCCCGTGCCAACTCAGTGAAGCGTGAACGTGATGTGGCGGCATATAAATTTAATCAATCAATCAATCAATCAATCAATCAATCATGCCCACCCAGGCACACTACCACTTAACCAACCACTCAGTCACATGCCCACCCAGCCAGTTATTAGGCAAATCAAGCAATAGTCTGGGTCCCCAACAGTCTGAGCGACCATGAATTGGAACTCTGTTTAGAAAGTTTGAGTACCCCTCATCTATATAAATGCCTACACCTATTTATATATTTGTATAAACTTGTATCTTGTATTTCATTTTTTGCTCATTTCTGCCCTCCCCAGCCCCCAGGAGCTCTCTGAAAGCCTCCATAAGGGTATGCACAGGCATTTTGGTGAAGGGGGTGGGGCTTTGGAAGGCAAACAATGCTGTATTTGATGTATAAGATGCACCCAGATTTTCAGCCTTTTTTGAGGAAAAAAGGTACATCTTATACTCCGAAAAATACGGTACAACTAAATGATATCATCTCATCACTTTTGCTTATCAATTCATTTTTATTATTTTAATTCTACTTTAACAGTATCACTCTGAGCGTTTCTTTTGCCCTCTATATCTTAAAACATTCTTCTTCATTTATTGACAGGCATTACCTTTATCCTTGTGTAATGATCCTTGTGAGGTAGGATACAACAAGGCTAAGAAAGAAGGGGAATCATTTTGCTGCTATGATTGTCGTGTATGCCCAGAGGGGAAAATATCAAAAAAGAAAGGTAGGAAAATTTGAAATATAATGGGACTAAGACATTGTAAAACACTGCCTGTAATCAACTGTATGTGTTCTTTTTTAGATATGGATGACTGCTCGCTATGTCCTATAGATCAATATCCGAATCCTGAGAAAAATATGTGCATTCCAAAGCGGATCACCTTTTTGTCCTATGAAGAACTCTTGGGGATCAGTCTGACTGTTCTTTCCCTTTTCTTTTCTTTAATGACAACTTTGATCATCACAGTATTCATTAAACACAAAGACACTCCCATCGTCAAAGCCAACAACTGGATTCTCACGTATATACTCCTACTTTCCCTTCTCCTCTCTTTCCTTTCTGTCTTTCTATTTGTTGGGAGACCAGATAAGGTTTTTTGTCTCCTTCGACAACCAGCTTTTGGCCTCATCTTTTCTATAGCAATTTCTTGTGTATTGGCCAAAACCTTTGTTGTGGTTCTAGCATTCATGGCCACCAAACCTGGTTCTAAACTGAGGAAATGGGTGGGTGGAAGAATGGTCAGCTACATTATTCTTTTCTGCTCCTTTGTTCAAATATGTATTTCTGCTGCATGGCTGATAATATCCCCACCATATCCAGATTTTGATACACAGTCAATGTCTGAAGAAGTCATCTTGGAGTGCAATGAAGACTCTGTTATGTTCTGCTGTGTTTTGGGCTTTATGGGTTTTCTTGCTCTGGTTAGTTTCTCTGCTGCTTTTCTAGCTAGGAAGTTACCTGACAGCTTCAATGAAGCCAAATTCATCACTTTTAGCATGTTGGTCTTCTGTAGTGTTTGGCTGTGTTTTATTCCAACCTATCTAAGCACTAGGGGAAAATACATGTTGGCTGTGGAGATCTTCTCCATGACCTCCTCCAGTGCTGGATTATTGGCGTGCATCTTTCTTCCCAAGTGTTTTATCATTGTAATGAAACCTGAACTGAACAATAAACACCAGCTCATGAAAAGGAACTTTTGACAACTCTTTCCATTTGCTTCACATCATTTATATATAGATTTTGGAGATGTTTTCCACTTGCACATTTAGAATAATGAACAACATGAAATTATATTTGAGTTGTTATGTTGCAATATTTACCCTAAACCTGATATTTGGATAGGAAAGAACTGTGTTTTTCCTTATGGAAATCAATTACACACACACACACACACATACACACACACACACACACACACACACAAACACACAAACAATAAATAATAGTACAAATTGATTTATTGATATATTTCAGCATGCGATGGTGATCTCTGACTAAATATATTGGTTAAATGTGAATAATAAATGTGTCTGTATCTTAATTCATATGCTCACTAGAATGTGTAGAAAAAGTGGGATTACATACAAATAAAGCTGTTTACATATCCTGTGTAATGGTCATTACAAAATGATATTGGGTTTCCTTCTTCATAGGTAGAAAACTTTGAAGGTCCCACCCTCCAACTCTGTTATTTTGTTTGTACATTTTGAATGCTTAGCAATCATCCCACATTTATGGCTGCTTGCAGCATCTCACAGTCATGCAAGCATCATTTATGATTATTGTTTGCTGGAAACTTCCAGTGATCTGTGAAATGACCATCATGACTTATGACCATGAGTCTGCACTCAATTGCAGTCAGAAATTGGGGATTTCCTGTACTCCGAATGTTACTTAAAGAGAGTAATGGTTTGAGCCCTTATGGCTCATTGGTATGCATCTTTCTTCCCAAGTATTTTATCATTGTGATGAGACCTGAACTGAACAATAAACATCAGCTCATGAAAAGAAAGTTTTAACAAAGTAACACGGACGGAAGTATAATATTTTTATATTTGTAAATACTGAATAGACCAATTGTAAATAAGCATGGCGGTTATGATATTTAACTTATATTTTAGTTTGTATGGCAAAGACATTGCCAGGATGGTTATACTGTGTCCAATGTCTTAATGTGTGTTTAATAAAAAAAAACCTTTTTTTTAAAAAAAAAGGATTGGCTCCTTGTTTAGTAGCTCCAGCCCCTCCATCCATTAGTGGGAGTCCAAGCGCTTCACTGGGCGGTGAGTGCAGCCTTGGCCGGCCTCCTCAGCAAATGATAACTTCTCAGGAGGACCCTTCCCTTCAGGGAAGCCTCCGGAGAGTGAAAAATGGCCTCAAAAGAAGACCAAAGTCAGCTGGCCAGTGCACACATGCACGCTGGAGTTGACAGGGCAACGCCTGGCATGCCCTAACAAATGGCTCTGCATGCCACCAGTGGCACACGTGCAATGGATTCGCCCAAACTGGCCTATTCAGTGCCTATTGTCCATCACTTATTACATTCTTTGGGCAATGGGAAAATCTTCGCTAAATTAGATTTAGCCCAGGCTTATTAGCACTTCCTGTGAACAGGGACACTACTGAAGCCCAAATTATTGTCACATAGAGGAGCTTTTAAGTGCCATAGCCTCCAATTTGGCATAAGTGTAGCCACTGGGATATTCCAGAGCTTAATACCAGGCATCGCCCCTTGTTTTGATGATGTCCTGGTATGCACAGCAATTCACATTGAGCTGCAGGAGCATCTCAGGGCAGTCCTTCGAAGTTCCAGGATGCTGGGTTAAAATTAAAAAAGGAAAAATGCCACATAGCAGTCCCCAGGCTAGAGTTTTTAGGGTACTTAATAGATGCCTTAATAGATGTATTCACCCTACTGAAGCTAAATAAAAGCTATTCAAAGTGCACCAGTACCAAGGAATAAAAGAGAGTTACAAGCTTTCCCAGCATTTTTCTGTCCCACAAAGTCTCAGTGGCTGAGCCATTACAGGTATATAGGTTATTAGACACTAAAGCATGATGGCTCTTGGAAAAAAGAGAGCAAACTGCATTCAGAGCTGTCAAAAGCCTCCTGACATCTAAGAGTGTGCTAATCCAATATGATGAAAAACTGCCTTTAGTGTTGGCCTGTGATGCTTCTCCTTATAGAGTAGGAGCAGTTCTAAGACACAGATTACCTAGCAGATTAGAAGCACCAATTGCTTTCTTTTCTCAAACTATCTCTAAAACTGAAAGAAGTTATGGCCAGTTAGACAAGGAAGCCTTGGCAGCCGTGGCTAGCGTCAAGCGCTTCTATGAATATCTTTATGGACCTCCTTTTGAGTTCATCACTGACCATAAGCCCTTAGCTAGGGATGGCCAAATGCCCCCTGTGATGTCACCCAGAATGACCAAGTGGACTGTCTTCCTTGCAGCCTATTGCTACACCCTGGTACACTGGCCAGGAAAGCACATGAGTCACACGAATGCTTGGAGATGATGCCCATTACCTGCTGCTGTTGAAGACCCAGCAGCAGCCCACACCATTCTGCTCATCAACGACAGGCCCTGCTCCCTGACTGCTGCCAATGTTGCTATGTATTCTACAAAGGACTTTATGATCACCAAAGTACTGGATTGGGGATTGTGGGAGAGGAATTAGGGGCCATCAAAGCAAGACAGAATGAATTATCTACCATGCAGGGTTGTCTACTATGGGGCAGCAGGGTGGTCATTCTGGGCCCTCTCAAACAGCAAGTTCTTAAACCACTCCATGAGGAGCACCCAGGCATAGTACATATGAAGATGTTGGGAAGGAACTATGTCTGGTGGCCAAATTTAGATAGAGCTATTACAGATTGGGTCTCAAAGAGTGGCAAATGCCAAGAGAGTAGGCCAGCACCTCCAGTAGCTCAGCCCTGAAAGTGGGAAAAGCCAAAGACCCCATGGTCCTGCATCCACATAGATTAAGCCAGTCCAATTCAGGGGCAAATGCTCCTGTTTGCTGTGGATGCCCACTAAAAGTGGGTGGAAATTGTGCCAATGGCCTCAAAGACTGCAGATGCTTTAGTTAGGGCCCTGAGCTCCCTTTTTGCCACCCACTGGTTACCAGATTTGGTGGTATTCAATAACGAGCCTCAACTAACCTCAGCCCAATTCCAGATTTAATTATCGGGCCAAGGAATTAGGTAAGCTCTAATAATCTCTTAGCACCCTTCTAGCAATGGCTTGGCCAAGAGGACAGTGTGATCTCTCAAGGAGGTTTTGGCCAGGATAGAACAGGGGGATTGGTGGTGAAAATAGCAAAAGACTTGCTTATTCAACATGCCACCTCCAACCAGAAACCAATCAAACTCCTGCAGCTCTCCTGATGAACAATATTAGACAGACTGCACTCAGGCTATGCCCAGGAAAAGTCCCTGGATTCCAGTAGGGGACCTAATCTATGCAAGAAATTTTGCAGGCCATCATTGTGGCTACCAGGAAAGGCCTTTACGGCCGATCCGAGGCAGTGGATCCAGGAGGGCTCCTTGGTTTACTGAGGAACTCCGGGACATGAAGCGCCGAAAGAGACGCCTAGAGCAACGATGGAGATCCAGTAAGTCTGAGTCAGACCGAGCGCTTTTAACATCCAGCATCAGAGCCTACCTTCGGGCAATTAGGACGACAAAAAGATCACACATTGCCTCTCTGATAGCTTCCGCTGAGTCGCGCCCAGCCGCCTTGTTCAGGATAACCCGTTCCCTCCTAAACAGGAGGGATACGAGCGATCCTTTGCAAGGCAGAGCTGAGGACTACGTCCAATTCCTCGCGGATAAAGTTGCTCGGCTTCGGATGGACCTGGACTCCAATTACGCAGAACCAGCCGAGGCACCAGGGGAGAATCTGGATGGACATCACTGGATTGATTTTCAAGCTGTTACGCCTGAGGAAGTGGACAAGGCCATGGGAGCTGTAAGTGCCTCCACATGTGTGCTGGACCCCCGCCCCTCCTGGCTAGTTGTTAACAGCAGGGAGGTGACACGGGGCTGGATCCAGGCGGTTGTTACCGCCTCCCTTCGGGAGGGGTTCTTTCCCCCCGCTTTAAAGACGGCGGTGGTGAGACCCCTTCTGAAGAAGCCATCTTTGGATCCAGCCGTTTTAAACAACTACCGTCCAGTCTCCAACCTCCTCTTTGTGGGGAAGGTTGTTGAGAAAGTGGTGGCCTTTCAGCTCCGGCGGTCCTTGGAGGAAACCAATTATCTAGATCCCTTTCAGTTGGGATTTAGGCCTGGCTGCAGCACGGAAATCGCTTTGGTCGTGCTGACCGATGATCTCTGGAGAGCCAGGGATGGAGGTCATGCCTCCGTCCTAGTGCTCCTTGACCTCTCAGCGGCCTTCGATACCATCGACCATGGTATCCTTCTGTGACGACTGTGGGAGGTGGGGGTGAGAGGCACTTTCCTACGGTGGTTCTCCTCTTACCTCTCGGACAGGTCGCAGTCAGTGTTGGTCGGAGGGCAGAGATCGACCCCTAGGCCCCTGAATTATGGGGTGCCGCAGGGTTCGGTCCTGTCCCCCCTCCTGTTTAATATTTACATGAAGCCGCTGGGTGAGATCATTCTACGGCACAGGATAAAATACCATCAGTATGCGGACGATACACAGTTGTATCTGTCCTCCCCGTGCCAACTCAGTGAAGCGGTTGACGTGATGTGCCAGTGCCTTGAGGCTGTTAGGGTCTGGATGGGGGATAACAAGCTTGCACTCAATCCGGATAAGACCGAGTGGCTGGTGTGTTTCCCTCCCACTAATTGGCCAAGTTTTCCATCTCTCAGGCTGGGGGTTCAAACAGTATGCCCCTCAGAAAGGGTTCGCAATTTGGGAGTCCTCCTGGACCCACAGCTGACTTTCGAACACCACTTGTCAGCTGTGACCAGGGGGGCATTTGCCCAGGTTCGCCTGGTGCACCAGTTGCATCCCTACCTGAACCGGGAGGCCCTCACAACAGTCACTCATGCCCTTGTAACCTCTAGACTGGACTACTGCAACGTGCTCTACATGGGGCAGCCCTTGAAGAGCATTCGGAGACTTCAGCTTGTCCAGAAAGCAGCCGCGCGAGCGATTGTGGGTGCACCTCGGTTCACCCACGTAACACCCAGGGCTGGGTTCCTACCGGTTCGCACCGGATCGCACGATCTGGTTCGTCGGTGAACCCGGAAGTAAGGAACTTCCGGGAACGCCGGTACCGGTCCTGGGCCCTGTCGCGCGCTCCCCCGCCCGTCTGGACTAAGCGCAGCCTGCCGTTCACTGTTTGGCTGGAGTCCAGCCAATCAGTGAGCGGGCTGGCTTCGTTTAAAAGTGTGGCACCAACGGCTAACATTCCTCTTTTGAAAAGAATCTTTCTCTCAAAGAGTCTTTTCCAAAGGGTTTGTTTGTTGCCGAGACGCCTCGTTTCGCGCTTCACGCCTTCCCTTCGCCTTCCAGGAGCTTGCTGCTTTCCCCACAGGTAAACAACCAAGCCCTGGCGGCAAGACTCGGGACGCTAGCGGCGGGACTTCGGGTGGGCGGTGGCGACGGCAGCGGTGGTAGCGGCGGTAGGAAGCTGGGGGGGGATAGGGGTGGCAGCGGTAGCGGCCTAGGTTTCGCCAGGGAAGGCCTCCAGGCCTTCCCTCGTGAAAGCCGCGGCGTCGCGTAGGCCACGTGGCTGCCTCCGGGTGGTGGGGGCGGCGGCCTTGCTTGCGAAAGCCACGGCCTCGAGTAGGCCACGTGGCCGCTTTCGGGTGGGGGGGCGCCGGTAGCCGCCTAGCTTTCGCGAGGGAAGTCCTCCAGGCCTTCCCTCGTGAAAGCCGCGGCATCGCGTACTATGCGTGGCCGTCTTCTGGTCGTTGGGGGGGGGCGGCCTCACTTTCGAAAGCCGCGGCCTCGCGTAGGCCGCATGGCCGCCTCCGTGTGGTGCGGGCGGCGGCGGCGCCGCGGCGGCCTCGCTTGCGAAAGGGAAGTCCTCCAGGCCTTCCCCTGCAAAAGCTGCGGCCTCGCGTACTACGCGTGGCCGCCTCCGTGTGGTGCGGGCGGCGCCGGCGGCGCCGCGGCCTCGCTTGCGAAAGGGAAGTCCTCCAGGCCTTCCCCTGCAAAAGCCGCGGCCTCGCGTACTACACGTGGCCGCCTCCGTGTTGTGCGGGCGGCGCCGGCGGCGCCGCGGCCTCGCTTGCGAAAGGGAAGTCCTCCAGGCCTTCCCCTGCAAAAGCCGCGGCCTCGCGTACTACACGTGGCCGCCTCCGTGTTGTGCGGGCGGCGCCGGCGCCGCCGCGGCCTCGCTTGCGAAAGGGAAGTCCTCCAGGCCTTCCCTTGCAAAAGCCGCGGCCTCGCGTACTACGCGTGGCCACCTCCGTGTTGTGCGGGCGGCGCCGGCGCCGCCACGGCCTCGCTTGCGAAAGGGAAGTCCTCCAGGCCTTCCCTTGCAAAAGCCGCGGCCTCGCGTACTACGCGTGGCCGCCTCCGTGTTGTGCGGGCGCCGCCGGCGCCGCCGCGGCCTCGCTTGCGAAAGGGAAGTCCTCCAGGCCTTCCCCTGCAAAAGCCGCGGCCTCGCGTACTACGCGTGGCCGTGGCTGCGACCGTCTAGTTTTCGCTAGGGAAGCAAGCCCCCCACCTCCCCTCTACCCTCGCCTGGCTTGCTAAGCATGCCAGGCAACCTAAGTGACTTTACCTAGCCTTGTCCCTCCAGTCAGGTTTCTTACCTGTTCCTGCTGCCTGCCATCGCGACGAGGATCCATCCATCGCATCGGAGTGCTGCTGATTCTGCCTGCTGCTGGTAAGTGGCCCGGTTTTATTTAATTATTATTTTAATGTATTTTAAAATATTTTATTTAATGCATAGAATTTTTTATAATAGTTTTACATATAAGTATTGAGTGTAGAATACTTTAAAATGGTTTACTTTAATTTATTTTGGATATAATATTTTTTTAAATCGTCTTAGACAATTTAAAAAAAGATTCTATCCAAAATAAATTAAAATAAACCTTTTTAAAGTATTCTTCACTCAATACTTTGAAATGTATTGTGCATTGAATTTTTTATAATAGTTTTATTGTAACTTATTGTGTGTGGAATATTAGTAATGGTTTCATTTATGTTATTGTGTGTTGGCATAGTTTGAAATGAAATATGAATTATTGCTTGTGCTTTGAAATAATCCTAATGCATGAAACTAATTATGATTGAATAGTTTTACTGAAACCTTGGGATCTAACATCAAAATTTTGATCGCGTGGCCATGAGAATGCTGCAACGGTCGCTAAGTGTGAAAATGGTCGCTAAGTGTGAAACATGGTCATCAGTCACTGTTTTCAATGCCATTGTAACTTTGGTCACTATACCACCTTTCTGGCCACAGTTCTTAAGTGAATAACTGCAGCTGACAAGTTACTAACACAAGTAAGTGAATCTGGTTTCCCCATTTGACTTTGTCAAAAGGTCACAAAAGGCAATTACAGGACCCCAGGACACTGAAACCAGCATAAATACGAATCTGTTGCCAAGCATCAAAATTTTGATCGCGTGGCCATGAGAATGCTGCAACGGTCGCTAAGTGTGAAAATGGTCGCTAAGTGTGAAACATGGTCGCTAAGTGTATGTATCCTAGAAAATCAGATTTAGTGTGTTTCACCCTCATTGTTTAGGTAATTCTGAGGTGGTTGATGGTTCTGTGAATGCCTGTCCTTTAAAATTGCCCGCAATGCCTTGATGGTTTTTATTCCAGTGGCTTTGTCTTTCCTGTCCTTAGGCTTAGGGAAAAAAAACCTGGTTTCATTCGCAGTCTTGGGGGGGGGGGTTGTTCTTATTTTTTTGTGTTTTCCATCATAGTTTGTGTGTGTGTGTGTGTGTGTAATGTCCCACAGTTATCTACGCATTAATAATGATCTAGTAATATTTCCTTATACATTTTAGGGACCTTTCTTTACATAATTGGTCTTTTCTTTCATACTTTTGGCTTTCTAATTCCTGTTTCCGTTAGTTGGCAATAGCTAAAACCAATCCCACGTGAAAAAGTATTCAAAGCCTTCTTGATTTTAATTGTCAATTTATTTATTCCTGCACATTGTAATATTTATTCATTTACATATCTCTGTTTTTCCACTGTTGTGCAAACACATCCCACGTAATCTACCTTTACGATTGCTCTTCTAACCACTAACTTCTGAATAGCTTCTTGGACCGACCTAAGTACTAATTCATAATTTCATATGCATTCATATATTCCTGTCTTTTGGAACTGAGAACTAAATTTCAGAAAAAGGAAATCTGTATTGCTCTGGGAATATGACATTCATTCTTGAACTATCTTCTTGGATGAAAGACTATATCTTTCCTGTTTGTTTATATGGCGCCATCGGAGCAGAAAGCGATTAAGTTCTTCCGTAGATATTCGGTGGTGAATCCAACTTTGTGCAAGCTTTCCATTGCTGCGGAATATATGGTCTCCGCATCTTGTCTCTCTAATTCCAGAAGCTCAACGAAGATGGTTGCTGGGCATTCTGGATCCTCAACTCTAACAAAAACTATCAGCACTGCTGTCATTGAAAGTGTTGAGGCTTCATCAATTATTAGGCACACCTTTCGATTATTTGCAATAATCGTTGAAAACACGGTGGTCTTGATCTGTTTCGCAATGAAGTCAATAATTTTTACTGCAGTTCTTCGTGAATGCAAGCCAACTCCAACATCCACTCCAAGCGTATTCAGCAAATTTACTTGCGCTTCGATGTCTGAGAATGGATTACATCTCTGCGCCAGATCGTAAACCGTGGAAAATATTGTGCAGGTACTGGATAAATGTTTCTCAGTTGACTTATCCAGGGATTTGGTGAAAGCTTCCTGCTCCTGTTGCCTAGATGTAATACGGTGGTGTGCAGAAGACCGGCAAGCCAGAGATGCTTCCCCTGTAAGTACCTGTCTTTATTGCTGGGTGTGGTGTGCTCTGTCTTGTCTTCCTCCTTGAGATAGTGAAGTGCCAGCAATTCAGGTGTTGCTTTCCGTGTCTGTCCTTTGTGCAGGTATTTGGAGCCAAGCAAAGCCAATCAGCCTAGATGTAATACGGTGGTGTGCAGAAGACCGGCAAGCCAGAGATGCTTCCCCTGTAAGTACCTGTCTTTATTGCTGGGTGTGGTGTGCTCTGTCTTGTCTTCCTCCTTGAGATAGTGAAGTGCCAGCAATTAAGGCGTTTCTTTCTGTGTCTGTCCTTTGTGCAGGTTTTTGGAGCAAGATGGTGAGGTGGTGGTGCAGAAGACGCAAAAAAGGAGAGTAATTTTCCTTTTCTATTATTTTGTGTGCTGGTTTCATCCCAATGCAGTCCATGCAATTAAAGTCTTGCTTTCTGTGTCTCTTCTTTGTGCAGCCCATTCATTGGAGTCCGTGATTCTGAAGACTGGCAAGAACAGGCATCTTCCATCTGTAAGTAGCTCTTTTATTGTTTTTGTACTTATTTTAATCATATTGTAGTTGGGGGAAAGAATTCAGTGACATCGTCTTGGACACTCCCATCCGGTCACATGGGCGGCAAGCCACTCCCATCCGGTCACATGGGCGGCAAGCCACTCCCATCCGGTCACATGGGCGGCAAGCCACTCCCATCCGGTCACATGGGCGGCAAGCCACTCCCATCCGGTCACATGGGCGGCAAGCCACTCCCATCCGGTCACATGGGCGGCAAGCCACTCCCATCCGGTCACATGGGTGGCAAGCCACTCCCATCCGGTCACATGGGCGGCAAGCCACTCCCCAAAGGAGGCCACGCCCACGGAGGTGGTTCGAACAATTTTTGAAACCCACCCCTAGTAACACCTATCCTCCGCGAGCTGCACAGGCTGCCTATTGGTCTTCGGATACGCTTCAAGGTGCTAGTCGTCACTTATAAAGCCCTTCATGGTATTGGACCTGGGTACTTGAGAGACCGCCTGCTGCCAATTACCTCCAATAGACCGATCAGATCACACAGATTAGGCCTCCTTCGAATTCCATCCGCCGGCCAATGCCGACTGGCGACTACCCGGAGGAAAGCCTTCTCTGTGGCTGCTCCGACCCTCTGGAACGAACTCCCCGTGGAGATTCAAACCCTCACCACCCTCCAGGCCTTCCGCAAAGCCCTTAAAACCTGGCTGTTCCAACAGGCCTGGGGCTAAAGAGTTTTTGCCCCCCTTCTCGAATGGTATGGTTGTTGTGTGTTTTTTAATTTTGTATTGTTATGTCTCGTCTTTTTATCCCCCTGTCTGTACCTCCTTCCCTGATTGAATTGTGAGCTGCCCTGAGTCCCCTTCGGAGAAAAGGGCGGCATATAAATGTAATCAATCAATCAATCAATCAATCATGCCCACCCAGGCACACTACCACTTAGCCAACCACTCAGTCACATGCCCACCCAGCCAGTTATTAGGCAAATCAAGCAATAGTCTGGCTCCCCAACAGTCTGAGTGACCATGAATTGGAACTCTGTTTAGAAAGTTTGAGTACCCCTCATCTATATAAATGGCTACACCCATTTATATATTTGTATAAACTTGTATCTTGTATTTCATTTTTTTGTCTTCTGGTTTCGGCCTCCCTCTCTCCAGATGCCCTTGCATGATCTTTACACAGGGGACTGACTCCCCATCATTATGGAATTAGGCAGTTTGTCTCTTCCAAATCTCATGGGACACTATGGAAAAATGAGTAATTGACACTGAAGAATACTATTAATATTCATCATGAAATTCACATTCAAATGTCCTATGTGAGTTGATATGACAGTATGTTGCACTTTCTACTTTTGTCTGAAAAACAGCTGAAAAAGTCAGTCCAGCATGATCTCCTAGACGGAACTTGTTGCTGCCATTTATACACAGAAAGAGGACATTTATGGAAGTTGTTAGCAATCACAGAGTTGCTGTTAACAGTATTGCCTCAATTGGCAAGCAAGGATCCTGTCCTTCAATGTGATCTTATTGAGCCTCTTCCTATTCATCACACCTATCATCAGCCTGGAGATGTTAACATTGCTGGCATTCTTTCTGTGTGCTTGACATTTTCTGACCCCATTGATTTCAGTCAACATCCTTCTCATGGACTTCAAGATAGACTTATGCAAGTACATGATCAATTTATTTTCAAGTTCTGGTCATTGCTCAAAATATTTTCCAGTAATATTAAATAGGCTGCCTAGTTTTATTTATAAGCTTCCACATAAATTTGAAAAGAAGCCAAATTTCCATTCTGACAAATCATATGTAACAAGCATTCAGTGTAAATATTGAGGTAGATGAGAATTAATTCAGGAAGATCTACCACTAAAATTTAGGTGGGAGCACATATGGGTTTTTTTATTTGATATTTCTAGTATCACAATTCAGCATTTTTCTACTTGATATAAGCCTTTCTTAACAGCTGGAGTTTGATATTGAGCCTTTCTCATTTATTCAGAAATAATATGTCCAATTGCAAACCAATTTTTTTCTTAAAAATCATTCCAGGCTGTGGAGGCGTATAAACGTGCTAATATTTTGGTCTGCATTTTTGAGAATCTGAACAGAATACTAAATACAGCTAGTCCTCAGCTTGTAACCAAAATGAGGCCAAGATTTCTGTTGTTCTGTGAGACATTTGTTAAGTGAGTTTTGTCCCAGTTTACAATCTTTGCTAGTCAGAAGATCACAAAAGGTGATCACATGATCTTGGAATACTGCAACCATCATAAATGTGAGTTATTGCTAAGTGTGTGAATTTTGATCACATGGCCATGGGGATTCTGCCAGGGTCACAAATAACAGGCAACAGAGAGAAAGCAGAGCTGCTTAACTCATTCTTTGCATTGATCTTCAGGCAAAAAGAAACTATAGCCCACCTATCAAAAATATAACTGTAAAAGACAGACTAGAAATAAAAGTTAAAATAAGCAAAAAAAAAATAGTAGCAATAGCAATAGCAATAGCAGTAGACTTATATACCGCTTCATAAGCCTTTCAGGCCTCTCTAAGCGGTTTACAGAGAGTCAGCATATTGCCCCCAACAATCTGGGTCCTCATTTTACCCACCTCGGAAGGATGAATCGGAAGGATGGAAGGCTGAGTCAACCCTGAGCCGGTGAGATTTGAACCGCTGACCTGCTGATCTAGCAGTAGCCTGCAGTGCTGCATTTAGACAAGTGAACACCTGTCTAATCTCGATGAATATAAATCACCGGGACATGACGGATTACATCCCAGAATTCTAAAGGAGATGGCAGCTGACGTCTTAGAACAACTGTACCATGTCTTTCAAAAATCCTGGTGCACTGGAGAACTACCAGAGGATTGGAAAAGAGCTGATGTGGTTCCCATCTTCAAAGGGGGGGGGGGAATGGACCCAGGAAACTACATACCAATCAGCTTAGCATTAATACACAGGAAGATGCTGGAAAAGAAAAAAAAACAGATCTGCCAACATAGCAATAGCAATAGCAGTAGACTTATATACCGCTTCATAGGGCTTTCAGCCCTCTCTAAGCGGTTTACAGAGAGTCAGCATATTGCCCCCAACAATCTGGGTCCTCATTTTACCCACCTCGGAAGGATGGAAGGCTGAGTCAACCCTGAGCCGGTGAGATTTGAACCGCTGAACTGCTGATCTAGCAGTAGCCTGCAGTGCTGCATTTAACCACTGCGCCACCTTGGCTCTTCTAGAAACAAGTAAAGTAATAACTAGCAGTCACATGGGTTTGTTAAAAACAGATAAAGCAAAACCAATCATATTTCATTGTTTAACATAGTGACTAAATTAGTAGACCAGCGAAATACTGTAGCCATAATATACTTAGACTTCAGCAAGGTATTCAACAAAGTACTTCTAGAAAAGTAGAAACCTAGAAAAAAATGGAATCGATAGCATCACCACCAGATGAATTCGCAACTGGCTGACAAAAGGGAGGTTTGTCCCATTTTACAACCTTTCTTGCCAATGTTCTTAAGTAAAACAGTTGTTAAGTCCTTCGGGATTGGGCGGCATACAAATTTATTAAATCTTAAATCTTAAATTAAATCTTAAGTGAATCTGGCTTTTGCATTGACTTTGTTTGTCAGTGGGTCACAAAAGGTGGTAATGTGATCTTGTAACACTGCAACCGTCATAAAGTGAGTTAGTTGCTTAGTGTCTGAATTTTGATCACATGGCCATGGGGATGATGTTAGGGTCGTAAGTGTTAAAAATGGTCATAAGTCATTTTTTTCAGTGCTGTTGTAACGTTGAATGGTCACTAAATGAACGGTTGTAAGTCAAAGACTACCTGTACATTGCACTAAAACATATTCCACAAATGATTGTACTCATACACCTCAAGTGTCATAATGTGAAACAGAGTTTTCTTAATGGGTTTTTTAAAAAAATGTTTTTCAGAATAGTTTTTCAGAATTACCAGCATATCCTGGCCTTAGCATTTTCTGTAAAAGAGATCAATGAAAATCCTCAGATCCTACCCAACGTCACGCTGGGCTTCCACATTTTTAACAGCAATTTTAGTCCAGGCTGGAGTTACTTTGCCTCAATGTTGCTGCCTTTCACTCAGGGAAAATTCATCCCTAATTACAAGTGTGGTGTCCCCCAAAATTTGGCTGCAGTTATTGGAGCACCTGACATCGCTCTTCACATGGCAACTGTATTGTGCATCTATAAAGTTCCTCAGGTAAAATGTGCTAAAGATACATTATTTATATAATATTTATATTCTTATTAATTACATTATTATTATTCTGCCATACCACCCCAGTTATGTATAGTTTTCTCTCTAAAAAGGAGAACATTTTCAGATTCCTAGATATATATTTTTAGATAGAATAAAATTCCTTATGAATAGAATTCTTTATTGGCCAAGTGTGATTGGACACACGTTGCTGCATATGCTCTCAGTGTACATAAAAAAAAAAACAAGATACATTCGTCAAGAATCATAAGGTATAACACTTAATGACAATCATAGGGTACAAATAAGCAATCAGGAAACAATTGATATCAATATCAATAAAATTGATAAAAGAGCCGAGGTGATGCAGTGGTTAGGGTGCAGTACTGTAGGCCACTTCAGCTGACTGTGATCTGCAGTTCAGCGGTTCAAATCTCACCAGCTCAAGGTCGACTCAGCCTTCCATCCTTCTGAGGTGGGTGAAATGAGGACCCAGACTGTGGGGGCAAGTTGCTGATTCAATTTGCTAAAAAAATCTGTAAACTGCTTAGAGAGGGCTGAAAGCCCTATGAAGCAGTATATAAGTCTAATATATATATATATATATATATATATATATATATATATATATATATATATATATATATATATATATATATATATATATATCTATCTATCTATCTATCTATCTATCTATCTATCTATCTATCTATCTCTATCTCTATCTCTATCTCTATCTCTATCTCTATCTCTATCTCTATCTCTATATCTATATCTATATCTATATCATCTATATCTATATCTATCTATCTCTCTCTCTGTGTGTGTGTGTGTGTGTGTGTGTGTGTATAAATTGTAAGGATACAAGTCATAAAGTTGCAGTCTTGCAGTCATAAGTGGGAGGAGATGGGTGACAGGAACAATGAGAAGACTAATAGTAATAGTAATGCAGCCTTAGTGAACAGTTTGATTGCGGTGAGGGAATTATTTGTTTAGCAGAGTAATGGTGTTGGGGAAAAAACTGTTCTTGTGTCTAGTTGTCTTGGTGTGCATTGCTCTATAGTGTCGTTTTGAGGGTAGGAGTTGAAACAATTTATGTCAGGATGTGAGGGGTCTGTAAATATTTTCGCAGCCCTCTTTTTGACTCATGAAGTGTACAGATCCTCAATGGAAGACAGGTTGGCAGTAATTGTGTTTTCCGCAGTTCTGATTATCCTGTGAAATCTGTGTCTGTCTTGTTGGGTTGCAGAACCAAACCAGAAAGTTATAGAGGTGCAGATGACAGAATCAATAATTCCTCTGTAGAATTGTATCAGCAGCTCCTTTGGCAGTTTGAGCTTCCTGAATTGGCGCAGGAAGAACAATCTTTGTTGTGCTTTTTAATGATGTTTTTGATGTTAGGTGTCCATTTTAGGTCTTGAGATATGCTAGAACCTAGAAATTTGAAGGTCTCTACTGTTCATACGGTGTTGTCTAGTATTGTAAGAGGAGGTAGTATAGGAGGGTTTCTCCTAAAGTCTACCATGGTTTCTAGAGTTTTGAGTGTGTTCAGTTGCAGATTGTTCACACCACAATTTTTGCTTGATAGGCTCAGCAAAACTGCATGAATAATGACTAAATATGAATAGACAGTGGAGGTATTAGTTCCAGGAGAAGATATTTACTGATAACTTAAGAGTGACATCTTGGTAGATATTCCTAAATAAAGACAACTAGCTGCATAATGTTTCAGTATATAAGAATAAGGATACCCAAAGAGTCAAATAAATGCACACATTTTGGAAGCTCACATAGACCTTTGAAATTGCATATGTTTATCTTTCTGTAGTTGACCTATGGCTCTGCTCCAGTCATGGATGAAAAGACCCAATCAATTTTCTTCCAACAAATGTTTCCGGAAGAATCGCACCAGCATAAGGGCCTCCTGAAGCTATTGTTGTATTTGGGATGGATCTGGATTGGAATTCTCATGGAGAAGGATGAGAAGGGAGAGAGATTTGTAGAAGAGGTGCTTCCTACATTTTCTGAACATGGCATCTGTATTGAATTCATAGCAGAGTTCCCAATCCTAACTTTTTACAATGATTTTACTGATTTCATAGACACAGGACTACATTTATACCAAGTTCTCATGACAAGCACAGCCAATGTGATAATCTTGTATGGTGAAATTCACTCCCTGTCATTTCTGAGAAGTTTCCTTCAGTTTTCAGAAGTGGAGGATATACCAAAAAAGGCAAAAATCTTGATTACATCCTCTCAAACAGATTTTACTTCAAACTCTTTTGATAAATCTTTGGACATCCATTCCCTACATGGTGTTTTATCCTTTTCAGTTCACACAAAGGAGGTCCAAAACTTCCAGGATTTTTTTCAAAACCTAAATCCAAACAACAACCAACATGATCATTTTCAAATGGATTTTTGGGAACAGGCATTTGAGTGTTTCTTCTCAAACTCAAAAATTGAGACCTCTGAGAAGAAATGTACTGGACAGGAGAGGCTTGAGACCCTTCCCACATCTGTGTTTGAAATACGCATGAGTGGACAGAGTTACAATATTTACAATGCAGTCTATGCTGTGGCACATGCTTTGCAATCTCTCGCTCTATCCAAACCCAGGGAAACAACAATAGTGAAAGAAGTACGGCAATATTTCCACAATCATATGTGGTGGCAGGTAAGCCTGCTAGTGGAATAACCACAATCTCTCCATAAACTCTAACAAATAATATCCTCTACGACAGGTGTTGGCAACCCACGGCTCCAGAGCCATGTGCAGCTCTTCTGACCCCTCTTCTGTGGCTCCCTGCCGACCTTGTTGAGCAACTTGCTCTCCACTTGAGACACTGACCCAACCCAGCCATGGCTGATGTCAACCTTGCTAATATGAAGGGTGGGAATAGGATCCAGGAGGAGGGTTCAATGGAAAGGGGGACAGGCCCAAGTGAGCACCAGCCAAAGTGGCAGTTTCCCTGAAGTCGACATTCCTTCAACTTCTTCTCACATGACCCCTGGCTGGCTATTGGAAAGCCAGGAAGGTGTGCATGAGTGGGGATACCATCCCCAAGTGAGCGGCAGGGCTCAACCAAAGCACAGCGAAGGCGCACTAAGGATGCAGGTATACCGGGTGACCATCTTTGCCGAAGGCAATCTGACTTTGTCCAAGCCTGATCCCGGGGTGAGCATGTGAGGTTTAGCAGGGCCAGCCCCCTTTTCACATTGCCCTGAGCTTCTTTAGTCCTTTAGCTGGCAATATATCTGTTTATAGAGACCTCCAAAAAACTGTCAATCCCAACATGTAGGCCAAACTAAGAAACCCATTCTATGTATGTTGGCACTATTGCATGTAACAGTTGCATTCAGTCTGTTTATCCCTTCCTCACATTCACATTGTGTGAACTATGTTTTCCTGAAATCCCAAAGGTACTGTTTTCAAGAGGCAATTGGATTTTTTGGTTTTTTTTTCAGTAGTGGTATATTTTATATCTACTCACTTTTGGAATCATTCTTATGTTTTGAACAATTAATTCTGCCTGATTCTGTCTTTCTTTCTCTCTCTTTGACTGTCTCTATATTTCAGGTTCATTCTTTTCTGAGAAGTGTCAGATTCAACAATAGTGTTGGCGAAAAAGTCTCCTTTGATAAAAATGGAGAATTTATTGGTGGATATGATATAATCAATTGGATCACATTCCCAAACCAGTCCTTTCTTAGGGTCAAAGTTGGAGTGATAGATCCCACAGCTCCACCAGACAACTTCTTCAATATTTCTTTAGATTCCATCACATGGCCAGTAGGCTTTAATCAGGTTAGCTGTTTGATTCTAAATTGGTCTGTCTTCATTCATGTAGCATAATATATATATAGTTCCAGAGCATCATCTCTGAACATCAGAGTGTTCCAGAGCATCATCTCTGAACTAATCTAAGAACATATGTCCTGGGGAAGAAAGAAATATCTATAAGAATATTTACCTCTCTAATCCTTGGCATAGAATATTGTATCCTTTACTTTGGCACTCTATGAGTTATGGACTATGGTTTTTGATGGTTTTGATATAGAACATAAAATACAGTGTATTTCCCTTCATCAGTTCATAATTAAGACATTTAACTGGCCAGCATAGAAATTGTCTCTGGAGAAAGTGGATGATGGTTTTGGAAAATACCAATATTGTAGGTATTTAATGAATGATAATTTCACAACAAATACAACTAAATAATATCATCACCTCACTTTTGCTTATCAATTCATATTCTGGGAAATGGAACGATCTGAATTCTACCTAAGATTTCAGAACATTGAAGAGGAGAAAGGAAAGAATTTAGCAGGGAAGATTGCGGAAATCCTCTCAGAAGTCACAGAAATATGTAAGGAACACAATATAGGCGGAATTGACAAGACATTTAGAGTACATACAAGATATGCAATGAAAAATAATCTGTTCAGAGAGGTACATGTAAGATTCATTTTAAAAAATTCTAAAAAATGAAATATTGCAAGCAACACGAAGTACCATAATCAAATACAAGTCTAGAGAGATAGTGGTATTGAAGCAAATTGCAAGGAAGGTTAGAGAATTAAGAAAATAATACCACTTCCTGACTAAGAGTCCGATTAAAGAAGTGATGAGTTTTAGATGTCTGTTTCCATTTTGGTAAACTGGCAAGAACAAAGACACAGATTAGATACACTAGAGAAAGGAGAATTATTCTATGAACAACATATAGAAGCATAGGAGGGAAAGTTGGTAAGAAAAGAGGGAGGAGCCAAATGCTAGGAAGCTAAAGGGAAAGATCAAGGGAAGATGGAGAAAGAACAGGAAGAGAAAGAACTAAGAGAAGGAGCAAAGGCCAAAGAGACAAAGGAACAGAGGAAGCTGAGAATTTAGTTGACTAAATCAAATAAATCTATAAACCAATGACATGGAGGAAGAAATAAAAGTAATCTCAATTAACATAAATGGACTAAATTTGGCAATAAAAAGAAGAACATTAAACAAATTAAAGAAATTGAAATTGGACATTATATGCTTACAAGAAGTACATATTAGAATTGGGGCTGCCCCTGAAGAGTGTTCGAAGACTACAGCTGGTCCAGAACACAGCCGTGCAAGCGATATGGGGTGTATCTAGATACACCCATGTTACACCTATCCTCTGTGAGCTGCACTGGCTCCCCATTGGTCTCCAGACGCGCTTCAAGGTGCTAGTCGTTACTTTTAAAGCCCTACATGGTTTAGGACCTGGCTACCTGAGAGACCGCCTCCTGCCATTTACCTCCCAATGACCAACAAGATCGCACAAGTTGGGCCTCCTCCAGGTGCTGTCAACCAGACAATGCAGGCTGGAGGCTCCCCGGGGGAGGGCCTTCTCTGTTGCTGCACCGGCCCTGTGGAACGATCTACCCGCTGAGATCCGGACCCTTACCACTCTCCCGGCCTTCCGTAAAGCCATCAAGACCTGGCTGTTCCGGCAGGCCTGGGGCTGTTGATTGATATCCAGCCCCGCTTAGATGGAATGGATGATGTGGAGTTTTAATATTGTATTTTCTATTTTTAAATTTTAAAAGGTTTTTTTTTTTGTCTTTTTGTGAGCCGCCCAGAGTCCCAATGGGAGTGGGCGGCATACAAATTTTATTAAACTTGGAAACTTGGAAACTAGAAAGAAACACAGAATTTTTTTGGAACAGGTAAAACTAGGTAATTGATACACAACTCTGACTGACCAAAGTAAAAAAGAATAGCACCATATATTAGAAAGACAATTCAATCAAATATAATTTTTGAAGATGGGGAGGGAAGAATATTGATGGTGGAGAGAATGATGAATTTGAGAAAGATATTATTAAAGGCAATATACACCCAAATGATAAGCAAGAAGATTTTTTTGGGAAAACTACACAAAAAGATAATAGAATATGAATACCAAGATATATGTATATCAGGAGACTTTAATACAATCGTAAATAATAGAATGGACCATAAATCCAGAAAGATGAACAAGAAGCTGAGAAAAAACCTGCCCAAAAGATTTTTCACAATGGCGGAAGAATTAAATTTGCAAGATGTTTGGAGACTAAGACACCCGAAAGAAAGACAATATACTTTCTACTCAAACAAACACTTGCCCTGGTTAAGAATAGATATGATGTGGATATTTAATAAGGACATGGGCTGATCATAATCCAATAACAATGACTTGGAAGGGACAGAGGAAAAAGGGGAGATGGACTTTAAACTCGAGAATATTAAATGAAAAACATTTCCAGACGTTTTTGACAGAACTGACATATTTCTTCCAAGAAAATAGAAAGGAAGACAAATCATTACAGAATGTATGGGACACCTGTAAAGCATATATCAGAGGCCTCATAATAACATACTTAGGGAAAAGAATAGGCAAAACAAACAAATTCAAAAAAAGTTGGAATTAAAATATAAAAGTTCAGAGACCGAGCTGCAGAAAAACCCACAAAACAAAAAAATAAAAAAAAAAAATGTGCAAAAACAAACTGAACTTGATAGAATATGAAGTTTTGGCAAACAAAATAAAATCAACAAAACAAAACTTTTTTGAAAATGCAAATAAACCACGACATTGGCTGGCTTATAATTTGAAAAAGGAAACAGAAAAAAAGCTGATATTTTTTGCTCATTTCTGCACTCCCCAGCCCCCAGGAGCTCTCTGAAAGCCTCCATAAGGGTATGCAGAGGCATTTTGGTGAAGGGGGTGGGGCTTTGGAAGGCAAACAATGCTGTATTTGATGTATAAGATGCACCCAGATTTTCAGCCTTTTTTGAGGAAAAAAGGTACATCTTATACTCCGAAAAATACGGTACAACTAAATGATATCATCTCATCACTTTTGCTTATCAATTCATTTTTATTATTTTAATTCTACTTTAACAGTATCACTCTGAACGTTTCTTTTGCCCTCTATATCTTAAAACATTCTTCTTCATTTATTGACAGGCATTACCTTTATCCTTGTGTAATGATCCTTGTGAGGTAGGATACAACAAGGCTAAGAAAGAAGGGGAATCATTTTGCTGCTATGATTGCCATATATGTCCAGAGGGGAAAATATCAAAGGAGAAAGGTAGGAAAATTTGAAATATAATGGGACTAAGACATTGTAAAACACTGCCTGTAATCAACTGTATGTGTTCTTTTTTAGATATGGATGACTGCTCGCTATGTCCTATAGATCAATATCCGAATCCTGAGAAAAATATGTGCATTCCAAAGCGGATCACCTTTTTGTCCTATGAAGAACTCTTGGGGATCAGTCTGACTGTTCTTTCCCTTTTCTTTTCTTTAATGACAACTTTGATCATCACAGTATTCATTAAACACAAAGACACTCCCATCGTCAAAGCCAACAACCGGATTCTCACGTATATACTCCTACTTTCCCTTCTCCTCTCTTTCCTTTCTGTCTTTCTATTTGTTGGGAGACCAGATAAGGTTTTTTGTCTCCTTCGACAACCAGCTTTTGGCCTCATCTTTTCCATAGCAATTTCTTGTGTATTGGCCAAAACCTTTGTTGTGGTTCTAGCATTCATGGCCACCAAACCTGGTTCTAAACTGAGGAAATGGGTGGGTGGAAGAATGGTCAGCTACATTATTCTTTTCTGCTCCTTTGTTCAAATATGTATTTCTGCTGCATGGCTGATAATATCCCCACCATATCCAGATTTTGATACACAGTCAATGTCTGAAGAAGTCATCTTGGAGTGCAATGAAGACTCTGTTATGTTCTGCTGTGTTTTGGGCTTTATGGGTTTTCTTGCTCTGGTTAGTTTCTCTGCTGCTTTTCTAGCTAGGAAGTTACCTGACAGCTTCAATGAAGCCAAATTCATCACCTTCAGCATGTTGGTCTTCTGTAGTGTTTGGCTGTGTTTTATTCCAACCTATCTAAGCACTAGGGGAAAATACATGTTGGCTGTGGAGATCTTCTCCATGATCTCCTCCAGTGCTGGATTATTGGCGTGCATCTTTCTTCCCAAGTGTTTTATCATTGTGATGAAACCTGAACTGAACAATAAACACCAGCTCATGAAAAGGAACTTTTGACAACTCCATTTGCTTCACATCATTTATATATAGATTTTGGAGATGTTTTCCACTTGCACATTTAGAATAATGAACAACATGAAATTATATTTGAGTTGTTATGTTGCAATATTTACCCTAAACCTGATATTTGGATAGGAAAGAACTGTGTTTTTCCTTATGGAAGTCAATCACACACACACACACACACACACACACACACACACATAAACACACACACAAACACACACACAATAAATGAGAGGAGAGCCTTCTCTGTTGCGGCTACAACACTATGGAACAATCTCCCCGTGGAGATTCGTACCCTCACCACTGTCCAGGCCTTCCGCACAGCCCTCAAGAACTGGCTAGCCCGTCAGGTCTGGGGCTAAGCCTATTTTCGCCCCTCCCGAATGTTGAGTAAATGTTGAGTTTTATTGTTTAATTTATTTTTTGTTCACATTTCTTTTTGCACTGTCCTACACTCCCTTTCCTTTGTGATTGTAAGCCGCCCTGAGTCCCCTCAGGGAAAAGGGCGGCCTATAAATGTTCAAAAATAAAAATAAAATAAATAAATAAATAAATAATAGTACAAATTGATTTATTGATATATTTCAGCATGCGATGGTGATCTCTGACTAAATATATTGGTTAAATTGAATTATAAATGTATCTGTATCTTAATTGATATGCTCACTAGAATGTGTAAAAAAAGTGGGATTACATACAAATAAAGCTGTTTACATATCCTGTGTAATGGTCATTACAAAATGATATTGGGTTTCCTTCTTCATAGGTAGAAAACCTTGAAGGTCCCACCCTCCAACTCTGTTATTTTGTTTGTACATTTTGAATGCTCAGCAATCATCCCACATTTATGGCTGCTTGCAGCATCTCACAGTCATGCAAGCATCATTTATGATTATTGTTTGCTGGAAACTTCCAGTGATCTGTGAAATGACCATCATGACTTATGACCATGAGTCTGCACTCAATTGCAGTCAGAAATTGGGGATTTCCTGTACTCCGAATGTTACTTAAAGAGAGTAATGGTTTGAGCCCTTATGGCTTATTGGTATGCATCTTTCTTCCCAAGTGTTTTATCATTGTGATGAGACCTGAACTGAACAATAAACATCCGCTCATGAAAAGAAAGTTTTAACAAAGTAACATGGATGGAAGTATAATATTTTTATATTTGTAAATACTGAATAGACCAATTGTAAATAAGCATGGCGGTTATGATATTTAGCATATTTTAGTATGTATGGCAAAGACATTGCCAGGATGGTTATACTGTGTCCGATGTCTTAATGTGTGTTTAATAAAAAAAAACCTTTTTTCTTTTAAAGGATTGGCTCCTTGTTTAGTAGTTCCAGCCCCTCCATCCATTAGTGGGAGTCCAAGTGCTTCACTGGGCAGTGAGTGCAGCCTTGGCCGGCCTCCTCAGCAAATGATAACTTCTCAGGAGGCCCCTTCCCTTCAGGGAAGCCTCCGGAGAATGAAAAATGGCCTCAAAAGAAGACCAAAGTCAGCTGGCCAGTGCACACATGCATGCTGGAGTTGACAGGGCAACGCCTGGCATGCCCTAACAAATGGCTCTGCATGCCACCAGTGGCACACGTGCTATGGATTCACCCTCACTGGCCTATTCAGTGCCTATTGTCCATCACTTATTACATTCTTTGGGCAATGGGAAAATCTTCGCTAAATTAGATTTAGCCCAGGCTTATTAGCACTTCCTGTGAACAGGGACACTACTGAAGCCCAAATTATTGTCACACATAGAGGAGCTTTTAAGTGCCATAGCCTCCAATTTGGCATAAGTGTAGCCACTGGGATATTCCAGAGCTTAATGGAGACGCTTCACAGAATACCAGACATCGCCCCTTGTTTTGATGATGTCCTGGTATGCACAGCAATTCACATTGAGCTGCAGGAGCATCTCAGGGCAGTCCTTCGAAGTTCCAGGATGCTGGGTTAAAATTAAAAAAGGAAAAATGCCACATAGCAGTCTCCAAGCTAGAGTTTTTAGGGTACTTAATAGATGCCTCAGGTATTCACCCTACTGAAGCTAAAATAAAAGCTATTCAAAGTGCACCAGTACCAAGGAATAAAAGGGAGTTACAAGCTTTCCCAGCATTTTTCTGTCCCACAAAGTCTCAGTGGCTGAGCCATTACAGGTATATAGGTTATTAGACACTAAAGCATGATGGCTCTGGGAAAAAAGAGAGCAAACTGCATTCAGAGCTGTCAAAAGCCTCCTGACATCTAAGAGTGTGCTAATCCAATATGATGAAAAACTGCCTTTAGTGTTGGCCTGTGATGCTTCTCCTTATAGAGTAGGAGCAGTTCTAAGACACAGATTACCTAGCAGATTAGAAGCACCAATTGCTTTCTTTTCTCAAACTATGTCTAAAACTGAAAGAAGTTATGGCCAGTTAGACAAGGAAGCCTTGGCAGCCATGGCTAGCATCAAGCGCTTCTGTGAATATCTTTATGGACCTCCTTTTGAGTTCATCACTGACCATAAGCCCTTAGCTAGGGATGGCCAAATGCCCCCCGGGATGTCACCCAGAATGACCAAGTGGACTGTCTTCCTTGCAGCCTATGGCTACACCCTGGTACACTGGCCAGGAAAGCACATGAGTCACACCAATGCTTGGAGATGATGCCCATTACCTGCTGCTGTTGAAGACCCAGAAGCAGCCCATACTATTCTGCTCATCAACGACAGGCCCTGCTCCCTGACTGCTGCTGATGTTGCTATGTATTCTACAAAGGACTTTATGATCTCCAAAGTACTGGACTGGGGATTGTGGGAGAGGAATTAGGGGCCATCAAAGCAAGACAGAATGAATTGTCTACCATGCAGGGTTGTCTACTATGGGGCAGCAGGGTGGTCATTCTGGGCCCTCTCAGACAGCAAGTTCTTAAAGCACTCCATGAGGAGCACCCAGGCATAGTACACATGAAGATGTTGGGAAGGAACTATGTCTGGGGGCCAAGTTTAGATAGAGCTATTACAGATTGGGTCTCAACGAGTGGCAAATGCCAAGAGAGTAGGCCAGCATCTCCAGTAGCTCAGCCCTGAGAGTGGGAAAAGCCAAAGACCCCATGGTCCTGCATCCACATAGATTAAGCCAGTCCAATTCAGGGGCAGATGCTCCTGTTTGCTGTGGATGCCCACTAAAAGTGGGTGGAAATTGTGCCAATGGCCTCAACGACCACAGATGCTTTAGTTAGGGCCCTGAGCTCCCTTTTTGCCACCCACTGGTTACCGGATTTGGTGGTATTCAATAATGGGCTTCAACTAACCTCAGCCCAATTCCAGATTTAATTATCTGGCCAAGGAATTAGGTAAGCTCTAATAGTCCCTTAGCACCCTTCTAGCAATGGCCTGGCCAAGAGGACAGTGTGATCTGTCAAGGAGGTTTTGGCCAGGATAGAACACGAGGATTGGTGGTGAAAATAGCAAAAGACTTGCTTATTCAACATGCCACCTCCGACCAGAAACCAATCGAACTCCTGCAGCTCTCCTGATGAACAATATTAGACAGACTGCACCCAGGCTATGCCCAGGAAAAGCCCCTGGATTCCAGTAGGGGACCTACTCTATGCCAGAAATTTTGCTGGCCATCATTGTGGCTACCAGGAAAGGTAATAGAGGCGACCAGGCCCCGTTCATACAAAGTAGAGTTATACGATGCCCAGGTATGGTGGTGCCACATTGACCAGCTTAGATCCCAAGGAGAATTTATGGCATTATCCCAAACTGACGAAGCAGGGCTGACTCCGACCAGCAACAACCAATCAGCCGATGATGACAACTTCAAAACAGGCCACAATGCTACCACCTGCAACACAAACCAACAGAGGGACTTACCTGGAGAGCCTGGCTTTGTTCCAGCACTGATGAGTAAACTTGACGATAGGGCACAGTCTCTGGTCATTCCAGAAGCCCCAACTGGTTTGCCTTCTAATCCTCCAGCCTACACCAAACTAGGCAGATCATGTTGAGCCAGGCGTCGCCCTGTCTATTTACAAGACTACAAATGTGCAGACTCGATGGGAAGGAGTATTGTGTCCTGTTTTCCCTCTGGTCCTCTCCCCTTTGTAGAAGCTGAAGAAACGAAGATGTTGTGATTGATTGTCCATTTGACAGCTCAATATATTATTAACTGTTTTATTTCATTTTCATTTTCATTTCGTACAATCACTTATATATTGTGCAATTAAAAAAACAATAAACACAATTCATCTTCTATTCCACTATAGAAAACCAACATAACACTTCATCCTCCATACACCCTTTCTTCTCCCCCTCCAACTTTCATTTCTCCCCTCCAACATTCCCCTCTTCTACTTCCCCTCCCCCTCAGACATTCCTTTCTCCCCTTCCCTCCATCTCACCCTCCTTACATTCCCCTCTCACTCCCTCTCTACTCCTCCCTCTTCTTTCCCTCTACTCCTCGCTTCGGTGTATTTCTACTATTCATTAATCTATTCGATTTGTATTTTATACTAAAATTAAAAGAAAAGAAAAGAAAAGGGAAATAAAAGGAAAAGAGAAAAAAAGAAAAAAGAGCAGCAGTATACAAGTGCATTCTTATTGTTTTGAAAGTTGAAACTATATTTCCCCCCTCCCCCTCCCCCCAGTAAACCCCCCTCCCAAGCACCCTTCTGACTTCCCAGATCCCATACCCGGCATAGCTTTTTATCAAACACAGTCTAGAGTATATTAAAACCAAATAGATTAAAAATTAAAAGATAAGAGATAAAGGAAAAAAAAAGAATAAAAAAACAAAAAAAAAAGAAAAATCAATAAACTCTCTACATTGAGCTCAGCTTTCCATCATTATTAAAACTTAAACAATGTACATCATTCCTAATCTCAGTTAATTTATTATTTGCAGGATTTCAAACTATATTGTAACCAAATAAGTTAATCCAATAGAATTCTACTCTAGCTAGGGGCCTTATCTCTTTATCTAAATATCTGTCTATTTCCAAACCTTTAATTTGTCCCTTTTACCTCCTTCTCTAAAAAGCAGTTTAAACACATCTCAAATACTTCTCTCGGTTTCCTTTTCCAACTCTTCTCATCCTACCTCACCCGTGTCCATATATATATTTTATTTTCATCCGTCCTCCTCTCATATTTGCTCCGCCTTCCTGCACACTCCCTGGATATATCCTTCCAAACATTATATTCCAATAACAGTTTATATAAAAATCAACTTACTTTCTGGCTCAAAATAAGCTCTAATTGAACCTTCACTACCCTCCCGTCTACACCAGGCGTCCCAACTCTATTCAACCTAAACCACAATCCAGGAACATCCCGATCTCCACCCTCCTCACCCTAGAAAATAAATCATAAACAATTTATATAAAAGTTCAAAGTTATCCATCAAGTCTTTTTTAAGTCCCACACAATATATTTTCCGAGGAAATCAGCGTCACTTCTTTCAGCCTTAATGTCTCTTCATCGGTATACAACTATACCATTTTATACAAGACAGAAGTCACAAAGTATTATTCAAATTAAAATTAAGCAAATGTTTTGGAAGCATAACTAAATCCTTGTTCTCTGCTTTTCTGCCCTTCCGGAGGGGGAAAACGATACCTCCCGGCTTGTAGTTGTGTGTTTTGTTGTTTCTCTTCTACTTCTCCTTGTCTTTCTCCAAGTCTGGGTAATTCAGGAAGTCCCGCCTTTAGGATCTTATAGTAAAAGTCTCGGGCTTCCCAAACAGAGTTGAGGCGGTGTTTTTGGTCATCAAATGTAACTGTAATACCAAATGGCACCTCCCATCTGTACTGTATCTGATTATTTCTGAGTTCTTTAGTTAGAAAAGCATAGTCTCTCCTGGCTCTTAACATTTGGGGTGGTATTTCTTTACATACGTTCAAGTCCTGTCCATCAATTCGCAGCCTGTTATTGTAAAACTCTTGTAGTATCGCATTTCTGGATTCTCTTGTAGCAAAATATATAATTATATCTCTTGGAAGCTGTCTCTGTTTTGCTGCCCACGAATTATGGCGGTAAATTTTTTGGATCTGCCAATCAAAGTTGAGTCCCGGACTTCCCACCAAATGACTGAAAGCCTCAAAAAAGGCCTGTTTCAAATTCTCCTGTTCATTTTCACGCATTCCCCTAACTCTTATTGCAAACGCCGTCTTTTTATAATTTGTCGTAACAAGTTGTCTTTCTGCGTTTTCAACTTCCTGTTGCAATATTTCAATTTTAGATGTCAGATTATCATTTTTTTTCTTTTATCATTTTATTAAGATTTATAGGCCGCCCTTTTCCCTGAGGGGACTCAGGGCGGCTTACAATCACAAGGGAGGGGGGTGCAGTATCAAAAAACAAAACAAAATGTGAACAAAGGAAAAATAATAAAACACAACTTTCGTTCAGCAATCAACACTCGGGCGGGTAAATTGGGAACCTATCCCCAGGCCTGCTGGGAGATCCAGATCTTGAGGGCTGCGCGGAAGGTCTGGATGGTGGTGAGGGTACGGATCTCGACGGGGAGATCGTTCCACAGGGTCGGAGCTGCAACAGAAAAGGCTCTCCTCCGTGTAGTCGCCAGTCGACATTGACTGGCGGATGGGATTCGGAGGAGGCCCAGTCTGTGCGATCTAATTGGTCGAAGGGAGGTAATCGGCAGAAGGCGGTCTCTCAAGTACCCAGATCCACTACCATGGAGTGCTTTAAAGATGGTCATCAGTACCCTGAAGCGCACCCGGAGACCGACAGGTAGCCAGTGCAGCTCGCGGAGGACGGGTGTAACGTGGGCGAACCGCGGTGCGCCCACAATCACTCGCGCGGCTGCATTCTGGACTAACTGCAGTTGCCGGATGCACTTCAAGGGCAACCCCATGTAGAGCCCATTGCAGATTAGAATTAGCTTCCTCCAAAAGTTCCAGTTTATCTTCCATTCCTGCAATATAATCTGTCATTACAGTTATGACCCCGATCATATCCTCCTTTGTTTGAGCAATCTTGGCATTAAGCTTGTCACATAAGTCCGAAATAAGTTTCTTCATTTCCTCCTAAATTCTTTAAGAGTTTCAAAAAGAAATTCTTTCGTTAACAAATCTCCAGTAGAGGGCGTAGAAGGCAAGAGCTGCAGCTTTATAGCAATTGCTTGGGATGTATTGTTAAAAAAATGTTTAGACTGCTTTGATTTGGGAGCCATTATAAAAAGGAAACAAACAAAGTCTCTGCTCACCTTGATTTAAAATAAAGTACTTTCAATAAACTTTTGGCAATTAGTAAAGAGAAGTCTTCAAGAAAACAGGGCTGATTAAATATATCATATATCAAATGTGGAAGCTATAAAATCGCCATTTTGAAAAGCAGTTAAACAAAGGAGTTTTTTATAAACTTGAAGCTGGTATTTTGCATAATAATAGAAAAAAGGTTCTCAGGAATGGTCGCTGCTCGGATTGATTTTAAATAGCTTAGTTTTGTCCTGAGGGGGGGGGCGACCTGCCTTGAGCTGAAAAAAAACAGCTGAGAAGATCTGGCCGGAGTAAAAAAAAAACTCAGCTTTTGTTGAACCTCTTCTCCGTTCACAGCCAAAAAAAAAGCTGTGAACTACAAAGAGGATTCTAACGACTGCGTTCCTCCCTGCTTCTTTCTTGCCTGAAAGAAGAGATATCTATAGATCTTGTAGATATACGAACCAGAACTCTGAGGGCAGCTCCGTTGAGCCACCGGCGACGGCAGGCTCCTCCCCCCGGAAGTCCATTTGACACTCAATATAAAAGAGCTGTCAGATGGAATTCACCTTGGCTGTTGTGTTAGCTGAACAGCCACTTGGTTAGCAATGTTCTGTTAGAGCTGAATAAATCTGTTAGCCTTTAAAGCCATCTTGCTTCACTCAGTCTGTCAGCCACCATTCCAATAAAAAACAGAAGGGAACAGCATAGCAGAGGCTTCTGTGGACCAAGCCTGAAAGAGAGAAGGGAATAGAATAGCAGAGGCTTCTGCGGGTCAAGCCTGAAAGAGAGAAGGGAATAGAATAGCAGAGGCTTCTGTGAGCCCAGCTGAGGGGAGAAGGGAATAGGATAGTAGAGGCTGCTATGGGCCCAGCTGAGGGGAGAAGGGAATAGGATAGTAGAGGCGTCTGTGGGCCCATCTGAGGGGAAGAAGGGAATAGGATAGTAGAGGCTGCTATAGGCCCAGCTGAGAGAGAGAAGGGAATAGGATAGTAGAGGCTTCTGTGAGCCAAGCCTGAGGTAAAAAATGGAATAGGATAGCAAAGGCTTCTTTGGGCCAAACTAAAGGGGTGAAGGGAATAGGATAGTAGAGGCTGCTGTGGGCCAAGCCTGAGAGGAGAGGAGAGTTTGAGTGAAAGGAGGCAAGCAGAGGAAACTACGAAGGAGCAGAGGCTGTGGAAGGAGAGCCCAGCAGGTAGTTCAAGAAAGTGTGAAGATAGGGAAAGAGGAAGAAGCTCCAACCAGCCACCAGAATGTCACCCCATTTTGTGACCTGCCTGCTGAGAGGAAGCTGAGCAACACCCCATCATGTGACACTGGCAAGTTGAAGTGCATCAGAGAGGGACCAGGTTGACTGGCAGCCATATGAAGAGGGCCAGGATAACCCAGATTCCAGCAACCCTTAAGAGGTTAGTGCTACATTTAATAGGCTCCTAAATTGGCAAAATGGACTGCTAAATTGGCCATGCCCACCCAGTCACACTACCACTTAGCCAACCACTCAGTCACATGCCCACCCAGCCAGTTATTAGGCAAATCAAGCAATAGTCTGGCTCCCCATCAGTCTGAGGGACCATGAATTGGAACCCTGTTTAGAAAGTTTGAGTACCCCTGATCTATATAAATGGCTACACCCATTTATATATTTGTATAAACTTGTATCTTGTATTTCATTTTTTTGTCTTCTGGTTTCGGCCTCCCTCTCTCCAGATGCCCTTGCATGATCTTTACACAGGGGACTGACTCCCCATCATTATGGAATTAGGCAGTTTGTCTCTTCCAAATCTCATGGGACACTATGGAAAAATGAGGAATTGACACTGAAGAATACTATTAATATTCACCATGAAATTCACATTCAAATGTCCTCTGTGAGTTGATTTGACAGTATGTTGCACTTTCTATTTTTGTCTGAAAAACAGCTGAAAAAGTCAGTCCAGCATGATCTCCTAGACGGAACTTGTTGCTGCCATTTATACACAGAAAGAGGACATTTATGGAAGTTGTTAGCAATCACAGAGTTGCTGTTAACAGTATTGCCTCAATTGGCATGCAAGGATCCTGGTCTTCAATGTGATCTTATTGAGCCTCTTCCTATTCATCACACCTATCATCAGCCTGGAGATGTTAACATTGCTGGCATTCTTTCTGTGTGCTTGACATTTTCCGACCCCATTGATTTCAGTCAACATCCTTCTCATGGACTTCAAGATAGACTTATGCAAGTACATGATCAATTTATTTTCAAGTTCTGGTCATTGCTCAAAATATTTTCCAGTAATCTTAAATTTATTTATAAGCTTCCACATAAATTTGAAAAAGGCAACATTTCTATTCCAACAAATCATATGTAACAAGCATTCAGTGTAAATATTGAGGTAGATGAGAATTAATTCAGGAAGATCTACCACTAAAATTTAGGTGGGAGCACATTTTTTTTTCATTGATATTTCTAGTATCAAAAGGCAGCATTTTTTTCTTCATATACACCATTCTTAACAGCTGAAGTTTAATACTGAACTTTTCTTATTTATTCAGAAATGCTTCAATGACAAACCATTTTTTTCTTTAAAACAGTTCCTGATTCTAGAGGTGTATAAACATGCTATTATTTTGGTCTGCAATTTTGAGAATCTGAACAGAACACTAAATATAGGTAATCCTCAACTTGTGACCAAAATTGAGCCCAAAATTTCTGTTGCTCAATGAGACATTTGTTAAGTGAGCTTAGCCGCATTTTACAATCTTTCTTGCCCATGTTCTTAAGTGATTCCCTGCAGTCGTTAAGTTAGTGTTAAGTTAATCTGGCTTCCACATTGACTTTGCTGGTCAGAATGTTACAAATTGTGATCACATGATCTTGGAAGACTGCAGTCATCATAAATGTGAATCATTTGTTAAATATCTGAATTTTGATCACATGGCCATGGGGATGCTGCAAGGGTTGTAAGTGTGAAAAACGGACATAAAGTTGTAACTTTGAATGGCCACTAAGTGAACGGTTGCAAGAACCGCAATAAACTATATTCCACAAAATATTGTATTCATGCACCACAAGTGTCATAATGTGAAAAAGAGTTTTCTTAATGGTTTTTTTATACATGTTTTACAGAATAGTTTTTCAGAATTACCAGCATATCCTGGCCTTAGCATTTTCTGTAAAAGAGATCAATGAAAATCCTCAGATCCTACCTAACATCACGCTGGGCTTCCACATTTTTAATAGCAATTTTAGTCCAGGCTGGAGTTACTTTGCCTCAATGTTGCTGCCTTTCACTCAGGGCAAATTCATCCCTAACTACAAATGTGGCTTCCCCCAAAGTTTGGCTGCAGTTATTGGAGCACCTGACATTGCTCTTCACATGGCAACTTTATTGGGTATCTATAAAGTTCCTCAGGTAAGAGGTGCTGAAGATATGTTATTTATACAATATGTATATTCTTATTCTTTATACTATTATTATTATTCTGCCATACTACCTCAGAAGTCTTTAGTTTTCTCTCTCTAGAAAGGAGAAAAATTTCAGATTCCTAGATATATATATTTTGTTTGATAGGATCAGCAGAGATGCATGAGTAATGAGTCAATCAATGGGGTATTACTTTATTTTATTTTTATTTATTTATTTATTTATTTTGTTAAGCATGTATTCAATACATGAATACATTTCATGTATTCAAAATCATGTTTATACTATCATATATAAGTATAAACATGATTTTGAATGCATGAAATGGATACGAATAAAAGGGAACATTATGACAGGGATGTTAGGCACATTGGTGCGCTTAAACATGCCCTTACATAACTCTTAGGAGTGAGGTCGATAGTAGGCAATCTAAGGTTAAAGTTGTGGGGGTTTGGGGAAGAAACCACAGAGTCAGGTAGAGCATTCCAGGCATTCACCACTCTGTTGCTGCAGTCATATTTTCTGCAATCAAGTTTGGAGTGGTTTACCTTAAGTTTGTATCTATTGTGTGTTCGTGTATTGTGGTTGTAGCTTTGGCAGGTAGGACATTGTAGCAGATAACTTTGTGTACTACACCCAGGTCAGACTGAAGGCGGTGTAGTTCTAAGTTGTCCAAGCCCAAAATTTCAAGTCTCGTGACATAAGATATTCTGTTGTGAGCAGAGGAGTGGAAGACTCTTCTTGTGAAATATCTCTGGACTTGCTCAATTGTATTAATCTCTGATATGCTGTGTGGGTTCTGGACAGATGAGCTGTATTTGAGAATTGGTTTAGCAAATGTTTCGTATGCTCTGGTTAGCAGTACAATATTAACAGAGAAGAAGCTATGCAAGATGAGGTCTTGCATAGATTGCAAGATTAACAATTCTTAATGCCTTTTTGGCAACATTATTACAGTTGGTTCTTACTTTCAGGAAAATATATTTCCTGGTACCTTAAGAATGACATCTTGGTTGATATTCCTAAATGAACACAACTAACTGCATAATGTTTCAGTATATAGAATAAGGATACCCAAAGATTCAAATAAATGTACACATTTCCAGAGGCTCACATAGACCTTTGGAATTGCATATGTTTATTTTTCTGTAGTTGACCTATGGCTCTGCTCCAGTCATGGATGAAAAGACTCAATCAATTTTCTTCCAACAAATGTTTCCAGATGAATCACACCAACATAAGGGCCTCCTGAAGCTATTGTTGCATTTTAGATGGATATGGATTGGAATTCTTGTGGTAAATGATGACAAAGGAGAGAGATTTGTCCAGGAGTTGATACCCACATTTTTTGAACATGGCATCTGCATTGAATTCATAGCAGAGTTCCCAATCTTAACTTTTTACAGTGATTTTACTGATATCATAGACAAAGGACTACATATATACCAAGTTCTCATGACAGCCTCAGCCAATGTGATAATCTTGTATGGTGAAATTCGCTCCCTGTCATTTCTGAGAAGTTTCCTTCAGTTTTCAGAAGTGGAGGATATACCAAAAAAGGCAAAAATCTTGATTACATCATCTCAAACAGATTATATTTCAGTTTCCTTTCATAAATCTTTGGATATCCATTTCCTACATGGTGTTTTATCATTTGCCATTCACACAATGGAAGTCCAAAACTTCCAGGATTTTTTTCAAAACCTAAATCCAAACAACAACCAACATGATCATTTTCGGAAAGATTTTTGGGAACAAGCATTCGACTGTTTCTTCTCGAATTCAAAAATCGAGGCATCTGAGAAGAAATGTACTGGACAGGAGAGGCTTGAGACCCTTCCCACATCTGTGTTTGAAACACACATGAGTGGACAGAGTTACAATATTTACAATGGAGTCTACACTGTGGCACATGCTTTGCAATCTCTCTCTCTATCCAAAACCAGGAGAAAAACAACAGTGAAAGAAGGAAAGAAAAATTTCCACAATCATATGTGGTGGCAGGTATGGGGTGGGCATATTGAATTGAATTGAATTGAATTGATTTTATTTGTAGGCCGCCCTTTTCCCTGAGGGGACTCAGGGCGGCTCACAGAAACCAGGGAGAGGGGAATACAATACAATACAGTACTAAGACAACAACACATAATAAAAATGATACACAACATGCATACAACATTCGGGCGGGGTAATGGTCCTTATCCCCAGGCCTGACGGGCGAGCCAGTTCTTCAAGGCTGTGCGGAAGGCCTGGACGGTGGAGAGGGTACGAATCTCTACGGGGAGCTCGTTCCAAAGGGTCGGGGCCGCTACTGAGAAGGCCCTCCTCCTTGTGGTTGCCAGCCGACATTGGCTGGCCGATGGGATGCGGAGGAGGCCTAACCTATGAGATCTTATAGGCCGTAGGGAGGTAATTGGCAGAAGGCGGTCTCTCAAGTATCCAGATCCACTGCCATGTAGGGCTTTATGGGTGGTCAATAGCACCTTGAAGCGCATCCGGAGATCGACAGGTAGCCAGCGCAGCTCGCGGAGGATAGGTGTAATGCGGGTGAATCGGGGTGCACCCGCAATCACTCGCGCGGCTGCGTTCTGCACTAGCTGAAGTCGCCGGATGCTCTTCAAGGGCAGCCCCATGTAGAGCACATTGCAGTATTCCAGCCTAGAAATCACGAGGGCCCGAGTGACTGTTGTGAGGGCCTCCCGGTTCAGGTAGGGTCGCAACTGGCGCACCAGGCGTACCTGGGCGAATGCCCCCCTGGTCACAGCCGCTATATGATGGTCGAATGACAGCTGTGAATCCAGGAGGACTCCCAAGTTGCGAACCCTCTCTGAGGGGTGTAGAATTTGACCCCCCAGCCTGAGTGTTGGATTAGTGGCCGAATTTTTGGGAGGAAAACACAACAGCCACTCGGTCTTTTCTGGGTTGAGCACAAGCTTGTTAATCCTCATCCAGTCCATGACGGCTTCGAGCCCCCGGTCCATCACGGCAACCGCTTCATTGATTTGGCACGGGGCGGACAGATACAATTGAGTATCGTCCGCATATTGATGGTATCTAATCCCGTGCCTACGGATGATCTCTCCCAGCGGTTTCATGTAAATGTTAAATAGTAGGGGGGATAAGACCGAACCCTGCGGCACCCCATATTTCAGGGGCCTTGGGGACGATCTCTGCCCTCCCACTAACACCGACTGCGACCTGTCCGAGAGGTAGGAGGAGAACCACCGTAACACGGTGCCTCCCACTCCCACCTCCCGCAGTCTTCGCAGAAGGATACCATGGTCGATGGTATCGAAAGCCGCTGAGAGGTCAAGGAGGACCAGGATGGAGGGATGTCCTTCATCTCTGGCTCTCCAGAGATCATCCATCAATGCGACCAAGGCGGTTTCAGTGCTGTAACCGGGTCTGAAGCCTGACTGGAAGGGGTCTAGGTAGTCTGCTTCCTCCAAGGACCGTTGGAGCTGGAAGGCCACCACCTTCTCAACAACCTTCCCCAGGAAGGGGAGGTTGGAGACCGGGCGGTAGTTATTAAGGACAGCTGGATCAAGAGATGGCTTCTTCAGGAGGGGTCTCACCACCGCCGCCTTCAGTGCGGCGGGGAAGTTCCCCTCCCGAAGGGAGGCGGTTACAACCGCCTGGATCCAGCCTCGTGTCATGTGTGGTTCAGTGGGACCAGTCCCCTTTTCATACTGCCCTGAGCTTCTTTAGTCCTCCAGCTGGCAATATATCTGTTTATAGAGACCTCCAAAATACTGTCAATCCCAACATATAAGGCAAACTAAGAAACCCATTCCATGAAAGTTGGCACTATTGTAATTGTAACAATTGTATTAAAACTCTGCTTACCCCTCCCTCACATTCACATTGGATGAATTATGTTTTCCTGAAATCCCAAAGATGCTTTTTTCCAGAGGTAACTGGTTTTTATTTGAAGACATTTCTCTTCTCATCCAAGAAGCTTCTTCATCTCTTCAAAGAAAAACCAGAAAGTCCAGTTTCCTCTTCAAAAAGGCACCTTTGGTACAGCCATGACCTGGATGACTGAGAATCTCCATAAACATTTTCCTAAAATGTTATCTCAAATTACTTTTCTTGACCCAGACTCAACTTCCTCTTTTACTTCTGTTGTGCTACAACATTACTCTTCTTCAGGGCCATTCCTATGATCTAAAAAAGATACAGATATTTCCCCATTTGTAACACTTTAGCCAGGCAAAAGAGAGAGAGGCTGATGATCTTAGTTTCTTGCTAGTTAACCAGGAGTGGGAATGTCAGACTTTGTAGTCCAGTTTTATATGTGACTCATTATTTGAACAGATATAATTCTTCCAATTCAAGTGATCCTGGGCCCTGTCTACATCACCATAACATCATATATCTTATGATCATTACAGCCTCTTTTGAAAAGTAACATACATATAAATGTAAAGACATTTCATTTTATCTTTCTGTTCTTTTGACTCATGGATTTTAACTGCAATAAGACAGATCATAGAATTATTTTTATTGGTATTTCATTGTACAATACTATGTCAATACATTCTGTTTTTTTCACTAGTGCCATATTTTATATCTACTCCCTTTGGGAATCATTGTTATGTTTTGAACAATTATTTCTGCCTCCTGTCTTCCTTTCTCTTTCTCTCTCTTTGACTGTCTCTGTATTTCAGGTTCATTTTTTTCTAAGAAGTGTCAGATTCAACAACAGTGTTGGTGAAAAGATCTCATTTGATAAAAATGGAGAATTCGTTGGTGGATATGATATAATCAATTGGATCACATTTCCAAACCAGTCCTTTCTTAGGGTCAAAGTTGGAGCGATAGATCCCACAGCTCCACCAGACAACTTCTTCAATATTTCTTTAGATTCCATCACATGGCCTGTCGGCTTTAATCAGGTTGGCTGTTTGAATCTAAATTGGCCTGTATTCATTTATCTACCATAAAATTATATTGATGAATTTTGCAGAGCAACATCTCTGAACTAACCAAGAACAAATGTCCTACAGAAGGAAAAAATATATATCAGAATGTTTACAATCCTAATACTTGTATTGAATATTGTATCCTTTACTTTGATCCTCTGTGAAATATGGACTATGGTTTTTGATATAGAAGGTGCAGTATAGTGTATTACATTTCATCAGTTCATAATTAAGAAGTTGAGAAAACTATCTTTAACTGACCAGCATAAAAATTGTCTTTGGAGAGTAAGGAAGTTAGTTTTGGAAAATACCAATAATTGTAGATATTTAATGAATGATAATTTCACAACAAATAGAAACTAAATGGTGTCATCACATCACTTTTGCCTATCAATTCATTTCTATTATGTTAATTCTACTTTAACAGTATCACTCTGAGCATTTGTTTTCCAGTGTGTCTTAAAACATTCTTCTTCATTTCTTGACAGGCACTACCTTTATCTTTGTGTAATGATCCTTGTGAGACAGGATACAGCAAAGCTAAGAAAGAAGGGGAGTCATTTTGCTGCTATGATTGCCATATATGTCCAGAGGGGAAAATATCAAAGGAGAAAGGTAGGAAATTTCCAAATATAATTGGGCTAAGATATTGAGATACAACACTGTCTATAATCAATTGTATCAATTCCAATGTGTTCTTTTTAGATATGGATGACTGCTCTCCATGTCCAGAAGATCAATATCCAAATCCTGAGAAAAATATGTGCCTTCCAAAACAGATTACTTTTTTGTCCTATGAAGAACCTTTGGGGATCAGTCTGACCATTCTTTCCTTTGGCTTTTCTTTAATGACAGCTTTGATCATCACAGTATTTATTAAACACAAAGACACTCCCATCGTCAAAGCCAACAACCGGATTCTCACGTATATACTCCTACTTTCCCTTCTCCTCTCTTTCCTTTGTGTCTTTCTATTTGTTGGGAGACCGGATAAGATTTTTTGTCTCCTTCGACAACCAGCTTTTGGCCTCATCTTTTCTATAGCAATTTCTTGTATATTGGCCAAAACTTTTGTTGTGGTTCTAGCATTCATAGCCACCACACCTGGTTCCAAACTGAGGAAATGGGTGGGTGGAAGAATGGTGAGCTACATTATTATTTCCTGCTCCTTTGTTCAAATATGTATTTCTGCTCTATGGCTGATAATATCCCCACCATATCCAGATTTTGATACACAGTCAATGTCTGAAGAAATCATCTTGGAGTGCAATGAAGATTCAGTCATGTTCTGCTGTGTTTTGGGCTTTATGGGTTTTCTTGCTCTGATTAGTTTCTCTGCTGCTTTTCTAGCTAGGAATTTACCTGACAGTTTCAACGAAGCCAAATTCATCACCTTCAGCATGTTGGTCTTCTGCAGTGTTTGGCTGTGCTTTGTTCCAACCTATCTAAGCACAAGGGGAAAATATATGTTGGTTGTGGAGATCTTCTCCATTATTGCCTCCAGTGCTGGCTTATTGGTATGCATCTTCCTTCCTAAGTGTTTTATCATTGTGATGAGACCTGAACTGAACAATAAACATAAGCTCATGAATAGAAAGTTTTAATTTTTTTTTAAAAAAAGATCTATATGTGTTTGTAGGAGAATTTTTCAATTTTGAACTCTGTGACCAGTTTATAATTTTATTTAGCTGGAATGAACTTGCTTCCACAATTTTAAATGGAGGGCAAAATTGAAAAATCTGAATGATGCAATAATTACTACCACTCTTTTCAGATCTATGCTTTATTGCATTTATTTTGTAATAAATCTATGTTTTTTTCTTTAATTGGAGATTTCAAGTTGTCATTTGGTACCATTGAATATGAGCCACCTCACAAATTTGTGGCCTCTATGGCAAACATTTTCCTGTGTTAAATTATTGAGTGGCCAGGCCATACGAGAAGTGACAGCTTAGGCCTGTTTTTTTTAGGTGGTTGAAGTGTGGTTTGGCATTGGAGGAAAATGCAAGATTAGTCTCAATGGACACAGGTTAAAAACCATATTAAGAAATGCCTTGTATTGGTATGGGTGACAAAATTTTAAGATTTGTTCATTTTTATTGCATTCCATCCAGCAGTTCTTGTTAGGACAAACCAGTCTATATTGGCTAAGGAAGGCACCCACCTCCCTTTAGCAGGCCTTACCTTCATGAGTACTGTAGGGTGGAACTGGAAAGTAAGGCCATCAGAGGGGGAGGGAAATCTATCCTAGTCCCTCTGAACTTCTTGGGAGTGGTGGAAATGATGAGGTTCATCCACATTTTGGGTCTGCCTCTCTGGTTCTGCAGGCCAATTGGCACCTGTCTTATGCTCACCCTCCCTTCTACCTCAGGCCCCCGCATGGAGCCCACAACCGGGGATGCATCACTTCTGGTATAATCTGGCAAGCAGGTGTCCGGATCAGGCACTTTTTCTTGGGCATCCCACCCATCTGTACTTCTTCGAGGGACAAGGAAAGCTGTAAAAATCTTCACCCTATTTGGGGCCCCCTGGGGCCCTTGCCTTGACACTGATTCGAATGAATCCTCTGCAGACTGTTAAGAGCCTGAGGCTTGTGGCACCAAGGCAGCCCTTGCCTCCCACTGCTTCAGGCTTAGCAATAGCAATAGCAGTTAGCAGTTAGACTTATATACCGCTTCATAGGGCTTTCAGCCCTCTCTAAGCAGTTTACAGAATCAGCATATTGCCCCCAACAACAATCCGGGCCCTCATTTTACCCACCTCAGAAGGATGGAAGGCTGAGTCAACCCTGAGCCGGTGAGATTTGAACAGCCATACTGCAGAACTGCAGTCAGCTGAAGTAGCCTGCAGTGCTGCATTTAACCACTGTGCCACCTCGGCTCCTAGAACTGTAAGCCACATCCAAGAAGCAGTGCAATACAGAGAGGTGGCTGGGGCAACCTTTCCTGTGCTGTCCATTGTGGGTAGGAATCTCAAATAAGGCTGAGAATGAATGTTGTGTTGTAGCCAGACTGGACACTAGATTGGCCCCATGCAAACTCCTCAACTCTCAAGTAGCCCAGTTGAGGGCTTGCTTGCTGATCACGGATGCACCTGGACTCCCAAATCTGGATTGATGGGATGGGATCCTAGGAGCAATTAGATTAGCTCCTTGTTTAGTAGCTCCAGCCCCTCTCTCCATCACTGGTGCTAAATTGGGCAGTGAGTGCGGCTGTGGCCAGCCTGCTCGGTAGATGAGAACTTCTCAGGAGGCCAATCTGGCTACAGCAGAAACATTCATTGTCAGTCTTATTTGAAATTCCTAGCTGCAGTTGACAACAAAGCTAGGGTTGATGTCCCCCTGTGTTGATCCAGCAGCCAAAAGGCGAAAAAGGGTGAAAAACTACACATTGAACTCATGTTACTGAAAGCTCTGCTTTTAGGAGTGTTTGGAATATTTTGACTTCCTGTTGCCAGACTTTTCTTGGTGAAAGGAGGCATTTGTTAAAGTTATCCAAATAACTGTCCTTATTGGAGAGAGGGTGAATTGAGAGAATAAGGTTAAATGATCTGGATTATTTGGGTAAATTAGATGAGGTTATTTGAGGAACCTGATAGACTCATCTTGAATACCTGACCAGCAAGTAAGCTTTTCTGGAAAATCACAGCTTGGAGCATAATCAGAAGCTCACAGTGACCTGGTCAAAAATAGGCTGATCCCTCCCTTTGTAACAGGGAGCAACAGAACATGTTTTTCAGGAAACCGGTAATGACCTTATTGTTTAGTTCTGGGAAAGCGAGATCCTTTAGGGCTTTTGGACACGTATACTTTCAGAACATTTGGGGAATTTCCATGTACTTTTCATATTGTATTTTATGTACGCAATTGTATTTTTTGTATTCAAGATATGTCATTTTGTGTATTTAAGGTGCACCTATGTACCTTGTAGGGATTCTCATTTGTTTGGGAATCCACCTGCAGGTGTAATAAAATAGCTGCTTTCTGTTGCCATAGCCTCCTTGCCATTTTTTTTGCTATGAAGAAATTATATCTGGGATATTTTTCTCACACCTGTGGAAAGCATGCCTTCTCCAGGCATTGCCAATCTCTCCCCTCTGTTTAAAAAAAGAACCTAGAGCAAAAATCTCAGGCAGTATTAAAAAGAAGAGTAGAAAAAGGGGGCTGCTTGTATTATTTAATGGGCTGGTAAATTGGCAAAATGGACTGCTAAATTGGTCACACTCACCCAGTCACATGTCCACATATCCACAACCACCCAGTAACATGACCACCTAGCTACACCCACCCAGCTAGTTATTAGGCAAATCAAACTATAGTCTGGTTCTCCAACAGTCTGTGGGACTGTGAATTGGCCCTCTGTTTAAAAAGTTTGAGGACTCCTAATCCATATAAATGTCTACACTCATTTATATATTTACATACATTTCTATCTTGTTTTTCATTCTTTCTCTTCTGGCTTAGGCCTCCCTCCCTCCCTCCCTCCAGAGGCATGATCTTTACACAGGGGACTGTCCCATCATTATTATGGAATTAGGCAGTCTGACTCTTCCAAATCTCATGGGACACTATGGAAAAATGAGGAATTGACACTGAAGCATACTATTAATATTCACCATGAAATTCATTCTCAAATGTTCTCTGTGACTTGATTTGACAGTATGTTGCAATTTCTACTTTTGTCTGCGAAACATTTGAAAAAGACAGTCCAGGATGATTTCCTCGAAGAATCTTGTTGCTGTCATTTATATACAGAAAGAGGACATTTATGGAAGTTGTTAGCAATCATGGAGTCGCTGTTAACAGTATTGCCTCAAGTGGCATGCAAGGATCTTCGCCTTCAATGTAAACTTGAGGAACCTCTTCCTATTCATCACACCCATCATCAGCCTGGAGATGTTAACATTGCTGGCATCATTTCTGTATGTTTGACATTTTCTGACCCCATTGATTTCAGTCAACATCCTTCTCAGGGACTTCAAGGACTTCAAGATAGACTTATGTAAATACATGATCAATTTATTTTCAAGTTTTGGTCATTGAATAGAATAGAATAGAATAGAATAGAATAGAATAACAAGTTGGAAGTGACTTTGAAGGTCTTTTAGTCCAACCTCCTGCTTAGGCAGGAAATCTTACATCACTTCATGTATATCCAACATCTTCTTAAAAAACATCTAGTGTTGGAGCATTCACAACTTCTGGAGGCAAGTTGTTCTACTGATTAATTGTTGGAACTGTTAGGAAATTTCCTTCTCAGCTCTAAGTTGCTTCTCTCCTTGACCAATTTCCACCCTTTGCTTCTTGTCCTACCCCCAGGTGCTTTGGAGAATAGTTTGACTCCCTCTTCTTTATGGCAGCCCCTCAGATATCGGAACATTGCTATCATGTTTCCTCTCGTCATTCTTTTCATTAAGCTAGACATACCCAGGTCCTGCAACCATACTTCAAATGTTTTAGCCTCCAGACCACTAATCATTTTTGTTGCTCTTCTCAGCACTCTTTCTAGAATCTCAACATCTTTTTTTACATCGTGGCAAACATTGCTCGAAATATTTTCCAGTAATCTTAAATAGGCTGCCTAGATTTATTTATAAGCTTCCACATAAATTTGAAAAAAGGCCAATTTTTTATTTCAACAAATCATATGTAACAAGCATTCAGTATAAATATTGAAGGCAGATAACGATTAATTCATGAAGATCTACAGCTAAAATCTAGGTGGAAGCACCTATGTTTTTTATTTCATTTGATATTTCTAGTACAATTCAGCATTTTTCTTCTTCATGTAAACCATTCTTAACACCTGGAGTTTGATACTGAGCCTTTCTCATATATTCAGAAATAATGATTTAGGTTTAGGTTTTATTAGGATTTGTATGCTTCCAATCACAAATGGATCTTTTTAAATTTTTTACAGAATAGTTTTTCAGAATTACCAGCATATCCTGGCCTTAGCATTTTCTGTAAAAGAGATCAATGCAAATCCTCAGATCCTACCTAACATCACACTGGGCTTCCACATTTTCAACAGCAATTTTAATCCAGGCTGGAGTTACTTTGCCTCAATGTTGCTGCCTTTCAGTCAGGGAAAATTCATCCCTAATTACAAGTGTGGTGTCCCTGAAACTTTGGCTGAAGTTATTGGAGCACCTGACATTGCTCTTCACATGGCAACTGTATTGGGCATCTATAAAGTTCCTCAGGTAGGAGGTGTTGGAGTTTGATACTGAGCCTTTCTCATATATTCAGAAATAATGCTTCCAATCACAAATATTATTTACATAATATTTATATTATTATTATTTATATTATTATTATTATTCTGCCATGCCACCCCAGAGGTCTGTATTTTCAGATTCCTAGATATTATTTTTGCTTAATAGGATTAGCAGAGCTAGCCTGAGTAATGAATAAATCTGAATAAACGGGGGTATTCTTTTATTTTTTATTTTATTTTTATTTCATCAAGCATGCATTAGATAACTTATATAAGTATAACCATGATTTTGAATACATGAAATGGATATGAATAAAAGGGAACATAAGGACAGGGTTGGTGCACTTAAACATGCCCCTTATAGAACTCTTAGGCATGGGGTGAGGTTGACAGTAGACCTAAGGTTAAAGTTAAGGGGGTTTGGGGAAAGAAACCACAGTGTCAGGTACTGTCAGATAATTCCAGACATTGACCACTATGTAGCTGAAGTCATATTTTCTGCAATTGAGTTTAGAGCAGTTTATCTTAAATTTGTATCTGTGCTCATGTATTGTTGCAGTTGAAGCTGAAGTAGTCATTGACAGGTAGGACATTGTAGCAGATAATTTTATGTACTATGCTTAGGTCAGACCAAAGCCGGTGTAGTTCTAAGTTGTCTAAGCCCAACATTTCAAGTCTTGTGGCATAAGGTACTCTGTTGCAAGCAGAAGAGTGGAGGACTTTTCTTGTGAAATATCTCTGACCTTGCTCAATTGTATTAATATGATATGCAGTGCAGGTTCCAGACAGATGAGCAGTATTCAAGAATTGGTCTAGCAAATGTTTTGTATGCTCTGGTTAGTAGTACAATATTACCAGAGAAGAAGCTGTGCAAGATTAAGTGAATAACTATTAATGCCTTTTTGGCAATGTTTATACAGTTGACTCTTATTTCTAGGAAAAGATATTTACTGGTACCTTAAGGGTCACATCTTGGTTGATACTCCTAAATAAACATAACTAACTGCATAATGTTTCAATATATAAGAATAAGGATATCCAAATAAATGCATACATTGTTCACATAGACCTTTGAAATTGCATGTTTATCTTTCTGTAGTTGACTTATGGCTCTGCTCCAGTCATGGATAAAAAGACTCAATCAATTTTCTTCCAACAAATGTTTCCCGATGAATCGCACCAACATAAGGGCCTTCTGAAGCTATTGTTGCATTTTAGATGGCTCTGGATTGGAATTCTTGTGGTAAATGATGATAAAGGAGAGAGATTTGTCCAGGAAGTTCTCCCTACATTTTCTGAACATGGCATCTGCATTGAATTCATAGCAGAGTTCCCAATCTTAGCTTTTTACAGTGATTTTACTGATATCATAGATGAAGGACTACACATATACAAGGTTCTCATGAACAGCACAGCCAATGTGATAATCCTGTATGGTGAAATTCGCTCCATATCATTTCTGAGAAGTTTCCTCCAGTTTTCAGAAGTGGTGGATATACCAAAAAAGACAAAAATCTTGATTACATCCACTCAGACAGATTTTACCTCAAACTCCATTGAGAAATTTATGGACATCCATTTCCTACATGGTGCTTTATCTTTTGCAGTTCACACAAAGAAAGTCCCAGAATTCCAGGAATTTCTTCAGAATTTAAGTCCAAACAACAACAAACATGATCATTTTCGGAAAGATTTTTGGGAACAGGCATTCAATTGTTTCTTCTCAAATTCAAAAATTGAGACATCTGAGAAGAAATGTACTGGACAGGAGAGACTTGAGACCCTTCCCACATCTGTGTTTGAAACACGCATGAGTGGACAGAGTTACAATATTTACAATGCAGTCTATGCTGTGGCACATGCTTTGCAGTCCCTCTCTATATCCAAATCCAGGAGAAAAACAACAGTGAAAGAAGGAAGGAAAATTTTCCACAGTTATATGTGGTGGCAGGTAAGCCTGCTGGTGGAGTAACCACTATATCTGTAGTTGCAACATAACCTCTAATGAGTAAAATCCTTTTGAGCTTTTTAACATCTGGTCTAAAGGTGAAATGCAATAATGGCTTATCCAGCGGAAGTATGTATATGTTCATAATACAATGGCCAAAGTAATTCAACAAAATTATAACCATTTGCCTTAGACATCAGAAATACCAATGCTGTTGCAAGTTTGAATTTAGATGTATATGTACTATGTGTGTATTATTTGCATTAAATATATATATATATATATATATATATATATATATATATATATATATATATATATATATATATATATATATATATATATATATATTTAAAAAAGAAGTACCTATTCAAAAGAAGTTTGAATCATTAGTGAAGAAATGAGAAGAACCTGTACTTTTGTGTTCCTATACTGCCTTGTTTTATAGAGACCTCCAAAATACTGTATATTCCAACATGTAGGCCAAACTAGGAAACCCACTCCATGTAGTTTGGCACTATTATTATTGTATTATTATTGTTGCATTAACAGTCTGCTTACCCGTCCCTCACATTCTCATTGTTTCAATTATGTTTTCCTGAAATCCCAAATGTGCTTTCCAGAGGCAACTGGACTTTCTGCTTTTTCTTTGAAGATATTTCTCTTCTCATCCAAGAAGCTTCTTCATCTCTTCAAAGAAAAACCAGAAAGTCCAGTTACCTCTTGAAAGAAAACACCTTTGGTACAGCCATGACTTGGATGACTGAGAATCTCCATAAACATTTTCCTGAATTTTTTTCTTAAATTATCAGTACTTTTCTTGACCCAGACTCAACTTCCTCTTGTAAGTCTGCAGCCCTACTAGTGACTCTTCAGGGTCATTCCTATGATCTAAAAAATATATGGATATTTCCCCATTTGTAACACTATAGCCAAATAAGAGAGAGAGGCGGATGATCTTAGTTCTTTGCTAGTTAACCAGGAGTGGGAATGTCAAACATTGTAGCCCAGTTCTGTATGTGAATAATTATTGAAAACCTATAACTCCTCCAATTCAAGTGATCCTGAGCCCTGTCAAGATCACCATAACCTCATATAGCTTATGATCATTACTGCCTCTTTTGAAATATAACATACATGTAAATGTAAAGACGTTACATTTTGTCTTTCTATTCTCTTGTTTTTATACTCATGGATTTTAACTGAGCAATAACTCAGATCATGGATCAATTTATGGTAATATTTTATTGTACAATCCTATGTCAATACAGTTTAATTTTTTTCAGCAGTGTCATATTTTATATCTACTCCCTTTTGGAACACTTCTTATGTTTTGGACAATTATTTCTGCCTCCTTCTGTCTTTCTTTCTCTCTCTTTGACTCTCTCTGTATTTCAGGTTCATTCTTTTCTGAGAAGTGTCAGATTCAACAACAGTGTTGGTGAAAAAGTCTCCTTTGATAAAAATGGAGAATTCATTGGTGGATATGATATTATCAACTGGATCACATTCCCAAACCAGTCCTTTCTTAGGGTCAAAGTTGGCATGGTAGATCCCACCGCTCCACCAGACAACTTCTTCAATATTTCTGTAGATTCCATCACATGGCCAGTAGGCTTTAATCAGGTTAGCTATTTGAATTTAGAATCTAAATTGGTCTGTCTTCATTTAGATAGCATAAAATATATATTGATGAATGTTCCAGAGCATCATCTCTGAATAGCAATAGCAATAGCAGTTAGACTTATATACCGCTTCATAGGGCTTTCAGCCCTCTCTAAGTGGTTTACAGAGTCAGCATATTGCCCCCACAGTCTGGGTCCTCATTTCACCCACCTCGGAAGGATGGAAGGGTGAGTCAACCTTAAGCCGGTGAGATTTGAACCACTGAACTGCAGATAGCAGTCAGCTGAAGTGGCCTGCAGTACTGCACTCTAACCACTACGCCACCTTGGTTCTATAACTAAGAACATATGCCCTGCAGAAAGAAAAAATGTCTATAAGAATGTTTACTTCTCTACTACTTGTTATAGAATATGGTATCCATTACTTTGGCCCTCTGTGAATTATGGACTATGTTTTTTGATATAGAAGGTGCAATATAGTATATTACATTTCATCACTTCATAATTAAGAAGTTGAGAAAACTATCTTTAACTGACCAGCATAAAAATTGTCTTTGGAGAAAGGAGAAGGTAGTTTTGGAAAATACCAATAATTGTAGATATTTAATGAATGATAATTTCACAACAAATACTGTATTTTTCGGAATATAAGATGCACTGGAGTATAAGACGCACCAAGGTTTTGAAGAGGCAAATTAAAAAAAAGGAGGTAGGTAGATAGAGGGATAGAGAGGGAGAGAAAGAGAGAGAAATATAGTAGTTAGGTAGGGAGAGAGAGAATAGGAAGGAAGGTAGGTAGGTAGGTAGGTAGGTAGGTAGGTAGGTAGGGGGAGAGAGAGAGAGAGAGAAATACAGTAGATAGGTAGGGAGAGAGGGAGAGAGTAGGTAGTTAGGTAGATAGAGGGAGAGAGAGAGAGAGTGGGTAGGGAGAGAGATAGACTAGGTAGGTAGGTGTTGTGGCCCAGCAGGATCCACTGGAGCTGCTGAGGGACTCAGATAGCGACGAGCCTTATGATTCAGCTATGGAAGAGATGGAGGACCCTGGGCAGATTTCAGACTCAGAGCAGGTACCAGAGAGGCTGGTTGGCCACCAGGAGGTGCCTGAGGCATGGAGCAGTGGAGAAGAATTAAGGGAGTTTGTCCCTGATGCAAGATTACGATGGGCACAGAAGTGACGACAACAGCTGCGTCAGAGACAAACTCCTCAGAGATAATTAAGCCAGGTGGTTGTGGTTTGGCTCCTCGCAAGAGCTTATTTAAGTAGAGCTTTTGGGGAGGATACTTCTTGCAGGACACAACCGTTTAAAGTAATCTGGTCTGAACTGTTTGTTAAACAACGCTGGAGAAGCTGTTATCTGTATCTGTCGGAGTCTGGGTTGCTGCCAAGGTTCTTTATCTGTTCATTCATGTTTGGGTTTTCAGCCACCAAGATTTATAGTCCTGCCAATAAAGTGTAGTGGCATTCCAGCTAAGCTTGTCTCAGCATTTGTTACTGGACGGAGGTGGGAGGAGTCAGAACAGGTAGTTAAGTAGGTAGGTAGATAGAGGGAAGGAGAGAGAGAAATACAGTAGATAGGTAGTGAGAGAGGGAGAGAGAGAGTAGGTAGGTAGGTAGATAGAGGAAGAGAGAGAGAGAGAGAGAGAGAAATACAGTAGGTAGGTAGGGAGAGAGAGAGTAGGTAGGTAGGTAAGTAGGTAGGTAGATAGAGGAATAGAGAGAGAGAGAGAGAAATACAGTAGGGAGGTAGGGAGATGTTTCCAGGTGTATTTATCCATGTGCTGGAGAAGGAAATTGCTGACAATCTGCAGCACCTAAGACTTGTTTCTGCTGGCACAGCACTTGATCAATGTAATTCTCATCAAACTAAAGAGTTTTCCGAAAGGAAAAAAAAAAGTTTTTGCACTCTGCAAACCTCCCCAAAACGGCCCGTTTTTCATGAAAACAGGCCTGTTTTTTCAAATAAAAGGCATGAATAGCCTTGTGGGGGGGCTTGTAGAGTACTCCTGGGGGTAGGAGGGGGGGGAATGAGCAAAAAAAGGCCCATTTTCATCAACAAAATTGCATGCATAGGCTTATAGAGTGCTCCTGGGGGCTGGGGGGCAAAAATAGCCCATATTTTGCTCATTTCTGCCCTCGCAGGGTATGCATGGCCATTTTTGTGAAGGGATGGGGCTTTGGTAGGCAAAAAGTGCTGTATTTGATGTATAAGATGCACCCAGATTTTCAGCCTTTTTTGAGGGAAAAAGGTACATCTTATACTCTGAAAAATACGGTACAACTAAATGATATCATCATATCACTTTTGCTTCTCAATTAATTTTTATTATTTTAATTCTACTTTAACAGTATCACTCTGAGTGTTTCTTTTGCCCTCTATATCTTAAAATATTCTTCTTCATTTCTTGACAGGCATTACCTTTATCCTTGTGTAATGATCCTTGTGAGGTAGGATACAACAAGGCTAAGAAAGAAGGGGAATCATTTTGCTGCTATGATTGTCATATATGTCCAGAGGGGAAAATATCAAAGGAGAAAGGTAGGAAATTTCCAAATATAATTGGGCTGAGACATTGAGATACAACGCTGTCTATAATCAACTGTATCAATTCCAATGTGTGTTTTTTTTAGATATGGATGACTGCTTTCCATGTCCAGAAGATCAATATCCAAATCCTGAGAAAAATATGTGCATTCCAAAGCGGATTACTTTTTTGTCCTATGAAGAACCTTTGGGGATCAGTCTGACCATTCTTTCCTTTGGCTTTTCTTTAATGACAATTTTTATCACCACAGTATTCATGAAACACAAAGACACTCCCATCGTCAAAGCCAACAACCGGAATCTCACTTATATACTCCTACTTTCCCTTCTCCTCTCTTTCCTTTGTGTCTTTCTATTTGTTGGGAGACCAGATAAGATTTTTTGTCTCCTTCGACAACCAGCTTTTGGCCTCATCTTTTCTATAGCAATTTCTTGTGTATTGGCCAAAACCTTTGTTGTGGTTCTAGCATTCATGGCCACCAAACCTGGTTCCAAACTGAGAAAATGGGTGGGTGGAAGAATGGTCAGCTACATTATTATTTCCTGCTCCTTTGTTCAAATATGTGTTTGTGCTGTATGGCTGATAATATCTCCACCATATCCAGATTTTGATGCACAGTCAATGTCTGAAGAAGTCATCTTGGAGTGCAATGAAGACTCTGTCATGTTCTGCTGTGTTTTGGGCTTTATGGGTTTTCTTGCTCTGGTTAGCTTCTCTGCTGCTTTTCTAGCTAGGAAGTTACCTGACAGCTTCAATGAAGCCAAATTCATCACCTTCAGCATGTTGGTCTTCTGCAGTGTTTGGCTGTGTTTTATTCCAACCTATCTAAGCACTAGGGGAAAATACATGTTGGCTGTGGAGATCTTCTCCATGATCTCCTCCAGTGCTGGTTTATTGGTGTGTATCTTTTTTCCCAAGTGTTTTATCATTGTGATACGACCTGAACTGAACAATAAACAGCAGCTCATGAAAAGAAAGTTTTAATTTGATGTATTCCCGGTAGAGTTTTCCAATTTTGAACTCTGTGACCAGTTTATAATTTTATTTAGCTGAAATGAACTTGCTTCCATACTTCTGAATGGGAGGCAAAATTGAAAAATTGGAATGATGTAACAATTACTACCACTCTTTTTTAGATCTAATCTTTATTGTATTCATTTTTAATAAATCAATGATTCATTTTCTTTAATTTGGAATTTCAAGTTTTCATTTGGTACTATTGAATATGAGCCACCTCACCAATTCATGGCATTTATGGTGAACATTTTCCTGTCTTAAATTGGTGGGTGACTAAGTCATACGAGAAGTGACAGGTTAGGCCTGGTTTAGGTGGTTGAGATGTGATCTGGCTTTGGAGGAATATGCAAAATGAGTCTGATTGGACATGGGTTTAAAACCATCTTAGGGAATACCTTGTGTTGATATGGGTGGCAAAATTTTGATATTTGTTCACTTTTATTGCATTCACTGATAGCCATACAGCAGTTCTGGTTAGATCAAAATCAGTCTATACTGACTAAGGAGGGTACTTTGGTACATCTATTGTGAATATTATTCAAGCTATATGATGGACAAAGTTGCTCAGATTCACTCTGATGCAGAGTCTGATTGGGCAGAGGAGTCAAAAGAGTGTGGAGCATGATTTGGGAAGGGTGGTGATCTGAGATGAGCTTTTTGTTAAATCCTAAGTAATGTCTTGCTATGCTCATGAAATACCTCTACTTTGCAGAGTACACTGGTTCTTGGTTTGCTTTGAATATGATTCAAGGTGTTTGTTGTTATCTACAAGGGTCCACATGGCTTGTCTTCCCTTACATGATGAACCCAAATGATTCATTCCTTAAGGTTTGGGGAAATAAGCCCTCTGGCTGGCAGCCCTTTTGTTGCTGTTGCCTACTGGTAGAATTTCAACTCAATGCAGAGCTGAAATACTTTGGCTGGTAGTTTGGCTTCCCTGTCCACTTAATAATCAGGGAGATTGCTTAATGACAGCAACCAGGAATTTCAGAATTGCAAACATTGAAAAAGGAGCCACTTGGATATCTGGTTTAATGACCTAATCCTTACCCTGCTTTGTTCAATGATTGAAATTCTGCTCTCAATTGTTACATTTACAACTATCTTTATAACATAATATACAAATGGACCAATGGGAAAACATATGATTGAAAGAATTTGTTAAAAAATTCATGACTGGGAGAGACATGGGAACAAGGTCAGCCAATGAATAGGCATAGCAACTAAGTCAGCCAATGGGAGCTTAAATAGATATGAGTGTGTACACAGTATTAAAACAGAAACTTAAACAGTCTGCTGCTCTGAGAAGTAAATGAGCAATCTGCCTGGGCTTGTCTGCTGAAATGAAACTAACTGCTTGTGATTGCCTGTAACTCTTCTGCCTTTTGTTTACTTGGAAGAACCACCTGTTGATATTGTACATTTATTCATCGATTTTTATGTATATAAAGAAATTAATGAATCCAGCTGAATCACTTATTTTTATGTATTTTCTGGAAGTTATTTTCTACAACAAACTCTGATACAATTAACATTTTCATTTTTAGTCTTACAGATAATGTTTATAAAATGATGTATTGTTGGAAATTATCACCAGAGAAATTGTCTAGAATGCATAAAGCCCTTGATTTTTGCTGGAAATGTGAAAACATGAATGGTCATTTTATTATGTATGGTAGACATGCAAAAATGTATTTTGAATACAACTATTCAAAATATTTGGATTATACAATTGGCATGAATTCATAGATAACTAGGAAAAAAGCCATTGGACTTTATGAAAACCTCTATACTCTCAAAACTGATAATCTTTGATTATACCCAGAATAGAGGAATGGTTGATAAAGATGAAGGAACTTGTAGAATTGGCTAAAATAATTTTTATTTAGAATAGTAAAGAAAAACATCTACTTGTGTTTTGTCTGAAAACCCTTAAGGCAATTTGCATAAACTGGGGAAATGCACTTAAGACTTGTGGTTTCACTGATTAGGAAAAAACTGTGTAATAGAAAAGAGTGTGCTTTCTTTGGTAATTATAGAGTAAGATTATAATTAGAATCATGATTTTGTCATAATTACACTGGCAGCAAAGGAAATCAGAAATTGGAAGCTTCTTCTTTCTACTTTTTCTAAAATAACTTATAAAATGTGCAATATTCAGCAAAAAGATGGATTATTGATAAATATCATCAAACAAATCACCATAATTTATACTTGTACTGCATCCATGTATTACTCTAAATGTCTAAAAATTGCCTTACCACAGTGATCAAAGATTCAAAAATAAAATTAAACTAGCAAGGGCAAAATGTGACACCTCTGCTAAATCTCACTTTAAACCCAGTGGGTCTGAAATAATTTGATTTCATTAGACTCTTGCACATGTTTACAGATGATCAATCTGAAATCTACTGAATAAAGTGCTATAGAAAGCTGCATCTAACTACCATTTGCTTTAAAAATTAAAGTTCTTTCACTTCACCTCACAATGCTAATCCTATGTTGCAAATTGACAAAAGTCCATTGCTTGTGTATTTCTCTTTATTAGATTATCCCTTTTATTCAAATCAGGTCTCACAATAATGATGTAGCATTTGGGGAAAAAGACACAGACTAGCAGCCCAGCACTGGAGGCCAAGAGGGAGAAGATCTCCACAGCTACTGTGTATGTCCCTTTGGTGCTTACATAGTCAGGGACAAATGACAACCAGACACTGCCAAAAACCAGCATACTAAAAGTAATAGACTTGGTTTCCTGGAAAGTGTCTGGTAATTTCCTAGCTAGGAAAGCTGCAATAAAACTGACCATAGCCAGGAAGCCCATAAAAGACAAAACACAATAATACATGACAACTGACCCTTCATTGCATTCCACAACAATTTCAGAAACAAAGGAGTGCATATCAACATCTGGGAAAGGGGGTGAGGTGATCAGCCACACAGAACAAAGAAGGGTTTGAATGAGAAAGCAGGAGAGAACAATGGAAAGGGCCAGTCTTTTCCCAACCCAGGTCCTCATCTTTGACCCTGGCTTGGTGGCCATGAAAGCCAGAACCACAGTGATGGTTTTGGCCAATATACAAGAAACAGCCACTGAGAAGATGATCCCAAAAACAGTCCGTCGAAGGAGACAGGTCACAACCATGGGTTTGCCAATGAAAAGCAGAGGACAAAGGAAGGAGAGGAGGAGGGAGATTAGGAGGGTGTAGGAGAGACTGTGGTTGTTTGCCTTAATGATAGGAGTGTTGTGGTACTTCAGGAATACTCCCAGTATAGAAATTGTGGTAAAAGAAAGAATAATGGCCACAGTCATTAAGCTGCTTCCTAATGTTTCTTCATAAGAGAGATAAGTTATGCATTTGAGAAGGCAAAAATTCTGCTTATTGTTTGGATACTGATATTCTGGGCACTGGAAGCATTGGTCCATATCTGGAAGAGCAAATAAAAGTAGAATGGTTTAGAGACCATTAGTCTGAGAATGAGAATATAAAAGACATATTTTGAAAAGTTATGTTAAACCTAGTGTTAAAGCAGTGTATTGGAGTTGGTGAACAAATGTAAATCATTAAAATATTAAAGACTTCACCTCTTTTTGTGGATTTGTGCTTGCCTGGAAATAATTGATCAATGTCTATTTTACATGTAACCCTTGGTATATATCTATATTTTCTACTGAATTTCAAGTTGCTAAAAATATCTTGGGAAAAAAGATATTTGTTGTAGGAGATTCATCACTGGAAGCTTTGAAGAAGAGACTGGACTGCCATTTGTCAGAAATAGTGTCAAGTCTCCTACTTGGGCAGGGGGTTGGACTAGATGACCTACAGGGTCCCTTCCAACTCTATTATTCTGGACTCAAGATATGATTTATCTGCACTGCTTAGCTGTGCTCATTAACTGAGAATTGTGGATCCTGAAGCAAGAATACACCCCAATCCAAGCCATTTCAGGCTTGGTGTCTCGCAGCCATGAGCCAACTTGTCTCCTCTCCTTTATGCCCTTCTGGCTACATCCTGAACCCTACCTCATTCCTGGGCAGGAACATTCATTCATGTTCTAGCAAGTGCCAGCATTTGTGCACCCCTCACTTGATTTCTCTTTTTAGTATCCAACAATGACCATTCTCCTTTGCACCCCTTCCCTCCCAGTTTGCCAGATAATCAGGGGTGGGCTTCAAAAATTCATAGCCATTGTGGGCGTGACCACCTGCACCATGGTGGAGGGCATTTTTATCCTCCCTGGGCTCCAGAGGCTTTCCTCTAGCCTCTGGGAGAGTGAAAACATCCTCCCTGGGCTCCAGAGGCCCACTGGAGGCCCTCTGGAGGCTGGGCTTCTGGAAATTCTGTGAGGCCCATTTTTTGCCCTTCCTAAGCCCCAGAGGCTTCCCTCGAGCCTCAATGAGGGCAAAAATGTCCTACCTGGGTTCCAGAGTCCCCCCTCCCCCAGAGGCTAGAAATAGGGCCATTTCCAGACTTCCTGAATTTCTGGGAGGCCCATTTTTCGCCCTCCTCAAGCCTCCACATGGGCCCTGTACTGACCTGGCATCCCAAATGGGCTGTGTGGAGACTTCTGGGAGGGGCAGTGTGGGATTTATGGGTTCACTGAACTGGGCAGATCCTTAGCTAGAGGATTGCCTGAACCTGTGTGAACCCACAGTAGCCCACTCCTGTGTAGAAGGAGAAAGTTTGTTGTAGGGAAAAATTAAATTTAACAATTTTCTAAAGACTTCAAAGATGCCTCATTTGGAAAGGTATTCAGTATTTCCTTCACTATTTTCACCAACTTTCACCTGATAGTTAACCACAATAGAGAAAGAAATAATTCATAGAGAAAAAATTTGGCTCATATACGCCACAGTTTCAAATAGAAATGCAGTACTGTGTTATGAAAAATTGTTCACATTTAGGAAATTGAGTGAAGGTGCTGAAATGATAGACAACATCCAGAATCTTTCATAACATCTCTTACCTGTCTGATTTGCAATCTTTCCTTGTGGACATGGAATGCAATCATAGCAGCAAAATGATTCTCCTTCTTTTGGGGTCTTTCTGTAACCTAAAGGGCAATTATCATTACACAGGGAGACAGGTAATATCTGTTCATGAAGGAGATAAAAATATATTAATATATTTCAAAATAACATTTATAAATTGCAACACGTTGACATAGAACTGCTCATTGAAGCTTTGCAATAAGGCCAAGAGGAAGGTGGACTCCTTACTTCACACATCGACTGCATGTTTCAGTTGTTACAGGTAATGCTCCTGTGAGCTCACCTACAATATAAACTTAATGACACACATTTTATTATTGGAAGTGTAACTTTTGGGTTTTATAGCTGCCTCGGATTCTGCAGCAAATGAAAACTAAATAACCAAAAATATCAAACTGGTCAGAGTCAATAAAACAATATAATTAACCTGATTAATTCTATTGATTTGTAGAAGTAGAAAAGGATCTCACAAGTATGATTTAAAAGGTAAAAGTTCCCCTCACACATATGTGCTAGTTCACAAGGAGGCAGTTCACAAGGAGGCAGTGTTCATCTCCGTTTCAAAGCTGAAACAGAGATGAAGAGCCAGCACTGTCCGAAGATGTTCTCCATGGTCATGTGGCCGGCATGACTAAATACCAAAGGCACACAGAACACTATTACCTTCCCACCAAAGGTGGTTCCTATTTTTCTACTTGTAATTTTACATGCTTTTGAACTGCTAAATTGGCAGAAGCTGGGACAAGTAATGGGAACTCATTTCATTACACTGTACTAGGGATTCAAACCACTGAACTGCCGACCTTTTTGATCAACAAGCTCAAGTATGATTTATTTAATTATCTTTTTTGAGATAATTGCTTCTTAATGTAAGCTTCATAAAACTATTCAAGAGACAAGAAAAAAAGCAACAAAGCACCACTGCATTATAATCTGGATTAACAAATGTGTCTATAGACAGAGTGACTCCAGAAAGAGGTGAACATATATTGTGACATCACAACAGAAGTTCCTAGCTGATTTTCTATAGCAATGTTCCAGGAGCATTTGAAGGGAGTCACTGGCTCCCAATGGCACACATATCAAGTAGTCAAATCATTGTCTATTTTAATATGTACTGTAAACTCTACTCACTTAATAAAAAGTAACATAACTTTGAAGCCATAAAGTAACCCCATAAAATATACAGTTTAGATCCCATTACATAATTTACAACCTAAACCTATCTATTGCACCTAACATGTCCATTGTACTCCAAATTATCACAGGGATGTTGAATCCCTTCCTAGATTCACCAACAATTCCTATGATTGAACCAAAACAAGGTGAAATGGAATATATATTTTGCCACAATAGTCGCTTAACAATATACAGATAAGTGCATATTATCATCTGTCAGATTACTCAGTTCTTGGTCAGATTTTTTTTCTTAAGACTAAAATGATCAGGGTAAAAGAATGAAATTTTAATAGATTTATGTCCTTGGAATAGTGAGCAAAGTAATAAATCAATGGGGACATGGTGTGAATCCTACCTGATTAAACCAGGTGGGCCAGATAACATTATCCTCTGAAATGGTCAACATCTGATGTGAGAGTCCATCTGGATCTATGGTTCCCACTTTAACTCTATGGAAGGATTGGTTTGGGAACATGATCCAGTTTATGATATCAAATCCTCCTCTGAATTCACCATTTTCATCAAAGGAAATCTTGTCTCCCGCACTGTTATTAAATGCAACTCCTCTCAGAAAATGGTGAAGCTAAAGAGCAAGGAGGAAAGTTAGAAACAAGATAAAAGCATGCTATTGTGGGAAAGGCCCCTTTCCTAGAATAAAATATTCTAAAAGGTAAAGGTAAAAGTTCCCCTCGCACATATGTGCCAGTCGTTCTGACTCTAGGGGGCGGGGCTTATATCTGTTTCAAAGCTGAAGAGCCAGCGCTGTCCGAAGACATCTCTGTGGTCATGTGGCCAGCATTATTAAATACTGAGGGCACACGGAACGCTAACATCTTTCCTCCAAAGTGGTCCCTATTTTTCTACTTGCATTTTGTACATGCTTTCAAACTGCTAGGTTGGCAGAAGCTTGGACAAGTAACGGGAGCTCACTCCGTTACATGGCACTAGGGATTCAAACCACCAAACTGCTGACTTTTCTGATTGACAAGCTCAGTGTCTTAGCCACTGAGCCACCGTGTCCTGTAGAAAATATTCTACAAGTTATTAAATGAGGTAGAATAGAATATTGCTCCTAAAGGAAAAGAGGAGGAAACCCACCTTAATAGAGGCAGAAAGCAACCCCAGTATTTCTGCTATGTTAAAACAGCCTAAAGCGGAAGTCTGAAGAGGCTAGGCTTTATGAATGGATATCATGGCCAAGCCACTCTGTTCTTAAACAAAGGGCAGCCAGCAGCTCCGAATAAGCATCACAATAGGCAAGGATCCAAAACTGACAAAATTAACTCAGAGAAACCAGAGAAATACTGAAGATTTGCATTTCCTCTTTTGCCTGTAGAGCTAGTCATGTCCCCTACATGGCCCCATAGGAATCTGGCAGAAACCATTGAAATATTAAAGGACATATTCTTGAACAGGAACAGGCTTCTCAATCACAAAGCCTCCAAAACTGTATAAAAGGCCATCTATTCTCAATCCCAATTTGTCAGTCACCCCAGAAACATGCTGCTGCCATTGTTTTTTCTGGCTACCAAATAAACAGAGAGATCTTTTCCAAAAGAGCAGCTTGCCTCCAATTTATCTTTCCTGTGTCTCTCTTCAAGCTTGGAATAAGATAAAGAGTAGAATTTATTTCCAACAATATGAAAGTTTATTGTTAATATTTCCCAATGCTTTGCTTCTTATCATTCTAAAATAGATTATTAATAAGATTTTACAGTCTGTGAATAGATATACTATAAATTATGAAGGCTTTATTTATTTTTTATTTTTTATAATAATTTTTTTTTAATTTTTAATTTGAAACAGGCACAACATCTTTCTTTACATGCTATAAAAAGTATATCAGTCGGTCACAAATAAACTTTGGTACATCTTCTCCACAGTCAACAAACATAACTCAAGTATTTTAACTCAGATATTCATACATATCACCATCATCATATATCCATTTTCATTTGACTGTGATTACTATTTAAAGATATTAATAATAATAATAATATTCTTAAACAATACATACCCACACCAGTGGGAAAAGAAAAAATCAAAAATCAAAAAGAAAAAGAAAAACAAAAAGCACACACACACAAAAAGAGCAAAAAAGACAAAAAGAACAACAGACAAGGCAGGGAATAAAAAAAACGAACACAGGTATACATTATCAAAAAAAAAGTATATCAGCTGGTTACAATATGTTTTGGTGCATCTCTTCCATTATTTCATATTAATTCAAATATCTTAACTCAAATGTTTACCATATTAACATCATTATACCTCCACTTTTAGTTGACTATAGTTGTTTAAACATCCTTCCTCCTTAACTATGCCAAAGAATTAATCCATAGCCACATGTTGACATTTCATTACTTGTTTGTAAAATCCTCTATTGACATCAAATCCTCATATCCTATTTTAGCTAAACATCCATAATATTTAATACCAGAGATTCCATCTTCCATACAGTATAATTTATTAGCATTCTCCCTTCATTATATAATTATATCATATATCATAACATTTTCCCCATATTAGTTAACATTTAACTGTATATATTTTATTTTATAATAGTAATAATTATTGTAATTGAGACCCTTTATATATAATCCAAAAATACTTCCAACCTTCCTTTCTCATATCCAATGATTATTTATCATATCAACTCCACATTATATACATTACTATCAATAACAATTATTATTCAGCTATATCTATTACAAATAAGAGTAATTAGATTTAGCTAATTTTCAATTGTATTCTTCAATCTGTCAGCCTATGTCTCTCCAATAGCAAAGTCCTCTTACCATTCTTAAATCAAGTTCCCCAAATGTTTTTATAGGCAAGTCCAAACAGAAATATCTTCGCACCTTTTTGCTTAGGATGCCTCTGATGTAATAATGTTGTCCTTCGTTTATTCCATTCAATTTGTCCTGAATTTTCAAGGGTGGTGTCAGAAATTCTGCAGATAATGTTTCATAAAATGCAAATTCTTTAATGTTTCTCATTCCTTCTACGCTCTGTCTTTTGAAGTAAATTTTCTGTATGGCTCCCCCTCCTCTTTCTGCCTCCAAGGTGAACCAGACGCCCGGCTTGTCAGCAGGTTGAAATATTTCCTTTCTTACATTCTTCATTTGAATTTCAGGAGCATTCAAACATTCATTCTGACTCTTTCCTTCATATTGTAGTGTTAAAAACAATAAATAGTCTATTTTTTTTCCAGATTCTTTTTCAGATTTCTCATACTTATCAAACAACCTTTGAAAAACGGAAAAAATCTTTTAAAGCTCTCCATGGTAGTGGATCTGACTATTTGAGAGACCGCCTTCTGCCAATTACCTCCCTTCGTCCCATCAGATCGCATAGAATAGGCCTCCTCCGAATTCCATCCGCCAGCCAGTGCCGACTGGCGACTACGCGGAGGAGAGCCTTCTCGGTTGCAGCTCCGACGCTTTGGAACGATCTCCCCATGGAGATTCGTACCCTCACCACCGTCCAGGCCTTCCGCACAGCCCTCAAGATCTGGCTATCCCATCAGGCCTGGGGATAAGACCTGTACTTTGCCCCACCCGAATGCTGAATGAATGTTGTGTTTTATTGGTTTATTTTTTTATTATTCACATTTTTTTTCTTTCTTGTGTTTTGTCCTACACTCCCTTCCCATTAATTGTAAGCCGCCCTGAGTCCCCTCAGGGAAAAGGGCGGCCTATAAATTTAAATAAAATTCCAAAAATTCCAAATTCCAAAATCATAAATATTATCTGTCTTTATCTATCTATCTATCTATCTATCTATCTATCTATCTATCTATCTATCTATCTATCTATCTATCTATCTATCTATCATTTATCTGTCTATCCATCTATCCATCCTATCCATCCATCCATCCATCCATTCATCCATATATCCATCCATCTATCTATCTATCTATCTATCTATCTATCATCCATCCATCCATCCATCCATCCATTTCTTCATCTGTCATCTCTCTCTCTCCCTTTCTCTCTCATCTATGTCATCCATCCATCCATCCATCCATCCATCCATCCATCCATCTATCCATCATCTATCATTTCTCTCTGTGTGTGTGTGTATTCTGTTTCTCTAGCTATCTCTGTCATATCTATCTATCTATCTATCTATCTATCTATCTATCTATCTATCTATCTATCTATCTATCTATCTATCTATCTCTATCTATCTATCTATCTATCTATCTATCTATCTATCTCTATCTATCTATCTATCTATCTATCTAATCATCAATCTATTCCATCTATTCTTTTGAAAACAATGCAGTGAAACACATTGGAACTTTAATTCCCCAGTCTTTATGAGATTTACCTTTTCTAACTAATATTTCAAACAATTATATTCCACCACTTCCTTCTCCTCATTTAGATTAGTGAAATTTAAAAGAATCATTAGCTGGCAGAAATTCTCCACCCCACCTCTCTTCTCCCACAAATCAATAAGCAAATGTATGTTATTCACATCTGAGTATTATCAAGATAAAGATACAATAGAGATCTAAAGTGTACAACACCTTACATCAATTCAGCAAAGAAATCTTCAAAAGGATGTCTTCTGAATAAGATCTCCTCTGAAACAACGAAGCTCTGAGAAATTATACCACCAAGAATGAGGTCTCCTGGTTCATGGTATTTATGAAGAAATGGACTCAGATCACTCCTATGGCATTTTGAAAAAGGAACTTTGCAAACCCTCCTAGGGAACATCCCTAACAAACACCAGCATCCCAACAGTAAGATGAGAAATTCTTCCTGTAAAAAGTCTATTCACTTCCCCCATGACTGGGGGAGCATTCTCCAACTGAACAGCCAAGATTCAACTTGAAAGAGAGAGTTGTGAACAAACCTCTGCTTATTGAGCTACAACTCCTCTTTAGGCATAACTTCTAAGGCTAAAAGGAAGGTTTGAAGCACCCTTAAGTCTTAAAGTCCTAAACTGGTCGTGTTCTATTGCAAGTTACAGGGAATTGCCAAATTGAAAGGTGAAGTCAATCAAGACTATAAGGACAGGGAAGATGGTTATCTCACTAGACTTTTTCATTGTTCAAAACAAGGAAAGAAATATGTTTATTTGGGTGTTGCATATATATTCTTCAGTTTATTCCCATGCTGTAATTAAGCCATTTTTTGTAGCACACGCCAAAAGATGCCAAGGGATAAACATGATCAACACAAATGAATAACTACTGAAGAATAGTTCTGCATGTTCATGAAATTCTACAAGTTCATGAAATACAAATAATAATAATAATAATAATAATAATAATAATAATAATAACAACTCCGCCATTGCCGGTCCCAAGCCCGGATGAGAAAGGAGGAAGGTTGGGATCAGGTTGGCATCTGGTCCCATAAACCCCCCCCCGCCAACCCATACAATATGGTGAAAAAAACAAATAAGAATTCCATACCGCATCGGTCGTCGCGCGGGTTAACAAGGGCCGCGGCGGATGTTGGGGTCCCTGGACATCCGTCGACAAGTGGGCTACAAGTGGACCAGCCAACAAAACGACAAAAATATAGTGCAGATGAAAACCGTGCCATAATGGCCTGTTACTACAACTCAGAGCCAGAAAAAAGAGGCTATTTAAAGCGAATGTATGAATTATGGAAACAACAATATCCAGATTCAAATGTTAGTGAACAACGACTAGCAGATCAAAGGCGATTTATTATACGGAATAAAGTGTTTAGTGAAGTTGAACATGAGGAAATTCAGGCAAATTGCAAAACCCAAAAAACAATATCACAAGCGGAAATAACTGATATTCAAGACACAACTAAAGACATTATAGTAGAACTCCCAGAAGAAGCTCTTGGGGAGGAAATAACACCACCACCACTAGAACCAGTTATCACTGAACCAACTGATGAACTAACTCAAAAACAAAAAGAATTGAAGGATAAGATCATGGAGCATTTTCTGCTTAATGAGGAAAGGCAACGTTTACCATCACTAAAAACTGTGCCTAAGAAAATTTTGGCCCCTATCATGAAAATGGTTAATGCAGTGTTTTCAACAATTGAACCGGGATCCATCTTGGAAACAAACCAGTTAATGTACAGCGCAGCTGTAATAGTCACTAATGAACTAGGCATTAAAATTAAAGTACCTAGTCATACAACAGAAAAAGCATCAAAGCCAAAGTGGAAAATCCGTTTAGAACAAAAAATAAAAAAATTAAGGGCAGATGCTAGTAACTTAAAGAACATGCATGAGCAACGGCTTAAAAACAACAAAATCATAGATCGGCTAATCAGGAGATATAGATTGGATACAAGAAACATCAATGAAGCTGTAGAGATTGTAAAACAGCAGATAACAGCAACAGCTAGAAAAATTGAAAGATATGAGGCACGAATCATCCAATATAAACAAAATCAGCAATTTCGATCAGATCAACGGCGTTTTTTATCAAAGTCTTAATGTAAATGGTGACACCAAAAGTGAAAAACCAGAAAAACAGGCCACAGTTGAATTCTGGAAAGAATTGTGGGAAAATGCAAAGGACTACAACAAGGAAGCAAAGTGGATACATGACTTTGAGAAAAGCATTGGCAACAAACAAATGCAAGTATTAGAAATAACAACTGAGATGGTCAAAAATCGAGTTAAAAAGGTAAAGAATTGGACATCACCTGGAAGTGACCAATTACATGGTTTCTGGCTCAAATATCTGACCAGTTTACATGCAATATTGGCCAGGCAACTGAATGAAATTTTACAAAAGGGCCAAATTGATGAATGGTTGACAACTGGAAAAACATACTTGATTCAGAAAGATCCAACTAAAGGAACAACACCAGAAAACTATAGACCAATAACATGCTTGCCAACAACCTTCAAATTACTCACAGGCATTATTGCAGATAACATGATGGATTATTTGGAAACAAACAACATCTTGCCAGTAGAGCAAAAAGGCAACAAAAGAAGGAGCAGGGGCACAAAAGATCAGCTTCTAATTGATAAAATGATATTAGAAAATTGTAAGAACAGAAAAACGAACTTGAATATGGTCTGGATTGATTACAAAAAGGCATTTGACTCACTGCCACATAGCTGGATCATAAAATGCTTAGAAACAACTGGCATTAGCAAAAATATTACATCCTTTACTGAAAAGGCAATGAAACAATGGAGAACTGAGTTGGCAGTAGGGAATGAGAGCTACGGAATGGTTAATATCAAGCGAGGAATTTTCCAGGGTGATTCACTTTCACCTCTTCTCTTCATCATCGCAATGATCCCACTATCAGTAATCTTAAAAAAAATGAAATTAGGCTACCAAACAGCCAAAAAAGCTGAAAAAATTTCGCATTTACTATATATGGATGATTTGAAACTCTATGGAAAGTCAGAAATAGAAATCCAATCATTGACAAATACAGTCCGAGTATTCAGCACCGATATTTCAATGCAGTTTGGCATGGAAAAATGTGCCACTGTATCCATAAAAAGGGGCAAAATCACTGCATCTGAGGGAATTGAAATGCCCAATGGCCAACTAATTAAATGCAAAGAAAATGAAGCCTACAAATACTTAGGCATTCTGCAGTTGGATAACATCAAGCATGGAGAAGTAAAAACTATTGTCAGACGAGAGTACACCAACAGATTTAGGAAAATTTTGAAATCTAAATTGAATGGTGGAAATACAATCAAGGCCATAAATACCTGGGCAATACCAGTTATAAGATACACAGCTGGCAAAGTTAACTGGACACAAACTGATTTGGACCTTTTGGACCGAAAAACCAGGAAACTAATGACAATGCACTACAGTTTACATCCACGTGGTGATACTGATAGACTATATCTGCCCCGAAAATCAGGTGGCAGAGGATTATTACAAGTGAAGCAAACAGTTGAAGAAGAAAAACATGCACTGGCTGATTATTTAAAAGAAAGTCAAGAACATCTATTAATCGAAGTAAAGAACAAAAATCTACTGAAGGCCCAACAGACAAAACAAGAATACAGAAAAGATGTGATAAAATCAAGAATGGAGAGTTGGCAGAACAAAGCACTGCATGGTCAATTTCTGGAAAAAATAAAAGATAAAGTGGACAGGGAACAAACTTGGTTATGGTTAAAAACAGGTACATTAAAGAAAGAAACAGAGTCACTAATCCTGGCTGCGCAAGAACAAGCTATCCGCACAAATGCCATTAAGGCCAAAATCGAAAAATCCTCTGATGATGCCAAATGCAGACTTTGCAAAGAAGCTGACGAAACTGTTGATCACATTCTCAGCTGCTGTAAAAAAATCACGCAGACTGATTATAAATTGCGGCACAATTCAGTAGCACAAATGATCCATTGGAATTTGTGCAAAAATTATAATATTAAAACAGCAACAAACTGGTGGGAACATCAGCCTGAAAAAGTCACAGAAAATCAGATGGTCAAGATCTTGTGGGATTTCCGTATACAAACCGACAAAATACTGGCGCATAATACACCAGACATCACACTGGTTGAGAAAAATAAGGTCACAATCATAGACATCGCAATACCAGGTGATAGCAGGGTCGCCGAGAAGGAACATGAAAAAATCGCAAGATACCAGGACTTAAAAATCGAAATTCAATGACTATGGCACAAACCAGCAGTGGTAATTCCAGTGGTAATTGGCACACTGGGTGCTATTCCAAAAGCACTGGAATTACATTTAAAACAGTTAAAAATTGACAAAATCACCATCAGTCAAATGCAAAAAGCCGCACTGCTTGGATCTGCACGCATATTACGAAAATATGTTACGACGTCCTAGGCCCCTGGGTGGGGCCCGACTAGTAACCAATGCCAAATCCGGCGAAACAACTGGCCGCTGTGATACAATTGTATAATAATAATAATAATAATAGCCGCCTAGAAATTCAAGCTGCTTCCTATCTTGATCACTGTAGATTGAATAATTTCTGTATAGATTCTCAGAATATCTTGAAACCTTTCTCAATTTGTCACCTATAATTAACAATAGAGAAATGGGGATCTTCACTGAGATACACATGGATTTCCAAATATCATGGATTTAGGGCTTTGGGATTGGTATGTAATAGTGCAGTTCCATACCACAAACTAACAGTGATTGGGACAATTTTTTCCTCAGCAGAAATAAAATGAGAGACAGGGATCTAGAGAGGTTTCATGTTCATATCTTATGTATCATGCAGGCAAAAATCTTGGAAAATACCAGTTCATTATTGCTATTAATTGACTTCTTGAAATAAAATATATTTTCATTCAGTCAGAAAAATCAATTTGTAGAATCTTTCTCCCTTTGCTATAATTTTATCATCTACAGATTTCTACAGATTAAGAGTTGGAAGGGACCTTGTAAGTCATCTAATCCAACCCCCTGCCCAAGCAGGGGACCCTACACGATTTCTGACAAATGGCAGTCCAATCTCTTCCTGAAAGCCTCCAGTGATGAAGCTTCCACAACTTCTGAAGGCAAGCTGTTCCATTGCTTGATTGTTCTGTCAGAAAATTTCTCCTTATTTCTAGATTGAATCTCTCCTTGATCAGTTTCCATCTATTATTTCTTTTCTGGCCTTCAGGTGCCTTGGAAAATAGCTTTACCCTTCCTCTCTGTGGTAGTCCCTCAAATATTGAAACACTATTATAATGTCTCCACTAGTTCTTCTCTTCACTAGAGTAGCCATGCCCAGTTCCTTTAACTCATCCTGGTTGCTCTTCTCTGCACTTTTTCTAGAGGTTTTTTTATAGTGTGGTGACTAAAACTGAATGCAGTATTCTAGGTGTGGTCTTACTAAGGCTTTATAGAGTGGTATTAGTACCTCAAAAGGTGGCTCAATGACTAAGGCACTGAGCTTGTCGATCAGAAAGGTCAGCAGTCTGGCGGTTTGTATCTATAGCATCGTGTAACTGAGTGAGCTCCCTTTACTTCTCCCAGCTTCTCCCAACCTAGCAGTTTGAAAGCATGTAAAAAAATGCAAGTGGAATAATAGGGACCATATTTAGTGGGAAGGTAATAGTGTTCCATGCACCTTCGGTGTTGAGTCATGCCGGGTACATGACCATGAAGAGGTCTTCAGACAGTGCCTGCTCTTTGGATTTGAAATGGAGATGAGCACCTCTCCCTAGAGTCAGGAATGACTAGCACATATGTGCAAGAGGAAACTTTACATTTACCTATTAGTACCTCATTTGATCTTGATTGTATCTGTTAATGCAGTTTAAGATTGCATTGGCTTTTTTGGTTGCTGCTGCACACTGCTAGCACAAATTTAGCTAGTTGTACAATAAGACTCCAAAGATTCCTCTCACAGTTACTGCTATTAACCCTGGTTTTACCCAGTCTATATGTGTACCTTGGGGCTTTTTTGTCTATGTGTAAAACTTTACTTTTCTTTACATTGAATATCATTTTGTTAGATAGGGCTCAGTATTCAGATCTGTCAAGGTCCATCTATCTATCTACCTAATTTCAAGGGATTGGAATCATCAATAAGTTTAATGAAAAATGGGATGCAGCAACCCATGCTGAGGTCTGGATTCACCAGAGTTCATAACAGGAGAGTTCTACCTAGAAGAATATTTCAGTTAACATTACCAATGTCCGAGAAGCAAAATAGTGTACCGGTGAACCTAACAATGGCACAATGAAGGAATTGTACAAATAACAATCCTCTTTATTTACAGAATGATGTTCTTGAAGAAAAGTTTTAGGAACTGTAAAAAGTAATTTTTTCAAATATAACATTAACTCTTTTTCTGCACTGTCTCTAACTTTCCTTTTCCTTAATGACTGGGATAAGAAAGTATGTTGCAAGCAAAACTTAATCCATTTTTGCAAAAGATATCTGAATCCTTTATCCATTAAAGAATTAACAACCCTGCTGAAACTTATTGAATCAAGTAAAAAATGATGTCTAAGGAGATTCAATTATAACCTCATATTGGAGAAAGACAAAATACAGTATTGTTCAAATAATTTTCTTTATTAGATGCTCTCTTTTATTCAGATCAGGCCTCACAATGATGATGTAGCATTTGGGGGAAAAGATACAAGATAGAAGCCCAGCACCAGAGGCCAAGAGGGAGAAGATCTCCACAGCCACTGTGTATTTCCCTTTGGTGCTCACATAGGCAGGGATAAAGGACAACCAGACATTGCAAAAAAGAAACATGCTGAAGGTAATAGACTTGGTTTCCTGGAAAGTGTCTGGTAACTTCCTAGATAAGAAAGCTGCAATAAAACTGACCACAGCCAGGAAGCCCATAAAAGACAAAACACTATAAAACATAGCAACTGAACCTTCATTGCATTCCACAACAATTTCAGAAACAAAGGACTGCATATCAACATCTACGAAAGGGGGTGAGGTGGCCAGCCACACAATACAAAGAAGGGTTTGGATGAGGGAGCAGGAGAGAACAATGGAAAGAGCCAGTCTTTTCCCAACCCATGTCCTCATCTTTGACCCTGGCTTGGTGGCAATAAAAGCAAGAATCACAGTGATGGTTTTGGCCAATATACAAGAAACAGCCACTGAGAAGATGATCCCGAAAGCAGTCTGTCTAAGGAGACAGGTCACCGCCATGGGTCTGCCAATGAAAAGCAGAGAACAAAGAAAAGAGAGAAGGAGGGAGATGAGTAGGGTGTAGGAGAGGCTGCGGTTGTTGGCTTTAATGATAGGGGTGTTGTGGTACTTCAGGAATATTCCTAGTACAGAAATTGTAGTAAAAGAAAGAATAATGGCCACGGTCATCAAGCTGCTTCCTAATGTTTCTTCATAAGAGAGATAAGTTATATATTTGAGAAGGCAAAAATTCTTCTTATTGTTGGGATACTGATCTTCTGGGCACTGGAAGCATTGGTCCATATCTGAAAGCAAAAAAAGATAGAAAGAAAGAAAATAAGGAGATGCTTGAGAGGCCACCAGTCTGATAATGGGGATTTTAAGAACTTATTTTAATGTTAAAATAAATGATTCTCTGGGAAAAACAGAACTAAACGGTGTACAAATGTAACTCATAATAATAGTAATGGCATTCTCCCTTTATGTGGATTTCTACTCAGATGAAAATAATTGACCAAGGTCCATTTTACATGTAATTTTTTTATGTCCAGAATTTGGACTAAATTGTCAATTCCTAAGAGTGTCCCTGTGAAACAAGAAGTCCTCTAATTGCATTGCTTAGTGAGCATAATCTCATTTCTCCCCATTGTGATCATTAACTGGGAATTGTGAATCATTAAATACATATGCACCCAATCCAAAACATTCCAGGGTTGGTGCATTGCAGGCCTGAGCAAACATCTCCAACTATCTATCTCCTTTCCTCAAAGTCCTTTTGGCTACCCTGCACCCTGCTGTGTGTGTGTGTGTGTGTGTGTGTGTATTGTGTGAAGCCTCGGGAGGAACCAGCATTCATTCACTTTCTAGCAAGCACCAGAATTTGTTCAATTCCCAGATTCCTTATGTCACAGTTGCAAGCAGTAAACCTTCTCATATGCACCCCTTCTACTTGTGAATATGATAATAAAATCATATCATCAACATAGAGCAGGCTGTTACAATATGCATTTAGGATCATCGGAATATGAACCATGGGCTCCTTCTTTAACCTTGGCAAGTCATTGATTTATAAGCTAAATAATAATGGGGCCAGTATATACCTTTGCCGTACCCCTTTATTTGTGTGAACCCTCTTAATCCGAGCCCCAATAACCCCATACCACACCCTAAAAAAGGTACTTCTGTAAAGGGCTTTAATCAAAGGCAGCAGTCTAGGTTCTATTTTAAGAGATATCAGTTTACTCCATAGTACGTCTCTGTTTACCATATCAAATGCTGATGTGAGGACTATGAAAGCAGCAAATAGGGGTCTCCTCTTATAGGCATATTTGGCAATTCAGTGGTGGATTGGCTTTGTTTTAAACCTGCTTGTTCTTCTGCAAATTCATGGTCTTCCTCTGCTCAGATTTCAATTCTATTTATTTTGTCCTGTGCTCTTTTATCCCACTACGTGCATGGGATCCTTTACAAAGCTGAGTTGGTGCAGTGGTTAAATGCAGCACTGCAGGCTACTTCAGCTGACTGCAGTTCTGCAGTTAGGCTGTTCAAATCTCACCGGCTCAGGGTTGACTCAGCCTTCCATCCTTCCGAGGTGGGTAAAATGAGGAGCCGGATTGTTGTTGGAGGCAATATGCTGACTCTGTAAACCGCTTAGAGAGGGCTGAAAGCCCTATGAAGTGGTATATAAGTCTAACTGCTATTGCTATTGCTACAAAGGCGTGTGTTCCAGAGCAAGATCTCCAAAGTAAGCTGCAGTGCCTTTTGAAGGTCTTTTGATTATTAGGTTTATGAAGTGCAGCTTTACAAAAGGCTCAGGAAGCCACATGTTCACCAGAGAGCTTGCTGGAACTGGGTATGTCTAGTTTGATGAACAGAAAGACTAGGATTGACATAATAGCAGTGTTCCAACATGTCAGTGGCTGCCACAAAGACGAGGGAGTCTAACTATTCTCCAAATCACCTGAGGCAGGACAAGAAGCAACGGGTGGAAAGTAATCAAGGAGAGAATCAACTTTCCAAATTTCCTGACAGAACAATTAATCAGTGAAACAACTTGCCTCCAGAAGTTGTGAATGCTCCAACACTTGAAGTTTTTAAGAAGATGTTGGATAACCATTTGTCTGAAGTGGTGTAGGTTTTCCTGCCTAATCAGGAGGTTGGACTAGAAGACCTCCAAGACCATCCAAAACTGTTATTCTGTTAAAAGAATCCAGGCTTCTCTGCTTCAGCAGCAGTAGATGGGCACCAAATGAGAAAGGTTGGTGTAAGGGAAAATTGTTTGAATTCAACCAAAGTTTCAAAGGGCATCAAAGATGCCTTAATAGGGATGGTATTCAATATGTCCTTCCTCACTATTTTTACAAACTTTCACCTGACGGTAGATCACAAGAGAGGAAAAGAACTTTCAAAAGAAAAACTTTGGATCATGTACTCCATTCTTTCTGGCAAAGATGCAATACTGTGTTATGAAAAGTTGTATATACAGTAGTGGCCAAAATTGTGGAAACTGTTTGGGAAAAGTGTATTTTTGAGGTTTGATGGCTAATAACACCACTTTTTTTTTGAGTAATACCATAAAATTATATATCAGTGGAAAGATAATTTAATCAAGAATGTAATGCAACATAAATTGTTCCATTATCTGTATTCTATGAAAAGGTATAGCCAAATAACCAGCAAAAGGAAGCACAACTTGCTTAGGTTGATATCAGGTAGCTTTCTTTCATCTGATTGTAGCCAATGAGCATGAGTGTTTAGAGAGCCAATCAGATGTCATTTTGCTTTGGCAATGAGCCAATTAAATAACAGTAGGATTCAGTTATTGATGTCATCTATTGAAGCTGAGAGGAGGACATTTCTCAGTGTGTTATGTAGTTGCTGTCAAGTTGGTTGGATTTTTTTGTGTGTTCTTACATTTAGTGAGCTTGTAAAATGTAATAAAATTAAAGTAATGGTGCAAAGAGTTCACTGGTCACCAAGAAAGTGATTTAAAATAATATTATTGAGTGAACAAGGCTATCGTTATAAAGAAATTAGAAGAAAAATTGGTGAAAACTTAACCAACGTTGGCATTTCTAAGTTTTTGAAAAGGTATAGAGAGACTCAGTCACTACAAAACCACACTGGTAAAGGAAGAAAAGGTGCACAACAGAAAGTGACAAGAGAAGAATAAAAGAGATTGTGCCTACCTGAATGAAGAATATCATCTGGGTGTATACAAAATGAAATGGTGCAATGCAATATGAAGTTGAGTGTGAGGACTGTTCGGTGCAGACTGCAGGAATTTGCCTTACTGAAACAATTTTTTCTCTCAAACAAAGATTGCAAAAACTAAAAAGGGTTGATTATCTAGACAGAGGATATAATTTTATGGTACTACTCAAAAAACAAAAGTGGTAGCCATCAAACCTCAAAAATACCATACACTTTTCCCAAAAGGTTTCCACAATTTTGGCCACCACTGTATGTAAGAAATTGAGTAACATATTAGAATGATGGCTAACATCTGGTATCTTTCACAACATCTCTTACCTGTCTGATTTGTGATCTTTCCTTGCGGGCATGGAATGCAATCATAGCAACAAAATGGTTCTCCTTCTTTGGGGGTTTTTCGGTAACCTGAAGGGCAATTATCATTACATATGGAGAGAGGTAATACCTGTCCATGAAAGAAATAAAAATATATTACTATATATGGAAACCGTGTTCATAGATTGTCATTGAAACAAGATGAGAGTGCTTCTCTTGGAAGTGTTGCAATAAGGCTAAGAGGATAACATCCAGTTGATGTTTCAGCTGTTTCAGGTAGTACTTCTGTGAATACACCTACATTATAAAATTTAATGACACCATTTTATTATTGCAAGATTTACCTTTGGGTCCTATAGAACCTATCCTTAGCAGGACTCACCAACCACTCCTATGAGTGAAGCAAACCAAAGCAAAATAGAACATGTATTTTAGCAGAATACTCACTTGACCATAAACTTAATAAATACATAGACTGATTTCCTCTGCTCTTGGGCAGAATGTTTTCTCTTAAGAATCAATAGAATATGATGAAAATGCAGTAGGTTTATGTGAATCTCCTTAGAAATTGGGCAAAGTAATAAATCAATGTGGATGTGAGATGGATTCTACCTGATTGAACCCAGTGGGCCAGATGATATTATCCTCTGAAATGGTCAGCAAGTGATGTGAGAGTCCATCTCGATCTATGCTTCCCACCTTAACTCTATGGAAGGATTGGTTTGGGAAGGTGACCCAGTTTATGATGTCAAATCCTCTTACATATTCACCATGTTCATCAAAAGAAATCTTGTCCCCAGCACTGTTGTTAAATGAAACACGTCTCAAAAAATGGTGAAGCTAGACAATAGGATTGAGAAAATGGGAAAAGACATAAAACCATGATATGAACATTTATTGTTAATGCTTTGCTTCTTTATTCTAAAACAAATAATTATTAAGTATTTGCAAGCTTAATCTCTGAACAGATTTCTTACACATTACAAAACATTTATTTAGTTCTTATGGACAAAACATGGTGTGTTTTGCTTAATATATTTAAAATTACCAAACCAATACATGTCTAGGTAAGGATCTTGAACAATTACTAACAGTACTTTTTTAAAGTTATCTTGAATCTCAATTACCATATGTTACTGTCAAAAATAGACCTACATGACAAAAATATAATTTTCATCACATCTCTGCTCTTTTCCAAAAGTATATGATAATAGTATGAATTTTTTTAAAATAAATCAATAATTAAGGATGAGCAGGTAACTTTATGCAAACTTATGCTGATACAGTGGGAAGGATATATGATAATAACTATAATGTGTAACTATCTATTTAGATGCAGATTAGAATAAGAGCTATCAATAATTTACCTGAAAATAGAAAAAAAAATGGCTATTTCTGAAAAATCAAAGCGATAGCTCAATGTAATGCTTACAATAGACAATAATTCCTATAAAATATTTTGTTAGAAAGCCCAACTGAACTAGAGAAATATGTTTCTCTGTTCAGAAATCAGTCATGATCTCAATATATCTGACAGAAATATTAAGTCATAAATCTAACTGGTGGGGCTTTTTAAGGAGATTTCTTTCAAAAAAACTAAAAAAGAATGGATCAGAAGATTTAAATTGGACTAGATTTCTTCCTCTACCCAAATTATTCTTGTTGATTAATAGTGCAAATCCAAACTAAGTGAAGTTATGGAATGACTGTTATTTCTTCTTTGAATGATAGTGGAGAGATGCAAGATGGAGAAAGATTCAAATGAAGAAACACAACTCATGCCCAATTTGGAATAAATTTTGGGGGGAATGGCATCACACTGGATAAGAAATGAAATCTAGGATAGTTGTAGAAATGAAAATAAAATTGCTAATTAAAAATATACAGAATATAAAGTAGGAAGCAACTGACTCCAAACATTTTCCCTGTTGGTTTGAGCCATAGATATTCATATATGCATGCAACTTGAAGGGAAAAAATGATATAATGTTTCCTTGAAAACAAGACCTCGTCTTATATTTTTATTTGCCACCAAAAAATGCACCAGGTTTTATTTTCAGGGAGGATGTGGTCCACTGTGTGCATCACCTGTTATTGGCTACAGGAAAGCCTTGCTGGCTGAAGAAAAAATGGGGCGAGGTGTGCGAGGCCTGGCTGCAACTATTTGAAGGTAAGCAGTAGGGCAGCTCCATCACCACCCATTCCCATCCTACTTTTGAACCCATGCACCTTGGAATGGGTGGGGTTTTAATTAGGTCTTTTTTTTGGGGGGTAGAGCTTGTATTGGGCGCACTTGTAAAAATCAAGCTAGGACTTACTTTCTGAATAGGTCGTATTTTCAAGGACACACGGTACTTCTTCATGGAAATATGAAGATTTCTGGCCCAAACATCTCACCATTTTTTCTTTAAGCACACAAAAGTGATAATGTTACTGTTCTATCAATAGATATAGGAAGATAACTTGCACTATTCCGATAAGGAGATTTACCTTCCACAACTGTTGTTTCAGAATTTTCCATGTCATTCCTGATCTTTGCTGGTCTGTGGATGAATACAGGGTATGCAAAGCATATGCAATTGCATAGACAGCATTGTAGGCACAGTAACTGTGGGCAGTCATCCTTCCTTCAAAAACAGTCATGGGAAGAGCTTCCAGCTTCTCCTCTCCAGTGCAGATATTCTGGTCCACTGACTCAGTGGAAGACTTTATAATCACACAATCAAATAACTGTTGCCACATTTCTTTCAAGAAGCCATCTTCTTTTTGCAGAAGAGCGTTCCTCATTTGAACAAATCTTTCAAATCCTGACACTTCCTTGGATTGAACTGCCAGGGATATAGCACCATGGAGGAAATCCATGCTCCAGTTTCTTTGAAACAGGGCTGATGTAAAATCCACATCTGCAGTCATGATCCAAACCTTACTTTTTTTCCCTGCCATATCATCATATTCTCCAATTTCAAGTACAACCCGTAAAAACACTATACTTTGAAATTCTCCATGAAAGATAATAGCATTAGCTCTGCTATTAAACACAAGACTCATTTTTACACGGGTTCCCTCCAAAAGCACATCAAGCTCATCTAACACCCCACCAGGTAATTCTTCAATGAAATCAAAGCAGATGCCATGCTGTGAAAACAAAGGTAATATCTTCCTGAGCAATAATTCTGTTTGACTGCCAATGCTGCTATACAATATGCCAATCCATGTCCATTTTAAATGTAGTAAGACCTGAAGAATCCCATCATATTGATAATCAGCATTGGGGAACATCGAATAGAAGGAAATTGCCTGATTTATTCTCTTCATCTCTGGAGCAGAAGAATAGGCAAGCTAATAGAATATATTTATAAAGGAAGAAGGACAAAAACATGATAGGACAAGGATTTGTTTCAGATTGTAATGATTAAAAAAATGGTGAGACTCTAGAAACTGGGTAGAGAAGAGCAACAGAGACAATTAGTGGATTGGAGCCTAAAACATATGAAGAACAGTTGTTGGAACTGGGTATGTCTAGTTTCATGAAAAGAAGGACTAGGGGTGACATGATAGCAGTGTTCCAATATCTCAGGGTTTGCCACAAAGAAGAGAGAGTCAAGCTATTCCCCAAAGCACCTGAGTGATTGGAATGACTTGCTTCCAGAAGTTGTGGGTTCTCCATCACTGGAGGTTTTTAAGAAGAGATTGGCCAGCCATTTGTCTGAAATGGTGTAGGGTTTCCTGCTTGAGCAGAGGGTTGGATTAGAAAATCTCCAACATCCCTTCCAATTCTTTTGGAGGACATTGTGACATTTCTTTTTTTTTTTGCTGTAATCCCCTCACTGTATTGTGATTTCTCAATATGCACTGCCTATCTTTGACTGAAATCACATCATCCTGATAGTAAATAATGCCTTTTATACACTCTTAAATGGAAGCCTGGTAATCAAAATACTTAATTATGTAATTATTAAGGAAAAGCTTTGTGTAATTCATAATCATAACTTGAATTTCAAAATTCATAGTCAATCAATCAATCAATAAACCAATCAACCTATATATTGGCCTATTCCCTTACTCAATTCAATATTAGGTTTTCACTTTTTATTGTGTTTAATTAGTGTTCAAATAAGCATTCTGCAACCAAAATCCTTTTGTAGGTAACAAGATAGAGGATTATGAAAGATTTCTTCCGTGTCTCCTGTTTCATGAACAAGATCTACCTGTACAATCTTGTATTTACTCAAAATAGTTGCTATGTCAAGAAAATAATTTGAGTTAGGTCCCCCAACGACTGCTATGAGATAGTTGTTGAAGTCACATTTGTAGTTTGGGATGAATCTTCCTGGTGTGCCTAGAATTTCCATTGTTGCTGCATAGGTTAGTTTTGGATAAAAATAGTTGTTATAGATGTTGAAGCCCAGGGTCACATTGGTTAAGATCTCAGGATTTCCATTGATCTCCTTTACAGCAAATACCAGAGCCAAGATGTGTTGATAGGTCTGAGTTAATAATCTGCAATTCCATTCCAAAATAAAAATAATTCAATTCATAGCAAAAACATTGGAAATGTAATATTTTACATTAATATGATGCTACCATTAATATGAAAGCAGACAAATAGTAGAAAAATAAACTTACCATTAATCATACTTCTAAAAAAATATTCTGAATGACTCTATCATACAGTTAATGCTAGCCACTTTAAACCTTGATCATCTTTGTGATTCACATACATTACATACATACATACATACATACATACATACATACATACATACATACAACTATCCTAAAAATATAATTTTCAGGTGTAGCTATGAAATAAGAGAGAGACATCACGATCTATGGAACTTAAAATATATTATCCATTAATGATGTATAAAGGCAAACAGCTCTTCAATGGTTGTTTTTACACTGACGCTGTTAGCAGAGGCTAACAAAAGCTAAGTGGATAATATATTTTAAGTTCCAGAGATGAATAATTCCTTCTGGTCTTTGAAAATATAAAGCTTGGAAATTTCTCTGGGAAAACCTTTTTCCATAATTAGTTTATATATGTTTTATTTTATCAGGTTATTTGACCACAATAAATATTCCCACTCTTTCTCCCACTCCTTCTCATGTCTCCAACCCCCTCCAAAAAAATAAGCAAGCTATACTATCATCACTTCTGATTATTATCACAACAGAGACATAACATAGGTCTAAAGATTCAATTACTTACATATATTCAAGAAAAATATCTTGAAAAGGATGCCTTCTGAATGAGATCTTGTCTGAAACAACAAAGCTGTTAGAAATTATGCCACCAACAATGAAGTGTCCTGGTTCGTAGTATTTATGAACAACTGAACTTGGATCACTGTTTTGGCATTTTGAAAAAGAAATTTTGCAAACTCTTATAGGAAGCATCCCTAATACCAACATCCCAACTGTAAGATATGAAAATATGTTTTTAAAAAGTCTATTCCCTTCTCCCATGATGGAGGGAGTAACCAGGATTCACTGGAAAGCCTTCCAGCTACTGAGCTATAAGTTTCCTGTATTTATAGTTGCAAAGGCCAAAGTGAATGTTGCATTTTAGAGAGAATTGCCATGTTGAAAGGAGACATCAATCAAGATCATAAGACAGGTCAAATGATTACCTTACCAGAGTTCTTCATTATTCAAACCAGTGAGGAAAGAAATATGTTTATCCGGGTGTTGCACAGAAACTCCTCAACTTATTCCCAGGATGCAATTAGGCCAGGTTTTGCAATGACTTCCCAAAGATTGCCAGGGGAAAACACTGATCACAACAGATGAGGAACTTTTGAAGAATGTTTTCCATGAGATTCACAAGAAGTTAGGAAACCTTGTTTGCATTTCTGCATTGCAATAAAATAGGGCTATATCCAAACTGCTCTTCCTTTTAAATTAAAGTTAAAGGTTCCTCTCACACATATGTGCTAATTGGTTCTGACTCTAAGTGGCGGATTCAAATCTGAAGAGCCAATGCTGCACAAAGACATCCCCATGGTCCTGTGGCCAGCATGACTGAATGCTGAAGGTGTACATAATGCTGTTATCTTCCCACCAAATATGGTCCCTATTTTTCTACTTGCATTTTTACATATTTTCCAACTGCTAGATTGGCAGAATCCATTATGTGGCGCTAGGGATCAAACTGCTAAACTTCCAATATTTCTGATTGATAAGCTCTGTGTCTTAGCTATTGAGCCACCATGTCCCTTCTTTTTATTTTATATGTTAACAAAATAGTCACCCCTGAACAAAAAAGTGTCAGCTTCTGCTTTGCTGCTGCTTCAGCTGCCATGAAACGGGAAGGGGGGGGGCGTGTATGTGGGAGGGTTTTACTTGGTGTGCTGGAGGACTGCTGGAGGAATGTTCTAGGATGTACCAGTCGTTGGGATTGCGCATGCGTACGTGTTTCCCGCCTGCATCAACGGCCTTCACATTCCATCTTGGCCTGTCTTTTTGAAGTTATCTCACACCTGACAATTGAAGGACTTATGATTGGACTGGAGCTTTGATCCTAAGGGGGGGGAACGGGCTTTGCTATATATCAATTGCTTTCGCGCCATATTATTCAGATTTTGCTTCACTGCTGCTTGCTTACCATTTATAATTAGTAAAAGTACTTTGGATTTCCAACCCATGGAGTCTATTGGTCTTCTTTCCTAGTTATGGAATGGAGTGGGGCGTGACAAGAAGCAAAATCTGAAAATATCCCTTTCCAGGAGATTTTACGTCTACCGAGAAGGGAAATAATGTCTTCTCCGACCAGAGAGGAGGAAGGCGCCGTTGGAGGGACGGATTCCAGTGAACTGGGACCTCCCGACCTTTCTTTACACCAGCCCAGCCCGTCTGACCGGCCGTTGCACGAAGATTTATTTCAACTGCAAATTTCCAGTCAGCCTGAACCTTCCCCCCTACCCCGTTGGTCAACTTCAGTGGGGCAAAGAGAAATAGAGACAAGCTGGAATGCTGGACTCACCCAAAAACCTCCTCAACAGACTTCGCTGGAGCCAGGGGCCGTGAGGAAACCTCAGGCGGGTGAGTTTCATGAATATTGGAGCCAAAGGGGCGATGAAGGGGAATGGAGAAGTTATCAGCACCAGGGCCCTGGGAGACAACCCCCCCGGAGTGAACTACCTGATTATTGGGGTCAAACATTTTTGGAAGAGAGAAGGGGAGAGGAGGACAGAGACTGGAGAAATTGGCAACGTTACCCACGCCAGGATTCTCCCCCACCCCCCCCTCGGCCCGCATCACCCCCTGCGGCTAGAGGCTTTGCTGACCAAAGGGGACCTCCACCCCAGGCTCCCCCCCGAAGACATCGTATGGCTAAAATCCCTCCTTTGCCTGTGCGTTTTAATGGGGCTTCGGCTAGCCTCGCCTCCTTCCTCATGCAGGTTTTTAATTACATGGAGATATATGGCCGGGACTTTGAATCTGACATTTTAAGGGTCAGGATGGTCCTGTTATCTTTGGATGGTGAGGCGGCGGCGTGGTCGACTGCTTTGCATATGTCTGGTTCTCCCCTCTTGGGGAATTTCAACCGTTTTATGGCAGCTTTCCGTCGACGTTTTGATGACCCGTTGACCGAGAAGCGAAACAAATTGAAGTTTTTAACTTTTGACCAAGACGACAGGCCTGTCGCCGAATACATCCAGGAATTTCAGTGTCTGTCTCAGTACATGAGAGGCTGGGGGGAGGATGCGATGCTGGACAGATTTGCCGAAGGCTTAAACCCTGAAATTTATCAACAATGTGTTAATCGTAACCTGCCGAGGCGCTTAATCACTTGGTTCGAGCATGCGGCTGACGCTGAGCTTGACTTGATTCGTTTGCGATATGCCACTGAAGAAAAAAGGAAGCGGAAAGAAAGGGCTGCCAAGGCCCTCCCCCCTCCTGCTACTCAAGTGCTTTCCAAACGCCGAGGCGACGCGAGAGAGCCTCCTTCTGGCCCCTCCAGACCTTTAACATGTTTTCGCTGTGGCAAGCTTGGGCACACCGCCCCCCTCTGTAGGGCGAAAACACCTCTCTCTGCCCAACCCCCTCCCAGACGTGAGGAGAAATCTGCAAGAGGCTCTGAGAGGAAAAAGAAGGAAACGGCTTTCGCTGGAGAAACCAACCCTCCTCCTCTAGCCCAACCGTTGAAGGATGACGCGGATGCTAACTCCTCTTCTTCTGATGACTCAGATGACGACGCTTCCCCTCGCTGGGTGAGTTCAAACAAGGGGCCCCTTCTGCTCCCTATTGTATTAAGAGTTCCTCCTGAGGGACCACCTGCCACCCTCCTAGCATTACTGGATTCCGGCTGTTCCCGGTCCATGATCAATCCGGCCATGGTTGAGAAATTAGGCCTCAAATTGCGCACTTTGAAAACCCCAATTGTTTTTTGCCAGATAGACGGATCGATTGCAGGGGGGGGGGCCGCCCATTTTTTTACTGAGCCTTTGGAAATGACAATGGGTACCCACACTGAATTAATCTCCTTTGTGGTCGCACCTGGCATGGACAGACCACTTATTTTGGGCATCCCATGGCTCCGGAAATGGAACCCCCACATAAACTGGCGGACAGGCCGCTTGCGTATTCGCTCCAAAGTGCCTCCTGTGGGGGAGGGCTCTCCAACCCAGCCTAACGTCACTGACGTTCCTGAGATGGCCGCTAGGGGGCAGGAGAGGATATCAGGAGAGGAGAAAATTCCGAAAGAATATTTGGATCTTAAAGAAGTGTTCAGCGAGCAATCTTCGGACATTTTACCCCCCCACAGGCCCACTGATTGTTCCATTGACATTTTGCCCGGGGTCAAACTCCCCAAACCCCGCATTTACTCCATGTCGCCCAGAGAATGCCAACTTCCTAGTGGACAGCTGGTTCTGCTTTTTTTTTTGATGATGTAGCTATGGGTTCCTAAACCTACAATGGCCAGAGTCCAGAGCCCACAGCCCCTGGAAGATTTCTGTAGTAAAGAAAGACTGGTACTAAATAATCCAAAACCCAAGTTATCATTGCCAAGAGTACATTTCCTTTATCAAAATACTGGAACACTATCCAAGCTTTGTAATCTGGAATGACCCAATTAGATCTAATTTTGAAAAAGTAGGTAAAAAGGTGAAGGACAAACTACATGAGTGTCAAACTCAATTTCATTGATGGCTGCATAAAGTTTGTGTTTGACCTCAGGGAGCCAAGGTTGGCATGGCCAGGCTGGACATGGCCACCTCGACGTCACTCATGTTGAGGGCATCTGTGGTGGCCAATGCTAAGGCAGCACTTCACCCAGACCCTCCCTCTCATTATAATCTCCCTCCCTCTTTTCTTCCTTTCTTTCTTCATTCCCTTCTTTTTCCTTTTCTCTTCCTCCCCCCCTTTTCTTCTTTTTCCTTCCTTGCTCATTTCCCATCTTTCCTTCTTTTTCTTTGTCTTTCCTCTTTCCCTTTCTCCTTTCCTGTCCCTTCCTGAATGCTCAAATGCAAAAGGGGAAACATTTCTCCTTTTGTTTTGTTTTTAGTTTGTTTTGCTAGCCCTCTGCCAATGAAAATGGACTCTTGTAACCCTCTGCCAGCAAAAATGGAGCATTTGTTTTCATTGGCAGAGGCACCATGGGCCAGATCTAAGCACCCCACAGGCCAGATCCAGCCCTGGGGCCTTGAGTTTGATACCCCTGATATACTAAGTCTTTTTCACAATAGAGCTTCATGGACACACCTGCTGCCATAATATATTTAAAGCACAAGCTATTTCCAAATATCATCCAAAGACCTTAAATATTATTAACTACAGATTCTGTAGAGCTCTATTCTCAGGTTTCTTGGATTATTTTGTTTATTTGTTTGTTTTGCCTTTGATTGTGTGTTAACTCATGGCAACTGCCTGGAGAAGTCTCTTGGAGAAATCTTGCCAATAAGTTTTCTTGGCAAGATGTTTATCATTGCCTCCTTCTTCCTAGACCTATGGCAGATTCCCTCCTCCCCTCTTGCGGGAAAGCCAAAATCCAGAATGATTTACAAAATGTGGACTTCTCATATAGAGGTGTTTTGGGGTGTGGAACTATTAAGAGCTAGGAACACAACTTGGAGCCTTGAGATAGTTCTCCAGGCAAAGCGAGCAACAGTAGGCAACTAAATTTAGGCAGGCCGTGAATAAGAAACTCTTTACATTAGCATATTTCCCATTCTTTATTACTTGCCCAGTGAAGAGCTTAACAACTTTACAAATATTGGAGAGAAAGTATAACAATTATCTCTTTTAAAGAAGTAACCAGCATCTGTCTCCTGATCTATTAGGGTGTATGTGCCTTCAATGTCCTTTCTACAGCAGCTGTGCATTTACATTATTGAGTAATCGAAAGAATTTTACTAACTTTTATCCATTTTCAGAAAATGTTTATACATTTTAATTGAATTTTGTATCTTCCTATAAACATTGTATAAATGCTTTTTACTACATATAATTAAGAGAGCAGATTAACTAAACTAAAACTATGTCATTAAGTTAAACACCAGGCAAACTTATTGTGTGTCAGAATGTAGCTGCCAGATTTATCTGCTATAGAACATTACACAAATAAGGCCAATCATGAAAAACTCCATTGCATTTTTTTTTATCTTTGGGTGATGGACCAAACATAAATAAGGTCAATTGTGAAAAAGTCCACTGCACAATTTTTAGATTTTTAGGAGATGCATTACACTTACTTCAATTACCTTGAAATGGATTATATGATCTAAGTATCTGCCAGAATTAATGCCTCATGAGATTCATCTTACAATACTAATTTGATGTTGAAGGGAAAAAAGGAATTGCTTAAATAATTCTCTTTATTAGATGTTGACTTTTATTCAAATCAGGCCACACAATGATGATGTAGCATTTGGGGGAAATGATACAAGATGGAAGCCCAGCACCAGAGGCCAAGAGAGAAAAGATCTCCACAGCCACTGTGTATTTCAGGGATAAAGGGATAGGCAGGTATAAAGGACAACTAGACACTGCAAAAAAGAAGCATGCTGAAGGTTATAGACTTTGTTTCCTGGAAAGTGTCTGGTAACTTCCTAGATAAGAAAGCTACAGTAAAAGTTGCAGTAAAACTGACCATAGCCAGGAAGCCCACAAAAGACAAGACACTATAAAACATAAAAACTAAGCCTTCATTGCATTTCACAACGATTTCAGAAACAAAGGAGTGCATATCAACATCTACGAAAGGGGGTGAGGTGGCCAGCCGCACAGTACAAAGAAGGGTTTGAATGAGTGAGCAGGAGAGAACAATGGAAAGGGCCAGTCTTTTCCCAACCCAGGTCCTCATCTTTGATCCTGGCTTGGTGGCCATGAAAGCCAGAACCACAGTGATGGTCTTGGCCAATACGCTTCTTCATGGAAATATGAAGATCTCTGGACCAAATTCAACTTTAAGGATTAGGAATGACATGTGTTCTGATATCTCAGAGGCTGCCACAAAGAATAGGGAGTCAAACTATTCCCCAAAGCACCTGAGAGTAGAATAAGAAGCAATGGGTGGAAACTAATCAAGGAGAGAAGCAACTTATAACTAAGCAGAAATTTCCTTATACTTAGAACAATTAATCAATGGAAGATCGGAGGCTTCTTTTTTACCCAATTGCTGACCGCAATGTGCCCAAAAGTTCTCCAGCCAGTGTAAGCTGTGCATATGCGAAGATGGTGGTAGTGACTGGAGGTCTTTTTGGCACCCTATGCCAGTGGCTAGGTGGAAAAGTTCAGCAGCAGATTCGGTCCCTTCACAGGGTCACTTTTCTCCATGCCAGAGAAAGGTCAAAAATCATGGAGCAGCAGCCTTTAAGGACAAAGCTGGCATAGCTGCCTACACACAAGTGTAGCCTACCCCCCCCCCATGTCAGCATCTCCCAAAGCCACCACCGTTGCATCCACTGTGGGGATGAGGCAGCCATGCAAACTTCATAGTCACATGGCTATGAAGGTTGCCAGACTGGGTGTCTCCCTCCCCACTGGGATAAAGCTGCCACTGTTGCAGCTCCTGCAGAGCCACACTCATGTTGATGATTCAATGGGTAGGGGGAACAGGCCACTGCATCCTAGCTTGGGAACCATCAGGGAGCAAGCTCGCAAGGGGCGATGGCAACGGCAGGATCCAGCACATGGGAAGGGTAAGGTTAGCATGCTCCTAGTCATGCTCTGCAGTGCCTCAGTCTACTGGCTCAGGGCAGCAGGCTCAGCTGCAACTCAGATGAGCCAAAGCTCTGGGGAACCCCCCCTCCCCATATGTTGCACACCCCCTCCCAGCCTACACTTGTGCTTCCATGCCATTTTTGGGTGTCTAGCTTGCTGGGCTGCCCCCCATCCTGTCCCTGCCCTGGCTGCAACAGCAGTAACTTAAGGAGATGCTAGCCCAGTGGGGAGAGGGCCACCCATGTGGCTGCAAAGCTTGCTGGCTGCTCCCATCCCTGCTGGGCTAATGTCTCCCAAAACAGCTGATTTTGCAGCCATGGTGGGGTTGGGGCGGGGGCAGTACAGCAAGCTAGCTGCCCAAAAATGGCACAGAGGATGGGCAAAGGCTGGGAAGGAGGTGCAATATGCGAGAGGCTCCCCATGACAGCCCCATTTTGCTCCCATGGCTTAGGGCTGCCATTCCATAGAGGAGAATCCCAATGGGCACAAACCTTCCAGGAGGATTCCTGGGCTTCACCTGGCCCTTGCACAGTAAAGAAAAAATTCTTGTGAGTGTGAGGCAATTAACAACTTCTCACACTCACATGAAATTTTTCTTTACTGGCCGGAGCTTTAGTGCAGAAGAGAAGCCACATCCTTTTGTATCCTGTTAAGACCCTGCTTAAGCAGCAGCCACATGCCCCCCCATGTACTTCTGCTGCCCCTGAGCCCAGTGCATCCATGTGTGACACCCCACCCATTTTTGGCTTCCTTTTGGAGCAGGAGGCTTTCCAGGCCCAAAACAGGGTGCTGGGAGGGGCTTCACACAATGCCCTTGCATCCCATTTTGGCCTGGAGACCTCCTGGAAGACAAAATGGGGCACGGGGGACACTTCATGAAGTTCCAAAATACTATCTCCTGCATGCACTTTTCCCCCTGCAAAGAGACCCTAATACCAGCTGGCCAGTGGGAGGCGTGCATGCATTCATGGTCAATCTGGGCTGGGGCAATGGCTGGCTCTGCATGCCACCTGTGGCACGCATGCAATATATTCGCCATCACGGTTATATGTTAACTAAATAGTCATCCCTGAACAAAAGGAGAATGCTGGCCTCCAAACATCTACTTAAGTAAGCACAAGATACTAATATATTGTGAGTGCTGGGATACTCAGTATAATAGTGTTTCACTGTATTATTCAAAACCTACTTTTATGTAAGTCACTTCATATTCTATACATATTACATATTACTAGTTTAATTTTAGAATTTATAGTATTCAGTATTTGGTAATTCAAATTATATTACTTACTTTTATCCATTTACAGAAATATTTATGCATTTTAATTGAATTTTTGTGTCTTCCTGTAACCATTGTATAAATGCTTTTTACTAACTTTAATTAAGATAACAGGTTCACTAAATTAAAACAACACCATTAATCTGCATATCAAATAAATATATGCCTGAGAAATCAGATCCTAGATTTATCTGATTTAGAATATTACATAAATAAGGCCAGATCTTTAGATCTTTAGATGATGCACTAGATTTATGATGCACTAAACGTACATACAATCCAATTCTTGAAATGGATTATATCACCTTTAAAGTACCTCTCAAAATGGATGTGTCACGAGATTCATCTGATAATGCTAATTCAATGTTGAAGGAAAAGAAGGAAATTGCTTAAATAATTCTCTTTATTAGATGTTGCTTTTTATTCAGATCAGGCCTCAAAATGATGATGTAACATTTGGGGCAAAAGATACAAACCAGAAGCCCAGCACTGGAGGCCAAGATGGAAAAGATCTCCACAGACACTGTGTATTTCCCTTTGGTGCTCACATAGGCAGGGATAAAAGAAAACCAGACACTGCAAAAAAGAAGCATGCTGAAGGTAATAGACTTGGTTTCCTGGAAAGTGTCAGGTAGCTTCCTAGATAAGAAAGCTACAATAAAACTGACCATAGCCAGGAAGCCCATAAAAGACAAGACACTATAAAACATGACAACTGAACCTTCATTGCATTCTACAACAATTTCAGAAATGAAGGAGTGCTTATCAAAGCTTGGGAAAGGGGGTGAAGTGGCCAGCCACACAGTACAAAGAAGGGTTTGAACAAGCGAGCAGGAGAGAACAATGGAAAGGGCCAGTCTTTTCCCAACCCAGGTCCTCATCTTTGATCCTGGCTTGGTGGCCATGAAAGCCAGAACCACAGTGATGGTTTTGGCCAATATACAAGAAACAGCAACTGAGAAGATGATCCCAAAAGCAGTCTGTCGAAGGAGACAGGTCACTGTCATGGGTCTGCCAATGAAAAGCAGAGGACAAAGGAAGGAAAGGAAGAGGGAGATGAGGAGGGTGTAGGAGAGGAAGCGGTTGTTGGCCTTAACGATGGGAGTGCTGTGGTACTTCAGGAACACTCCTAATACAGAAATTGTGGTGAGAGAAAGGATAATGGCCATAATCATCAAGATGCTTCCTAATGTTTCTTCATAGGAGAGGTATGTTATATACTTGAGAAGGCAGAAATTCTTCTTGTTGTTGGGATACCGATCTTCTTGGCACTGGAAGCATTGGTCCATATCTGCAAAAGCAAATATAAACATAAAATGAAGATATAGTTCACGACCATTCGTAGGATGGCAATTTAAAGGACATATGTTGGCAATGTATTTGTTTAAACCAAATTGTTCTGGGAGAGATAGAATGGGGTAGTAATAACAGCATAGTCTCTTCATGTGGATTTCTGCTTGGATGAGAGTAAATAACTAAGGTCCATTTTGTTTATTATTATTTTTTAAAAAACATATATTTCTCAATGATATTGAGGGACCTTCCTACAAATGAAAAAGAAAAGGTTCATATTGAGATCATTTTAATTCACATTAGAAAGGATTTCAAAGGTGCCTTAATACAAGATGTATTCAATATTCCCTTAACCACTATTTAAAAAAAAATAGTTAGTAAATCACAAGAAAGAAAGAAAGAAAGAAAGAAAGAAAGAAAGAAAGAAAGAAAGAAAGAAAGAAAGAAAGAAAAGAAAGGAAAGAAAGAAAGAAAGAAAGAAAGAAAGAAAGAAAGAGGGGGGAGGGAGAGAGAAAGAGAGGAAGGGAGGGAGGAAGGAACAACTTTTAAAATAACAAGTTGGCTGAGACATGTAAGTGATGGAGGACATCCAGTATCTCTCATAATCTCTGGTTTGTGATCTCTCCCTGTGGACATGGAATGCAGTCATAACAGCAAAATGGTTTTTCTTCTATTTTGGTCTTTCTGTAACCTGGAGGACACTTATCATTACACAGGGAGAGGGGAGATACCTGCCCATGAGGGAAATAAAAATGTTTATATATTATTCACAGATTGTTATTACAATATCGGATAGAGTAGAGTCGAGTAGAGTGGAGTGGAGTGGAGTGGAGTGGAGTGGAGTGGAGTGGAGTGGAGTGGAATAGAATAGAATAGAATAGAATAGAATAGAATAGAATAGAATAGAATAGAATAGAATAGAATAGTTTATTGGCCAAGTGTAATTGGACAAAGAAGCAATTTGTCTTTGGTGCATAAGCTCTCGGTGTGCATTAAAAAAAAAGATACATTTGTCATGAATCATAAGGTTAATGATAATCATAGGGTATAATTAAGCAATCAAATCATACTAGGAAACAATCAAATTGTAAGGATACAAGCAACAAAGTTACAGTCATACAGTGATAAGTGGGAGGAAATGGGTGATAGGAACAATAAGATTAATAGTAATAGTAGTGCAGACTTAATAAATAGTTTGACAGTGTTGAGGGAATTATTTGTTTAGCAGAGTAATGGCGTCCAGGAAAAAAACTATTCTTGTATCTAGTTGTTCTGGTGTGCAGTGCTCTATAAAGTCATTTTGAGGGTAGAAATTGAAATAATTTATGTCCAGGATGTGAGGGGTCTGTAAATACTGTCACAGTCCTCTTTTTGACCTGTGCAGTATACAGGTCCTCAATGGAAGGCAGGTTGGTAGTAACTGGTTTTTTTTTCCAGTTCTAATTATCCTCTGAAGTCTGTTTCTCTCTTGGTGAGTTGCAAAACCAAACCAGTCACTTATAGAGGTACAGATGACCTCTATGATATTTTGAGATTATTATATCATCTGAATCAGGGAGATTCCCAACCTCCTTGACACAGATAATTAGGCACCCAGAAATGTAAATAATTGAAAGCCCAAGAAGTAACCAGAGTAAGAAGATGGACTCCTTACTAGATGTTTCAGCTGCTGCAGATTGTGATTCTGTTAGCTCGCCTAAATTATGAATTTAATAATACACATTTTATTATTACAAGGTTAATGGATCATAATGTCTACATATTGGGTCCCTACCCTAAGATAGCTCTTGGCTATTGACCTAAACCCTAAAAGGACTCAGATTAACCAACAATCTATGACTGAAGCAAAACAAGGCAAAATAAAATATATATTTTTTTACCAGAATATTCACTTGAACATATACTAAATATATGAGGTAAACCAAAAGGTAAAGATTCCCCTTACACATATGTGCTAGTCATTCCCAACTCAAGGGGTGGTGCTCATCTCCATTTCAAAGCCAAAGAGCAAGAACTACCTGAAGACATCTCTTTGGTAATGTGGCCAGCATGAATAAATGCCAAAGGCACACAGAACGCTGTTACCTTCCCACCAAAAGTGGTCCCTATTTTTCTACTTGCATTTTTACATGCTTTCAAACTGCTAGGTTGGCAGAAGCTGGGACAAGTAACTTGATTACGCTAGGAATTTGAACTGCTGACCTTTCTGAGCAACAAGCTCAGCATCTTAGCCACTAAGCCACCACGTCCGTTCTAAATATATACACAGTCTTATTTCCTTAGTGCTTAGTCAGACATTTTGTTTTCTTCAGATGAAAATACTCAAACAAAAATAATGCAGGTGTGTTAGGTTCATGAGTTAGGAATCTCCTTGTAACATTGGCAAAGTAATCAATCATTGTGGACATGATATGAATTTTACCTGATTAAACCAGGTAGGCCAGATGAAGTCATCCTCCCTAATGGTCAGCAGGTGATGTGAAACTGGGTCTGGATCTATGGTTCCCACCTTAACTCTAAGGAAAGACTGGTTTGGGAACGTGACCCAGTTTATGATATCAAATCTTCCTACAATTTCTCCGTTTTCATCAAAGGAAATCTTTTCTCCGGCATTGTTATTAAAGGAAACTCCTTTCAGGAAATTGTGAAGCTAGACAGCAAGGGGGAAAAGGTTGGAAAGGAGATAAAAGGTTTACTCCTAATGCTTTGCAAAATGTTTACGTTACCAGTATGATCAATGCCAGGTAAGAGTAAAAATCTGCAAGGAATGTTACCCAATGGAGACAATCCAGCATGGAAATAAGGTTCAAATGAAGGAAAAGAATTCACATCCAATTTGGAATAGCCTTATTTTTGGGAGAATTGCATTGCACTGAGAACTGGAACTTAGGTTAGCTATGGAAATGAAAACAAAATTGTGAACTAAAAATGTACAGAATATAGAGAATGGAACAGCACACTCCTACCTTTTTCTCTGCTGATATACATGAGCTGCATACATTCATATATGCAAACTATTTGAATGAAAGATTGGTTCAATTTTGTGGAAATAAGAAGATCTCGGAGCCCAAATATTTCACAATTATCAGATAAACACACACACACAGATAGACAGGCAGACGGAGACAGAGAGAGAGACAGAAAGAGACAGAGAGAAAGAGACAGAGAGTGACAGAGAGAGAGAGAGGGAGGGGAAAATGATAAAATTACTGTTCTAGCAACCAATATGGTGAGATACCTTGCATAACTCTGCTAAGGAGATTTACCTTCCATGACTGGTGTTTCCTATTGTCATGTTTCCATATCACCCCTGGTTTTTGCTGGTCTATGAATGAATACAGAGCATGCAAAGCATGAGCCACAGCATAGACAGCATTGTAGACACAGTAACTGTGGGCAGTCATCCTTGCTTCAAAAACAGTCATGGGAAGAGCCTCCAGCTTCTCCTCTCCAGTGCAAATATTCTGGTCCTCTGACTCAGTGGAAGAGTTGGGAAGCACACAATCGAATAACTGCTGCCAGATTTCTTTTAAGAAACCATCTCCTTTATGCAAAAGAGGGTTTCTCCTCTGAACAAATCTCTGGAATCCAGACACTTTCTTAGATTGAACTGCCAAGGAAAATGATCCGTGAAGGAAATTAATGCTCCAGTTTCTTTGAAACAGGGCTGATGTAAAGTCCACATCTGCTGTCATGATACAGACTTTTGCTTTTTTCCCTAACATATCATCATAATCAACAATTTTGAGTAAGATCCATAAAAACCCAATACTCTGAAATTCTCCATGAAAGATCACTGTATTCACTATTCTCTTCAAGGCCAGGCTTATTTTATCATGGCTTGCTTCCAAAATCACCTCCGTCTGCCCACCAGGTAACTTTTCAATGAAGTCAAAGCAGATACCATGTTGTGAAAAGAAAGGTAATACCTTTTGGAGTAATAACTCTGTCTGACTGCCAATGCCAATATAAAATATGCCAATCCATGTCCATTGGAAATAGAGTAAGAGCTGAAGAATCCCGCCATATTGATAATCAGCATTTGGAAACATCCAATGGAAGAAAAATGTTTGATTTGTTCTCTTCCTCTCTGGGGCAGAAGAATAAGCAAGCTAATTGAATGGAAGCACAAAAGCAGGATGAAACAAACAAACAAAAAAACCAACAGAAGGATTTATTCCATAAGGAATACATTTTCCCAGTAAAACACAGCTTAGTTAGGTTCTTATGATTATGTTACTTGAAATGGACTGGAATCATATGGTCCTGATTTTATTATAATTTTTATATCCAACAAACACTTGAATGTAAATATGCTAACTGCCAGCTGCCTGTAATTTGGCACTTTGAATCTCCTCAGGCTCAAGGTTGACTCAGCCTTCCATCCTTCAGAGGTGGGTAAAAAGAGGATCCAGATTGTTAGGGGCAATAGGCTGACTCTGTAAACCACTTAGAGAGGGCTGTAAAAGCTCTGTGAAGGGGTATACATAAGTGCTATTGCTATTAATGTGAAGAAAAAAAGGAATGACATATTTACCTAGTTTCCTGCAGAAATAATAAAAATCCACCAATACCCATCACACAGTTTTCAATAGGAGAGGGAATTGTGGACAGTTTATTTTTTTCCTTTTTCCCTGTTCACAAAAGAAAACACTACCTGTGCACTACTTGTATTGACTCAGAATGGTTGATACATGAAGAAAATCATTTGAGTTAGGCCCTCCAATGACTGCTACCAGATTGTTCTGGAAATCACATTTATAGTTTGGGATGAATCTTCCTGGTGTGGACAGAATTTCCATTGTTGCTGCATATGTAAGTTTTGGATTAAAATAGTTGTTATAGATGTTGAAGCCCAGGGTCACATTGGTTAAGATCTTGGGATTTCCATTAATCTCCTTGACAGCAAATACAACAGCCAAGATGTGTTGATAGGTCTGAGTTACTAATCTGCAATTCAGTTGGAAAATCATAAATACCTTCAGTTCCTGGGTTTGCTAAGAGATTCACTTGCAATATTAATAACTCTGACCTTGGTTGCTATCTGAGTTCATATGTTTCACATTGAAACTATCTCCACATAGACATTAATATTGATTTAGAAGTTAATGGATTTATGTGGAAAATAGAATTCCACCAATAAACAGCCTACTTGTACAACATTTGATGGGTACATTTTTATGAAGTACACGACAGAATTAATCCTACAAATTTTAAAATATGGATCATGTTCACCATTCCTTAAAAATAATGTGTAATGTGTGAAGACAACTGTTCTTTGTTTGCAACCTTCTGTAGCTTCGAGGGACACTTTGTACATATGAAAAACCTTTCTGGTGTTTCTAAAATAAGGTACTTGTTATTTTTTCAGACATAGTAAGAAATAGTTAACTTCATAAAGAAGATAAGGTAAAGTAAGATAAAGAAGGTAAAAGATAAAGGTTCCCCTCGCACATATGTGCTAGTCGTTCCCAACACTAGGGGACAGTGTTCATCTCCATTTCAAGCCAAACAGCCAGGGCTGTCTGACGTTGTCTCCAGGTAGCCGGCATGATTAAATGCCAAAGGTGCAGGGAAGACTGTTTTACCTTCCAACCAAATTGGTCCCTATTTTTCTACTTGCATTTTTACATGCTTTCAAATTGCTAGGATGGCAGAAGCTGGGACAAATAAAGGGAGCTCACTCTGTTATGTGGCGCTAGGGACACCGAACTGCCAACCTTTCTGATCGACAAGCTCAGCATTTTAGCCACTGAGCCACCAGGTCATAAAGAATTACTGAGTTTGAAATTTCTCATGGAAACATTTTTGCTGCACATATTTTATATAAATTTTGTTCTCTCTCCATCTCCATTTTTATCTCTCTCTCTCTCTCTCTCTCTCTTTCTCTCTCTCTCTCTCTCTCTCTATCTATCTATCTATCTATCTATCCAATCATCCATCATCAGTCATCTATCAGTCATCTATCTATCATCTGTCAATCAATCAATTCAGTCTGTCTGTCGATCTATCATCTATCTAATCTATATCATCTATTCCTTGGAAACAAGACAGTGGAAGTGATTGACTCTTTGACTTCCCTCCCTTTGAGAGATTTTTATTTTCTAACTATTATTTGAATAGTAATAGTCCACTACCTGTTTTCCTTCTCTAGATTCTTGAAATGAAAAAAGGAAAAATCATTAGCTAGCAGAAAACGTCCCCTCCACCCTCCCTTCCCCCATAAACCAATAAGCCAATTTTACTCTCATCATTTCTGACTTTATTCTGCACAGAGATACAATACAGGACTAAAGCAACCAACTCCTTACACAAATTCACCAAAGAAATCTTCAAAAGGATGCCTTCTGAATGAGATCTTCTCTGAACCTACAAGGCTTTGAGAAATTACACCACCAACAATGACGTCCCCTGGTTCATGATATTTATGAAGAAATGGACTTGGAGCATTGCTATGGCATTTTAAAAAAGAAACTTTGCAATCTCTCCTAGGAAGAATGCCTAATATCAACATCCCAACTGTAAGATATGAAAATCTTCCTGTAAAAAGTCTATTCATTTCTCCCATGGCTGACTGAGTATTCTCCAACCAAACAGCCAGGATTCAGTGGGAAAACAGAGAGAATTGAGAACAGATTTCTAGCTATTTAGCTAGAACTCCTCCATATGCATAATGTCTAAGATTGAAAGGAATGTTTGAAGCATCCTTTAGACTTAAAGAGGTAAACTGATCATGTCCTATTGCATGCTACAGGGAGGTTCCAAATTGAAAGGCGAAATCAATCAAGATTATAAGGACAGGATAGATGTTTACCTCACTGGAGTTCTTTATTATTCAAAACAGCAAGAGAATAAATATGTTTAACTGAGTGTTCTTCAGCTTATTCCCATGAGGCCATTAAGCCATTTTTGTAATGACCTATGCCAATGAATGCCAAGGGGAAAATACAATCACAACAGATGAATGCTTTTTATGATATTTGTATTAAGTTCTGCATGTTCATGAGATACAAAAAAAAAAAAAAAGTCTCTTAGAAATTCAAGTTGGCTCCTCTTTTGAGCACTCTAGATTGAATAAATTTTATACAGATTCCCTGAATGCCTTGAAATTATTCTGAATGTGCTACAAATGATGCAACCTGTAATTAAAATAAAGAAACAGAGATATTCATATTATAAATGTCATGTATCTAGACCTTCTAGAATTGGTCTGAAAGATTGCAATTATATACTAGACCAGTGATGGGAAACCTTTTGTGGCTCACATGCCAAAAGTGGGAGGAGCGCAGGGGGGGGGGTCATGTGTGGGCATGCTGAGGTGGTGCAGTGGTTAGAGTGCAGTACTGCAGCCGCTTCAGCTGACTGTTAGCTGCAGTTCAGCGGTTCAAATCTCACCGGCTTAAGGTTGACTCAGTCTTCCATCCTTCCGAGGTGGGTAAAATGAGGACCCAGATTGTTGGGGGCAATATGCTGACTCTGTAAACCGGTTAGAGAGGGCTGAAAGCCCTATGAAGCGGTATATAAGTCTAACTGCTATTGCTATATGCCACACCCATAATACTATGCGCACAACCTCAGTGCACATGCGCACATGACCAGCACTCCCCCCATTTTGGGTGTGCTTTTTTGCCCTCCCCAGGCTTCAGAGGCTTTAGAGGAGCTTGGGAAGGGTGAAAAAAGCTCCCTGCCTGCCCCGGAGGTCCTCTGGAGGCTTCAGGAGCTTCCCTGGAGCCTCTGGAGTGTGAACAATCTTCCCTATGGGCAAACCGGAAGTTCGGGAACATACTTCTGGTTTGCTCGTAGGGCCCGTTTTATTCCTCTGGAGCTTTCAGGGGCCTTCAGGAGGGTTCCCTGAAGGCTTTGGAGGGCAAAAAATGGCCTCAAAAGAAGGCCGGAGAATGCCTCGCATGCCCAGAAAAATGGCTCGCTGTGCCACCTACTAGATGGTAACACACAGTACTAGATGGTAACAGTGTAAAAAAGGCAAAGGGATCTGGGATCACTTTTCTCCAGCAGAAGCAAAAGTGACGGGGATCTCTAGAGCAGGGGTCACCAACCTTTTGGATCTGAAGGACCACTAAATTCATAATTTTAAATCCTGTGGACCACTAATATGATTTTTTTTAAAAAAAATAAATATATTTAGGGCAATATAAAAATGCAAATAATTGTTCTGTGAATCACCAAAATTTCCTTGTGGACCACCAGTGGTCCACGGACCACTGATTGGTGACCTCTGCTAAAGAGAGTTCATATATGCTGACCTACAGAGGCTAAAATCTTGAAAAGAAACAGATTTTTATTGATTTTGGTCTACTTCTCCAGACACAATCTGCTTTCATTTAGTCACAAAAATTGTAGAATAAAAAATTTCCTTTTCACTCTTATGGGTAGTATGTGTCTTCCTCAATCTCAGGATCTCTACCAGAGACCTGGAGTTTGAGGATTCTTCACAGTATCTGAGATGTTCCTAGCACTGCACTTTTCTGGATGGAGAGCTTGATGCCATTCCTGGGATCTGTTGGAGCCACACTCCATTTCATTCTAGATTGCGGAGGGTTGGAACAATACTCCAATATATTTAAATGAAAAAAAAAGTGTTCCATATTATTATTATTATTCTGGAATTTGCTTTATACTATCATTGTAAATCCCTTATATTTCCAGGAGAATCACTGTTTCAGTAATCATTTTTAGGTAGAAAATTATTGTTCTTAATGAAGGACCTCACATATATTCAAAAATTGCCTCTATGCTGTTCTATATTTCTATGTTTCCCGTTACATATCCTTTGTCACTGAAATCTATCAATCATCAATCCTATTATCTATCTATCTATCTATCTATCTATCTATCTATCTATCTATCTATCTATCTATCTATCTACCTACCTACCTACCTACCTACCTACCTACCTACCTACCTACCTACCTACCTACCTGTCATATATATATATATATATATATATATATATATATATATATATATATATATATATATATATATATATGTGTGTGTGTGTGTGTGTGTGTGTGTGTGTGTGTGTGTGTGTGTGTGTGTGTGTGTTTTTGTGTGTGTGTGTGTTTATCTGTGCTGATAAATAAATAAAGGGAGACTAGTATAGATCTATTTCAAGCTATTTAGCTCTCATCAGCTAGTCATACCCTTACTGGGATTCGATCCTGTGCTGAATTGCATCTTAGGCAAACGTCTTAGCCATTATGCCACAGGTCTCCTCCTTATCAGCTGAAGCCAGGGAAGAAGGTATATATTTAGTGTCACAACCCCTGGTAAGCCCCAATTATGGGAGGAAGCTAACTGCTTCCATCTGTATATGTCTATGTCTATGTCTATGTCTATGTCTACGTCTACGTCTACGCCTACGCCTACGCCTACGCCTACGCCTACGCCTACGCCTACGCCTACGCCTATATCTATCTATCTATCTATCTATCTATCTATCTATCTATCTATCTATCTATCTATCTATCTACCTACCTACCTACCTACCTACCTACCTACCTACCTACCTACCTATCTACCTGTCATATATATATATATATATATATATATATATATATATATATGTATATGTATATGTATATGTATATGTATATGTATATGTATATGTATATGTATATGTATATGTATATGTATATGTATATGTATATGTATATGTCTATGTCTATGTCTATGTCTATGTCTATGTCTATGTCTATGTCTATGTCTATGTCTATGTCTATGTCTATCTATCTCTATCTATCTATCTATCTATCTATCTATCTATCTATCTATCTATCTATATCTATATCTATATCTATATCTATATCTATCTATCTATCTATCTATCTATCTATCTATATCTATCTATCTATCTATCTATCTATCTATCTATCTATCTATCTATCTATCTATCTATATATATATATATATATATATATATATATATATATATATATATATGCATCTATTGTCATAAGAAAATTCCAACAGGAAACAAAGGCAACAGCACAAGGAATAATTCTTACTTTGAGATCAGAGGTTTATTGTTTCTAATAATTTAGAACATAAGAAATAAAAAGATATAGAAGATATAGCAGTAATACACTTGCATAACAAACCATTGCAATGGGGTTCAATGACAAATAGCAAGTCCTACAAGAACTGCTATAAATCAAAGGACTCCAAGCTGATCTCAAACCTTATACTTTATACTTTTCTTCTAACCACATACATGCTTCACAACTTCACTAGCTGTTACTTTCCGTAAACACCTATGTACATTACTTTCAGTTCCTCATTTCCAACAGTTTCATTCTTCCTGTTTTAAACATATCCATAAAAGTGCATAATTTGCAAAACCATGTTTCACAGTTAGCAATGGCTCAGCAGGATTACATATATTTCTGGTAAATTTTGAAATCATCCTACCTGAAATCTTTCGTTCATACCTGTTTCTTCTGGTACCTGCTATCATCCATAGTACTTATTGAATCTAATAGATCAATAGGCTATATTTCTTGAGTCTCATACTATTGTTGGGCTGGCTGCTGAAGCAAGGTCATGGCACACATTTGAAACTAAATCAGGAAGACTGTAATTGTGGGTTCTGTCTGGCAAGAACAAAGAATGATTATCAACAGGAAATATGCAGGTGTAAAGCTTGTAAAAATTATGGATAGTTAGGAAGTTGATAAAAGTAACAAGAATTAGACAATTTGCAGATGTCAGCTAAAAATTAGGAATAGAGATGGTCGAAAGCAAATGAAATGTGTATTAGATAATTCCTGGGGCATTCATTAGCCAAGATTTAGGAATAGGGACTGATAGAGACCAATGGAACAAATTATAGAATTATTAGTAAAATGTTTATTAGATCATATTTCTTATTATATGACATTGTCCTGCCTTCTCCTTGAGTGAAAATGTATAAAGCTTTAATCCTTTGTTCTTGGTTCTTGGCCCTTTGACCAGGAACCCGCTTTTTCTTGGAGTACTCCAATAAAAAACAGGTCAGAAAACTTGCACCTCATGTCTGGCATCCATCATTGGCTTTGGCACTAGGCTCAGACTCGAATTGGGGACAACACTATCTATATTTCATCCATCTGTCTGTCATCTATCCAGCTATCCAGCTTTCTAGCTATCAAACTAGCTATCCAGCAAACTGTCTGGAGCCTGGTTGTCTGGCTGCCTGACCAGCTATTCAATATTTACCTCTAAAGTATATAATGCTAGCATATTGTGAATACAGTGTAACTCTATATATCAGTATTGTATAGTTTTATTTAAAAAGTACTGTACCTTTATCATAGTCAACTAATTTACAGCTATTTTATGCAGCATTTTATTATTTTCATTTTAGTATATTCAGTATTTAGTAATCTACACTATTGTACTTTCTTTTCTCTATTTTTAGAAAATGTTTACAGAGTTTAATTTAATTCTGGGTAACTTTCTATAAACATTGTAGAAAATACTTTTAGGACAGTATAATCAAGATTTCAGGTTAAGTAAACTAAAAAGAACAGCCCCCAAATTATTAATCTGAGCATCAAACAAATGTAAATGTGAAAATGCAGTTTCCAGTTTCTCTGATTCAGAATATTAGGTAAATACGGACAATCATTTTTAATTCCAATGCATATTTTTTCATCTTTGGCTGATATATGGAACTTTGTTCAATCACCATGGAATGGATTATCTGAACTTTAAAGAATCTCTCAAAATCAGTGCCTCATTAGATTCACCTCAAAATTCCAGTTCCATGTTGGAGAAAGACAAAACAGGATTGCTTAAATAATTCTCTTTATTAGATGTTGCCTTTTATTCAAATCAGGCCTCACAATGATGATGTAGCATTTGGGGCAAAAGATAAAAGCCAGAAGCCCAGCACTAGAGGCCAAGAGGGAAAAGATTTCCACAGCCACTGTGTATTTCCCTTTGGTGCTCACATAGGCAGGGATAAAGGACAACCAGACACTGCAAAAAAGAAGCATGCTGAAGGTAATAGACTTGGTTTCCTGGAAAGTGTCAGGTAGCTTCCTAGATAAGAAAGCTACAATAAAACTGACCATAGCCAGGAAGCCCATAAAAGAAAAGACACTATAAAACATAGCAACTGAACCTTCATTGCATTCCACAACAATTTCAGAAACAAAGGACTGCATATCAACATCTACGAAAGGGGGTGAGGTGGCGAGCCACACAGTACAAAGAAGGGTTTGAATGAGAGAGCAGGAGAGAACAATGGAAAGAGCCAGTCTTTTCCCAACCCATGTCCTCATCTTTGACCCTGGCTTGGTGGCCATAAAAGCAAGAACCACAGTGATGGTTTTGGCCAATATACAAGAAACAGCCACTGAGAAGATGATCCCGAAAGCAGTCTGTCTAAGGAGACAGGTCACCGCCATGGGTCTGCCAATGAAAAGCAGAGAACAAAGGAAGGAGAGGAGGAGGGAGATGAGGAGGGTGTAGGAGAGGCTGCGGTTGTTGGCCTTAATGATAGGGGTGTTGTTGTACTTCAGGAATACTCCCAGTATAGAAATTGTAGTAAAAGAAAGAATAATGGCCACTGCCATCAAGCTGCTTCCTAAGGTTTCTTCATAAGAGAGATAAGTTATGTATTTGAGATGGCAGAAATTCTGTTTATTGCTGGGATACTGATCTTCTGGGCACTGGAAGCATTGGTCCATATCTGAAAAGCAAATATAAATTTAAAGTAAAGAAATGATTGATTGGCCACCAGTCTCAGAGTAAAGATCTAAAACACATGTGTTGTATATGTGAACTAAAACAAATTCATATTTGGGAAATAGTATTAGTTGTGAACCAATGTAAATAATAACAATGACAATAATAATAATATGTATATGTCTGTGGGTGGGTGTTTGTGTTTGTATGTTTGTGTGCATGTATAATTATGTATGTATGTGTGTGTGTGTGTGTGTGTGTGTATGTATGTATGTATGTATGTATGTATGTATGTATGTAGAAATAATAGAAAATGACAGTTTTACATGGAATAGCTTATATCCTGTGACAATACCTGTAACACCATCAAGGATCCATATCTAGATATTTGATAGATAAACAAAATGTCAAATCCAGTCTGAATGTCTGGCTGACTCGGTGATTAACCTTAGTAAGAGCTTACTTACATCATGGGGATTTCATCCATAATCCACTAAAGTATGGATGAAAATAATTAACCAAGAGCCATTTTATTTGTTTTTGTAACTTTTTTTTAAAGCATAAATATCTCAAAAGTATTTATGATCCTACAACGTTAAACTATTTGCATTGAATTGAACTAAAGGTAAGAAGGACTTCAAAAATGCCTTAATGCAGGTTGTATTCAACTTTCCCTTCATCACTATTTTCACATTCGCCTGATACTAAATCATTGTGGAAAAATACACATGGTTAGGAAATTGAGTGTGATAAGTGACGGAAGACATCCAGTATCTTTCATAGTTTCTCTTACCTGTCTGATTTGTGATCTCTCCCTGTGGACATGGGATGCAATCATAGCAGCAAAATGGTTTTCCTTTTCTTGAGGTCTTTCTGTAACCTGAAGAGCAATTATCATTACACAAGGAGAGAGGTGATGCCTGCCCATTAAGGAAATAAAAATAGGTTAATATATTTGGAAATTATATTCATAGATTGTCATTACAGCATTTTGAGATTGTGGTGCTAAATAGCATTTTTCTAACCTTTCTGACTTAAATAAAACAGAATTTGGAAACCTAAATAATTCCAAGCCAATAACTCATACAACTAATGCCATCAGATTAAAAGAAGGCGAACTCCTTAGCTTATATATCAACTAGATGTTTCAGCTGTTGCAGTCAGTGTTTCTTGTAGTTCCCCTACACTATGAACATGATGACACATATTTTATTATTGCAAAGTTAACCTATGGATGTCACCAGAGCTGAAGTTACCCTTCAAAAGTGTACGGATTGGGTTCCACTGTACAACTTGTTACCTGGCTGACAAATTGTACCCCAAATATCACATGGATATTAAACCTGTCCATACAAGGGCTCAGTGTCAGGTTTCAATTAATGTACCCATTGTAAACATGACTCTGAGGCAATCCATTTCCTCAAATAACAGATTTATTTAGATATATCATCTTGGCACAAACTGGTAGAAAGCCAGAACTGAAGGTTCCTGCGCTTTCCACACCATTAAAAGCAAAACTTTCTTGTTATCTCAAAACAATCAATCACATGGTCCAATCAGGATGCCAGCTAGTTTCTTGGTGACTTCTCTCCTTCTCCTCTGGCCAGCTGGCCATTGGAACATCTCTGACTTATTCCATATTTTTTGGAGTATTAGATGCTCCAAAGTATAAGGCCCATATAGCTTTTGGGGAGGAAAACAAGGGGGGGGATCTGCTTCTACCTCCCAGCAATTTACCTCCTTGCAGCAAACAGAAAACAGTACAGATGATATATACTGTTTGTAGTGTTACATTTCAGACTATACTTGTACAGATGCTGTTAAAATTGATGTGGCATTCTGGAAGCATATGTTATTCTCTGCTATTTAAAAGAAGATACAATAGCACTGTGCCTCTTAAAATCAAGCATTTTTATTCTATAAAGCTTCTTCATTTTGTTGTCTAGAACAGTCTTTAAAAATAAGTCTAATAATTTGAACATTCTATAGGCATATATAGTTACTGACTTACTTCCTTGCAGCAAACAGCAACCACCTATTTCACTTTAGCCTGATTAGCACAAGAAAAAAAAAATCTGCCTCTGCCTCCCAGCAATTTGCCTCCTTGCAGCAAACAGCCCATTTCAATTTCAATTTCAGTTTCAGATGGGCCTCCCAATGATCAGCTGTTTCAGGCTGCAGGAATTGCCATAGCTTATTGCACCTCTGCAAGCCCCATTTTCCCCATTTGCTGCAAGGAGGTAAATTGCTGGGAGGCAGAGGCCAAAGGGTGGGGGCAGTGAGTGCGGGACTACATTTGGTGTATAAGACACACCCAAATTTTCACCCTCTTTTAGGAGGGAAAAAGTGCTTCTTATACTCTGAAAAATATGGCCTGACACTCAGATTCATCAACAGTTCCTAGGATTGAAACAAAACAAGGTAAAATAGAATACAGCTAGTTCTCGACTTACGACCACAATTGAACCCAAAATTTATGTTTTTAGGCAAGACAGTTAAGTGAATTTTGCCCCATTTTATGACATTTCTTGCCACAGTTGTTAAATGAATTATTGCAATTGAGTCAAGTGCTCAAGAACTTTGATCATATGATTATAGTGATGCTGCAATGGTTGTGTGAAAAACAGTCATAAATCACTTTTTGGTGCTGTTGTAACTTTGAACAGTTCACTAAGTGAACTGTTGTAAATCAAGGACTACCTGCAGACATTTTATCAGTACAATCACTTGAATTCGGTTTGCTTATTTGTATGTGAACCTCCTTGTAATATTTGGCAAAGTAATAAATCAAACTGGACATGACAGGGATTCTACCTGATTGAACCAGGTGGGCCAGACAATGTCATCCTTTCTCATGGTCAGCAGGTGATGTGAAAGTGAGTCTGGATCAATGGTTCCCACCTTAACTCTAAGGAAGGATTGGTTTGGGAAAGTGACCCAGTTTATGATATCAAATCCACCTCTGAATTCACCATTATCATCAAAGGAAATCTTATTTCCAGCACTGTTATTAAATGAAACATTTCTCAGAAAATGATGAAGCTAAACAGGAATGAGAAAAAAATTAGAAAACAATAAAACCGTGGTGAATTCAAGCAAAGAAAAAAATACTATTAGTATCATTATATTGAGAAGAGGTTGAGCAGTGGTTAGAGTGCAGTACTGGCTGCAGTTCAGCAGTTGAAATTTCACCAGGCTCAAGGTTGACTCAGCCTTCCATCTTTTCCAGGTGGATAAAATGAGGACCCAGATTGTTGGAGGCAAGATGCTGACACTGTAAATCGCTTCGAGAGGGCTGTAAAGCACTGTGAAGTGGCATATAAGTCTAAGTGCTACTGCTATTTTGGTGGAAGTAGAATTTTAAGCTTCTTATAATTCTACAAAATGATCAATAATGTTTTGCAAGCTTAATCTCTGAGTAGGATTCTCACAATTTCTAAAACATATATTTACATGTTTTACATAACATACTTGTGCAAATCTAAAATGCCCAAATTAATATATAGGAAGTATTCAAACAAGAAGGTGTCTACATAATGATGTTTACAATTGCTAGATTTACAGTAGTATTTTTTAAATAGAAAGATCTTTTGAAAAATCTCAATTGTAACAGTTGAGAGTCAAAATGCCCTTGGTATCACTTTCCTCCTTTTCCTCTTTCTTTTCAAAGCATATAATAACAATATGAATCTATTTTTAAATAAATAAGAATGAGCAAAAATGATTTATGAGAATTAATGTTGATATTGGTACAGATTTGTGATTCTTTTGTAAAGCAATTTTCATATACAGTGCTCCATGTGCTTTCAGCATTTAGTCATGCCAGCCACATGACCACAGAGAAATCTTTAGACAGCGCTGGCTCCCTGCTTTGAAATGGAGATGAACACCACCTCTAGAGCTGGAAATGGCTAGCATGCATGTGCGAGGGAGTTCTTTGGAATAAGAACTCCAAAACTAAAATTCAAATATACAGAAATTAGAGTCATGGATTCTCAATGATGTGTTTGCTACAAAACATTTTTGAACAAAAAAAAAATATTTCTGATAGGAAATTATTTATTTCCCCAATGTATTTGGCAAACTTCATACTCAGAAACTCATAGATCTAGTTGATGATTTTTATAATGAGATACTTTTTTGAAAATATTTAGATCAAAGGATCAGTATGAACATGGCACAATATGCATTCCTCTACACAATCTCTTCTTTGGTGAAATATACTGCAAAACCAGAACCAGATAAAGATCTGAAATGAATGTTACACATTCTTGTGAAGATAATGGAGAAAGCCAAACAAGGAGGTTGTAATGTAAAAAGAAGAAATAATTCATTTCCAGATTTGGAACATGTTTTATGCAATCTGCATTGTAATGAATGAGATTTGGGGCTTAAAATAATTGTAGAAATGAAATGCTAACTCAAGATGTACAGAAGACCAAGCACTGGGCACCTCATCTAAACTTTTTGCTTTGCAGGTAAGCTTTAGTCACAGATTTCAATGTATTCACTCAACTGGAAGAAGCCATTGGCTCTTGATATAATAGAAAGGTGACACACTCAGGACACAGACAACAGGATTCAGTTAAACAAAACAGGTTTACATTCTTACTTTGCATCAAAAGATATGGTAATGTCTTGCACAATTCTGATAAAGAGATTTACCTTCCATGGCTGTTGTTTAAGTAGTTTCCAGGTCAGCCCTGATCTTTGCTGGTCTATGGATGAATGCAGGGCATGCAAAGCATGTGCAATAGCATAAACGGCATTGTAGACACAGTAACTGTGGGCAGTCATCCTTGCTTCAAAAACAATCATGGGAAGAGCCTCCAGCTTCTCCGCTCCAGTGCAGATATTCTGGTCCTTTGTGTCAGTGGAAGAGTTTGGAATCACACAATCAAATAACTGCTGCCAGATTTCTTTCAAGAAGCCATCTTCTTTTTGCAAAAGAGCATTCCTCATCTGAATGAATCTCTGGAATCCGGACACTTCCTTAGATTGGACTGCCAAGGAAAGTGAGCCATGAAGGAAATCAATGCTCCAGTTTCTTTGAAACAGGGCTGATGTAAAGTCCACATCTGCTGCCATGATCCAGACTTTTGCTTTCTCTGACAAATGATGAAATGCTGAAACTTCAAGTAGAATCCACAAATATATGATCCCTTGATATTCTCCATGAAAGATAATTGTATTCGCTGTGCTTTTCCATGCAAGATTTATATTTGGAATTGCTGATAACGCAACAGCTTGAGCTTCACTTAAACCCTTGTTTGTTAACTCCCTAATAAAATCAAAGCAGACCCCATACTGTGAAAACAAGGGTAATATTTTCCAAAGGAATGTTTCAGTTTGACTCCCAATACCAACATAAAACACTCCTATCCATGTCCATTTGAAATGTAACAACAGTTGGAGAATTCCATGATACTGATAATCCACATTTGGGAACATCCAATGGAAGGAAACTGCTTGATTTGGTCCACTTGTCTCTGGAGCAGAAGTATATGCAAGCTAAGAAAAGGAAATTGTGAAAGAAGAAAAAGAAGCTAGGAGAAAGATTCATTTGAGAAAGAATAGTAACCTTATTTGAGTCAGTATGTTTCTAAGACTGTCCTGTGTATCTTTGAATGAAATCACATAATCCTGATATTAATTTAATGTAGGTATTTTATAAGCAGCTAAACTGGAACCTGTCAATACTAATAAATATTAAAATATTTAATTGACATAGTTATTATGGTAAAATATAGGTCTGTGTATTCCATATTTTGCCTTATTTCACATAGTATCCTCTATGGAGTTCATTTTTAGCTATTTGATTGTGTTCAATTAGTGTTCAAATAAGCATTCTGCAACCAAAAATCTTAATATTTGTGCACCAAGGAATTGTAAAGGACTTCTTCAGTTTCTCCTCTGTCATGATAGGAACTACCTGTGAAATCTTGTATTTACTCAGAATTGTAGCTATATGAAGAAAATCATTTGAGTTAGGTCCTCCAATGACTGCTATCAGATTGCTCTGGAAATCACATTTATAATTTGGGATGAATCTTCCCGGTGTGGAGAGAATTTCCATTGTAGCTGCATATGTAAGCTTTGGATCAAAATAGTTGTTATAGATGTTGAAACCCAAAGTAATATTGGTTAAGAGGGTAGGGTCTGCATTAATCGCCTTTATAGCAAAAACCAGAGCCAAGATATGGTGGTAGCTCTGAATCAGTAATCTGTAATTCAATCGGAAAATAATAAATAGACTCAGTCAATTACAGTACATGTTAACTCCACTTGAAATAAATCAAAGGTTTTCTTATTAATCTTGATATTAGTTGCAAGACATCATCCATTACAAGACATCATCTATTCCCATGTCCATGGAATACATATCAGAAACAGTGTAGCTAAGAGAAGTGTCCATAATCAAAGACTCACTCACTCACTCACTCACTCACTCAGAGAGTGAACAAAGTGTGCAATGTTTGATAGCATCCAGGATTCACAAGATGAAAGCAGTATTGCATTGTCAATGTGCACACATCACCTCTTTCCCATATTTGTGCATCCTCACATGCAAATATTTAAATTGCATTAAACCGTTGTTCTTCTCTGCCCCCAACTCTTCCCAAAACTACCAGCAATAATTTAGAAGATAACAGCTAAAGCTAAACAAACCAATTCTATTATTTTTCCAGCATGTTCTAAGATATGATTTGTTCTGCAACAGGTCCACAGTATAACTGACACTAGCAGTTTTTATATTTTATATGTTATGCTGCTTATGGGACTGAATGGGATATGACCTTGGTTCGTTAAGGGGTGAATCTCAACTATTATTTCCTTTAAAAATCTAATATACCTGAAGATTTGTAAATATTCAGCTCTGCTAAATGTGTTCCTCAAAATAAAACAAAAATCAGAAAGGAAATATGTCTCCCAAAGCAGACATTTGGATCTAGGAGTTTTCACTAATCAACACATACCCATTGTATATATTATGTTTAATACTATTTTACTTTTCACAAGAACAGAGATAGATAGATAGATGGATGGATGGATGGATGGATGGATGGATGGATGGATGGATGGATGATGGATGGATGGAATGGATGGATGGATGGATGGAGAGAGAAGGAGAGAAGGAGGGATGTAGGGAGAGGGAAGGAGAGGGCAAGGGAGAGAGATAATAGATAATACAAAACAGAGAATAGGTAGATAAGAGAGAGAGAGAGAGAGAGAGAACTAAATAGATAGACAGACAGACAGACAGATAGACAGATGATAGATAAACAACAGAGAGACCATCAGACATGAGTGGATTGCATCCAAATATATAGTATTTGAAAATATTAATTTAAAAGGACACTTACTCCATAATAGTGAATTTGATCAAATAAAGAAAAAAGATTCACTTTCAGGAGAGATCCCCACCCCACTGATGAAATATAGATAGAAAAATATCTATCTGGCTTCTAAGTATTATTAGACAGAGCTACCATATGGTTCTAAATCAATCCAACTGCTTACATGAACTCCACAAATATTTCCGAAAAGGGGTGCCTCTGGAATGTGATCTCCTCAGAAGCCACAAAGCTCTGAGAAATTATACCACCAAGAATGAGTTCACTTGGTTCATGGTATTTATGAAGAATGGGACTAGGGTCACCACTAGTACATTTTGCGAAAGGAATCTTGCAAACAGTTGTTGGGAGGGAAACCAGGATCAACACCCCAATAGTTAAAAACAGATACATCTTCCTGTAAAAAACACTACTCATTTCTCACACTTTTGGCCAGAAGTTTTTAACACTCTATAGCCAGATTTCAGAAGCAAATCAAGAAAGGTTGAAACAATTTGCTTGCTTCTGCCCAGGTGGAACACAACTGTTTTGTATTCAAAATTCCAGTGGTTGGAAGAAATAATTAATTATTTAGTTTTGAATACCAGTTCTTTAAAAATTGCTAACATCTGCAAATGTTCAAAGTCAATGGAGAAAAGAATTAAGATCATAGAAATAGGGCTGATGGATCACATCCTAACTGTGTTTTATTATTTGCGGAGTTATGGAAGAAAACATGTTGTTCCTTTTCAGCTTATTCCCCTGATGCAATCACACAGGCAACATTTGTTATGACTGTTCCCAAAGGAAGATGCAATAGAAAATTTCTTAAAAAGTTATTTTTCATGAAATAATTGTGCAATTTGTGGGGGGCGGGGGGGGGAGAATGTCAAGTCATTTTCAACATCAAACCTTGATCTTGGTTGTTGATATATTTTACATTATATATCTCTTTCATATTTGTTTTCTTTTTACACTAATGTTAGGTAGGAGAATGTGGTAGGAGAATGTTCTTTCTTTATACAGATATAGCCAGTCATACATAGCAATAAAATACAGTGCAGAAGTGAAGACTTCTGTGGCAATATGTAGCCAACAATATGCACATACTGGAATTAAAAGAAATGTGTAAGTCAAACAACAGCCTGCTTGCACTGGTCCAAGAATAAAGACCCCTCCCCTTCCCAAGGAATCTTGAAAAAAATTGCAAGAACTGCTGTATTAGCTACAGGATTACCAATAGTTACTTTATTTTAATTAGAATAGAATTGAATTATTTATTGGCCAAGTGTGATTGGACACATAAGGAATTTGTATTTGGTGCATATGCTCTTATGTGTACATAAGAAGAATAAAATACATTCATCAAGAATAAAAAGTTACAACACTTAGTGATAATGAAGGTTACTAATAAGCTGTCAAATTGTACCAGAAAACAAATGAAGCAATCTAAATTGAAAGATACAAGCAACATGGTTATAGTCATAAGTGGGAAGAGATACTAGGAAAGAAGAGAAGTATAATAGCAATACAGTCTTAGTAAATTATTTCACAATTGTGGGAATTAGTTGTTAAGCAGAGTGTGTCATTCGGGGAAAACTGTCTTATGTCTTGTTGTTCTTGTGTGCAGTGCCCTATAGCTAAGGTGTCCAGATTTTAACATTGGTAAAGCGGGACACCATTGATGGGGGATGGGGGTGTGGGTTCTTCATCTGGCACGGAAAGAAAGAAAGTGCTTTAATCAGTGGGGTGCGTGCTGGGAGGAATCTCTCCTCTCCTCCTGGCACGCACCCCACTGACTAAAGCGCTTCCTTTCACCCTCCTGAGCTCTGTTGTGGGTGAAAGAAAGCACTTTAATCAGTGGGGTGCTGGGGGAGAGGACTGCGTCGTGCATTTTTTCCAAAAATCGGGACTTTTTAAAAATGCCGCGGGACGTGGGAGAAATTGTGAAAAATTGGGACTGTCCCACCAAAAGTGGGACGTCTGGTCTCTTTACCTATAGCGTCATTTTGAGGGTAGAAGTTGAAACTATTTATGTCCAGGATATGAGGGGTCTGTAGATATTTTCTATTATGTGTAAATCCTTGTCAACAAGCCAGTTTGGTGTAGTGATGAAGACACTAGAGTAAAAACTAGGAGACCATAAGATTTAGTCCTGGCTTAGACACAAAGTCTGCTGGGCGATCTTGAGGCAGTCCTCTCTCATGTCTAGGAAGGAGGAGGTAATGGAAAAACACTTCAAAAAAAAATACCCTCCAAACTTTGCCAAAAAAAACCTGCACAGATTTTCCAGTTAACAAGAGTCAACAAAGACTTGAAGGAAACAACAAACTAAATTCCTTGTTTGTCCAAAGGCCTACATCAAGCAGATGTCAATGCATTGAATCCTTAACTTCTACAGTGAGCAAGCTTTATTAATACCAGGGCTTAAAGAAGGACACTCTGGTGTTAATTCTTTTAAGCATTATGGAGCTTTTAAACTTTAAAGCATTATGGAGATGAAATATGTGATCACAGGCATAACAGAGTCAGAAAAAAGAATACTTTTTTTATAAAGATTTTTTTATTTTTGAATAAACATAAAAAGACAAAACACAAAAAAACCCACAAAACCATCTTCCATTACAAATTGTAGAAAGTGTGTCGATTGGTTACAAAAACGTCCGTGCACCCCTTCCATAGTCATCACCTACAATTCGTATTAAATCATATATTTTAAATCAAATATATTTTACATATATTACTATCATCATACCTCAACCTTCATTTGACTATAATTGTTTTTACGTCCTTTTATATAAAATATTCCAGATTTAAAACAAAACCACATAATGGCATTCCATTAGCTTTTCCCAATATCATCCAGTAACATTACATCCTTATAACATGTTCTAAATTAAAAATGATTATATTTAATAACAGAGTTTCTAAACCTCCTTGCGTAGTCACCATTTGCAATTTATATCAAATTTCCTCTTATCAAACCAATACTTATATATGCATTATTATCATTATCAATCAATTATTTAACTGTATCCATTATCACTTCATTTTATACATAATGCTCTAAGTTTAACTAAATTTGACTTATTTTTTTATTGTAAGCTTTCATTACATCAACCTGTGTCTTTCCAGTAATAGTACAGTCTTATGTCTCTTGCCATTTGTGGCATTAGTATTCTGATTATTTCCTTAGTAAGTTTTGTATGGACTTCTCTTCACAACTTATTGCTTATTACATATCTTGTATAAGCTCGAAACCCTCCATCTCTTCTTCGAACAGCTTATCTTTGGTTATCACTAGTGCTTCTGACAAAATTTCACTCAGTTCCATCAATTCTTCTCTCCTTTCTTCTACTATACTTTGAAATCTGGCATAGAGCTCCAGTCCATTTATCTTCCCTTTCCATATTCCACTCTTTCCATTTCCAACCACGCTTAGTTCACTGTCAGTATCAACAATTTTCTTGTCTCTTTGTTTATTTTTTCCTTCAGTTTTTAGAACTTTGACCTCCACATTCTTCATTTGATGAACATCCTCAATTTTTCCATCAAATTTTACTGTTCTACAATCTATGTTCTCCAATCTCTTCTCAATTTTCTCTGTTACTTCTAATAATTTTTGAATTTCATACATAATCTTTTGCAATGGTAAGGTTTCTTTTTCATGTTGCACCATTCTTCTAACTTATAAATGCTGCCACTCTGGCATTTAAAACTTTTTATTAAATTTAAAGCAAGTTCATTTATAATCTTTCAAGACAAGGCTTTGTTTTCACTCCACTCCAGCTGCCAATAAAGCTCCCGAAGAGCACCTGTATAAATAACCCATGCTCTTCTCACTATCACTCTCTGTAAACAAGCTGAGGAACCTTGAAATGCAAAGTCAAATTATCAAAGAGAAAAAAGAAAAGGCAATATTTCCAAGCCTTCCAAGCCTCCAGCCTCCAAATGGCAGTGTTACTTCCTTTCCCTCTGTTATTACAGCCCTTTTTGTATTCCTTTTATATCTTCTTTATATTCCAAGCTTAAAGAAAACAAAATTCTTAAATGGGGCCAAAAAACCCATCCAATCCAGCATTATAAAAATAAGGAAAAAAGATTTTAATCCATGGTCATAAAAAAGAATATAAAAAGTAGTAGAAGAAAAACTAATCTGTTCAATTTAAAGAATAGGAAACATTTGTAAAAGAATAGTTAAAAAAAGGATAACACGCTGTCTAATGTAGCTTAATTTCACCACTTGTTCTCTTCTGTTTTCAAATTTAATTTGCCTTTATTTTTTGGGGGGTAGTCTCTTTTATAATAATAAGATTTCCTCACCAGATGGACACACTTTACTCTTTCCGTTTTCCTCCCGTTCTGGAGCTGTCCCAACTTCATCAGCTTCAATGGCTGTGCTTCTGTCACTGGCAAAAAGAGATTCTCCTGGATCAATCAGTGACTTTGCAGTGTCCCTGAGATAAGCAGGACATACTCTTCCCTGTCACCATCTCTTTGGGACGGTTTAGGTCGAAAAGGACCATCCAGCGGCAAAAGTATTGACTGCGAACTTAGAGCTCCAAGATTGCACTTTGTGTTGTTGTGACATCAGCTCCTCCTTCCAAAAAGAGAATAGTTTTTTCTTCTTATGTTAGAGCTTCCTTGCCTCGATTAGGGCCTTCAATTAGATCTGAGAAAACTAAGAGTTTCTCCAAGATGTTTTTGTCCCTAATTTGTGCAATCCAGCTGAATTGTTGAATCCAGCAATTATTTTCCTCCATCTATTACTATCGAAATCTTATAGCCTGCTCTCATCCCTTCCAAGCTTCCCCTCTGCCATACATATCCCTTCCTGTGGCTTCCAATTCAATCACTCAGTCAGGGGAATGTGAGGGGAAGAAGCTTCTATAGCACTTTAGTGTTAGCTCTCAGTATAAGAGGGAGCTCTCCCTCATCTCCAACCCAGTTCACATTCAATCTACCTCATCCCAGGACCAGCCTAACATATACTATCCCTGATTCTCATCTAGAGAGAGGAATGTTTATTCACTCCTAAATTCACAGCAGTGACCCCTAGGCTCTAAATTCACAGCAGTGACATCTATACTATTCTATGATAGTAGTCACCATTCTTACCATTTTAAGGGAGCTTCCCAGAGCAAGTATTCCACCTCTCTCTGACAGATCTAGAAACACCTTGTTGAGGCCAATTATAAGCCAATTTCAGCCATCACCTACAGTTGTCTTTGGGAGTCAACCTCTGGGCTCATTGATGTAGCCATTAAATTCTTAGGTTCTTCCCTTAGGGACTCTTCTGTATCACTGGCACCACTGATACAATTGCCATCAATTGTCAGCCACATTTAGCATTTTTTCTCTGCTTCTCCAGTGGGCTCCTCTTTTGATCTTCGGGCTGCCATCTATCAACTTTGTTCCTTGCTCAGCTATGCCAAGCTACTCAATTGCCACCACACAACTGTCTAATGAATGCTGCTGAGGACCAGCAGGTCATCTGCAATTTCCATGGTCCCCAAGGTGCTTTTTCAAGAGGCAACTGGACTTTCTGGTTTTTCTTAGAAGATGTTTCAGTTCTCATCCAGGAAGCTTCTTCAGCTCTGATAGGATGGTGGAGTATGGAAGGATTTATACTCCTTGCAGACAGCTGGTCATTTGCATTCATTTTAGAAAGCTGTTGAGGCCACCTGAAGGTTTATTTGTGTTGTTAGGGTCACCTAGTGGTGCAAATGGGTGTGGAGCCTTCTTGGAACTGTTGTAAGGACTCTGCCAGTGAAAATGTGCTCACAAGCTCTGTTTTTGGCTGCAGTAGCTTCCTGCAACCCTCTTCCCATGAAAACAGAGATGAGGAGGGTGACCTGCAGCCCTCCCAAGCTCAGCTTTCATTGCCAGAGGCACTGTGGGCTGGTCCTTCACTGTTTCTAGGGCAGCACAGATCAAAGCATCCTGTGGGCCAAACCTGGCCCACAGGCCTTTAGTTTGACCCCCTGATCTTAACTGATCTTAATTTATCAACTTATGGTTGTAAGCTCTGCCGGCAGCTGGCCCACAACCATAGAGTGTACGCCAAGAGCAGCCACTGCCAGAAGACTCGGTTTGGAAGCCACATAAAGAGCCATGCAGCAGCTGCTGTGTTGCGCTGCTGCGACACCCATGAGACTGTGCCCGGCTCTTTGGGAGCCCGCTCACAAGAAAGCAGCCACCTGGCAACCTCAAAACAATAAACCCTCCCCTCATAATAAGGCCCAAGGAATATTTTGTGGGTAAAAAGAAAATAAGACACTGTCTTATTTTGGGGAAAACACGATAGGTCACAGAAAATTAAAAGGGATATATCGGGTTGAATGGGAAAATTTAGTTTGAGAGTAGATCTTGACAATAGGTAACAAAATTATACCTGTTCTGTAAAGTTAAAGGAAGTCAGACCAACTTTTTTTCAACTAAAAAAAGATAGTGTTCCCCAGAATATTTGAACCATGAACAGTAAAGGATACCATAAGAAAAAACCTGAATATGGATTGTGTGAGAATATTTGACTTTAAGGTTCATCTCAGAGATTACAAATAAGAAAAAAAGAACACACAAAACTACTTTCTTACAGCTGCAATAATAATGATAATATGTAGAATAAGATACTTTGACAAGATAGAGATGTCAAAAGGAATTTAAATGTCAGCGACTATTGCATTTCTACAAGATTATAAAATAGTACATTATAGTTTAATTTATTTTTTGTTAATTGCTTGTAATAATGATAATGCATAGAATGTCCTGATTGGTCAAGGTTAATATGTCAAGTACAATTTAAGTACCAGATACCATTGTGTTTTCACAACTGGAGAAAAAGGAAACAATGTTGACAACATAGTTTAATTTGCTCTTTTTATTAATTGCTCCTTTTTATTATGATCTGGTCTAATTATAATGATGTAACATTTTGGGAAAAAGATAAAAGCCAGGAGCCCAGCACTAGAGGCCAAGATGGCAAAGATCTCCACAGCTATCGTGTATTTTCCTTTGGTGCTTATGTAGGCAGGCACAAAAGATAACCAGACACTGCAAAACACCAGCATGCTGAAAGTAATCGGTTTCCTGGAAAGTGTCTGGTAGTTTCCTGGCTAGGAAAGCTGCAACAAAACTAATAAAGGCCAGGAAGCCCATAAAGCCTAACACAGAATAAAACATTGCCACCGAACCTTCATTACATTCTATAATTATTTCACTATTTATGGACCACACATCAAAGTCTGGGAAGGGGGGAGAAATTCCAAGCCATACAATACAAAAAGTACTTTGAATAAGAGAACAGGAAAGAACAATGGAAAGGGCCAGTCTTTTCCCAACCCAGGTTCGCATCTTTGATCCTGGCTTGGTTGCCATGAAAGCAAGAACCACAGTGATGGTTTTGGCCAACATGCAAGAAACAGCCACTAAGAAGATGATCCCAAAAGCAGTCTGTCGAAGGAGACAAGTCACATTTGTGGGTCGACCGAGGAAAAGCAGAGAACAAAGGAAGGAGAGGAGGAGGGAGAGAAGAAGGGTGTAGGAGAGGCTGCGGTTGTTGGCTTTGACGAGGGGAGTGTTGTGGTACTTCAAGAAGATTCCTAGCACAACAACTGTGATAAAAGAAAGCAGAAGCGCTGATGTGGCTAAACCTGTCGCCAACCGGTCTCCATAAGATAGATAACTTACATGCTTTGGCATGCATAAATCCTGTTCATTGTTTGGATATTGATCTTCTGGGCATTGGAAGCAATCGTCCGTATCTGGAAAGGCAAATGTATATATTTAAGTCAAAATGCTACAAGAAAGCCCTTAGGATATTGCATGATATTATGGTGCATCTATAGATACAAATGACGCAACTGCTATGATTGAGCTCCAGTGGAATCACTTTTTTCTTGGTAAAGATTTTATACTAAAGAACACATTATTATTAGATAGACAGAAACTTTTTTCATTAACCACGAAAATTTCATCCAGTAAAAGAAATAAAGCAAATCAACCCTTAATATCAGTTAATTCTATCAGCCATGTGTGAGTGAACATTATATTTAATATAGTAACATTTTGCTACTTCTCGACAGATTGATTACCCTTGTTATCTAAGAAATAAAGGAATGCAAATTATCAAGATGCCCTGTAAATTTAAATAAAATGAGTAATCAGTGTGTGGTGAATGTCCCTGTAGGACTGGCAGTGCATGGACTGTGGCACCTACCGTATATCACAGGGGCAGTTTCAGGTGGATATTTCTATATTTGTCTTCTAAAACAGCTGAAGAGAACAGCATTCAAAATAACAGAATAACAGAGTTGGAAGGGACCTTCTAACCCAGGGGTGTAAAACTCAAGGCCTGTGAGTCAGATCTGGGCAGGAAGGTGCTTTAATCTAGTTAGGGGACTGCCCTGGAAACATAGAAGGATTGGCCCATGGAGCCTCTATCAGAGAAAATGGAAATGGAAGGGCTGCAGGAGGACGAGCTCCATTTCCGGCTGTGGCCACAGCCGGCCTTTATGAGCTCAATTTTTTCTGGGAGAAGGTTGCAGGGTGTGGTCACAGCCAGAACAGAGCTCAGGAGCCTGTTTTTGCTGGCAGGGTGCTCAGGACACCACAGGTTCCCTCAACACGAGTGAAATCAAATTGGTCACACCCAACCTGACCCCCCAAGGTCAAACTCAATCCTCTTCTGGCCCCCAGTGAAATTGAGTTTGACATCTCTGTTCTAATCTAATCTGAAACTAAAAATGGTGCAGTTCTGAGGTCATATTTCCCTAGTCCCTTAATTCACAATTATTTTTCTTTTTGAATTGAGGAAATGTGGAAATCTCCTAGCCTCACCTAGCTCAAGTGTTGTTCTATTAAATGTTCCTCTCTCCCTCCCTCTCTTTTGTTTTTACCTGTCTGGTCTGAGATCTTCCCCTTTGGACATGGAGTGCAATCATAGCAGCAAAACAATTTTCCTTCAATTTTGGTCTTTCTGTAACCTGATTGGCATTTCTCATTGCAGAGTGACAAGGGTCTTTCCTGTTCAAAATGAAAAAAAAAATAGTTCACAATACAGAAAAGCTTTTAAATGCTATATTTGTAAAAGTACAAATATCCTTTCTCTCTCATATGGCTGAAACAAAATATAGAATAATGAAAAATCTGGGAAATTTGAGAGAAGAAAATTCCTCCTATTACTTAGTCTAGAGTCATTTTTTGAAATTTGCAAGCTAAGAGGTAGAAAGAAAAAATAATGTGTGCTAACACCCTGAAAATTAGATAATCATCTGTTATCAAATGTAGAAGCAAATTGTTTCCAAACTGTGACCCTTGGTGAATCCTACACTCATGCAGGTGGTACTTCAGCAAAGATAAATGTTGACCCAACATTTGAAAGAGGGGAGGAAATGAAGGAAATTATGGTTGAGATGATTGCAGGGATCATCCAGAAAGATAAGCTGTTGATAATGAGTGATATTGATGACATCTATAGGTTCCATACCTCCTATACTAGGAGACAGAAATTGCCACATGAAGTGCACGTGAAGTTTAAAAAACAATCTCTGAGAGAAGAAATTTACCAGAAGCCACGTGACCAGAATACCATATACGTGGGGGAGATGGTGACAGTAATAAAACAGAGTGAGGGAAAGGAGGCAGAAAGAAGAGTGAGGGAAAGGAGGCAGAAATATCAGGACCGAACAACACAATTGAGGAAACTTCAGGTGATGTATAGGTGGCTTTTTCCAGAAGGGGTGTCCTTCCTCTGGCAAGGCCAGAGGTTTCGGATTGAATCATTGCAAGATGCACAAGATTTTATGGAAAGTCAGTTGAAGAGGGGATCCCAGAGTAATGATGGAGAATTGGATAACAAGAGCCGAGGAGAGGAGCAAAAGAATAGTGCCCCGGGAGATGAGAAAGGGGGAAATGAGAGTCAAAACAGAGATGAGAGACTGCAGACGAGGTAGACAACAAAATTTGAAGCGTTACATAAATAAACATGGCGGATGAACTCCACTTAATTTCTTTAAACATAAATGGTTTTAATTCACTAAGAAAGAGAAATAAAATACTGAATGCTTTACGGAAAAAGAATTGTGATCTGACATGCCTGCAAGAAGTACATATCGTGAACCACCAGCAAAATGTGCTGCATTACCTCCGGTTGGGTATAATGCACACAAGTTTAGCAGATGAAAAGAAAAGGGGCATTGTGCTGTATGTTAAAGATCCTATTGATTCTAAATTGGTGTATACTGATGGTGAGGGGAGACTTTTAATGGTTGAATTGAAATTTGATCAATATAGAATTTTGCTGGTGGCCATATAAGCGCCGAACAATAATCAGAGTACCTTTTTTAGAAAGTTGCATCAAACAATTGCAGAGTTAGGCTATGACCACATATATGTGGTGGGTGATTATAACGCTGTGGCAGATAGGACAATGGACTATAACCCAGGAAATATCCAAAAGGGGAGGAAATTAAGAGAAAGGAGGAGGGCCCTCCCCAAACCTTTGAAGACATGAGGGAGGAATATGAATTAAAGGATGTATGGCATGAATTCCACCCACAAAAACAACAATTTACCTTCTTTTCACATAGACATCAATCCTGTCTAGGATTGACATGGCTTGGATGACACCAGAAATTGGGGACCTGATTAAGGAAGTAGCAATCAAGGTTAATACCTGGGCTGATCATAATCCACTGTTATTGGTGTGGAAAGGAGTAAGGCGGGGGAGGAAGAGAAGGTGGATGATGAATACAGAGATAGTGAAAGAACAAGGATTTCACCAAATGTTTAAAAGGGAAATGAGGTGGGTTTTTTTAAGAAAATAGGAAGGGAGTAACCCCACAAATGCTTTGGGATACGGCCAAGGCCTTTATGAGGGGTCTAGCTATTAAATATACAATAGGCATACAGAGGAAAAAATTAGAAGAGAGGGCAAGATGGGTAGCCAAATTGGAGGTGGTGGAAAAAGCCTTGCTACAGGACCTGTTAGATGATAAGAAAAAAGAAGAAATGGCTAGAATTAAGCACAGGATATCTCTTCTAGACCAGGAGGATGTTGCTCGGAAACTTAGGGGGATTAAGTAAAACTTTTTTGAGCATGCTAACAAACCGGGCCGTTGGCTCTCATATAGACTTCGGAAAGAAAGAGAGAGCAGACGTATAGCACAATTGCAGAATAGTAAAGGGGAATTAGTAGAAACTAAGGGGGAGAAACAGGAAATTATTCAAGGTTTTTTTCAGCAACTATATAGTAGAGATGAAATTTCTGAGGGCCAAATTAAGGAATTCTTAGATAATGCAAATCTACCTAAGATTTCAAATGAAGTGAAAGGGGTACTAAACCAAAAGATAACAATAGATGAACTAGAAAAGGCAGTCAAAAAAAATGAAAAACAACAAAACTCCTGGCATGGATGGTTTGCCAGTTGAAATTTATAAAACTTTTTGGGGAATCTTAGGACAAGAAATGATAGTAATATTTAATGCTGTCTTGACGGATTCTATTACACCAAAATCGTGGGCTGAGGCCTATATAACCCTTTTGCCTAAGGCTGGAGCTGACCGTACCCACTATAGGCCCATTTCACTTTTGAATGTGGATTATAAAACCTTTGCAGCTATACTGGCAGATAGACTTAAATTCTTCCTTAGCAAATTTATACATCCTGATTAGAACGGCTTTCTGCTGTCAAGGCATTTGAAAGATAATAGAATTATTTTGGATGCCTTAGAATATTATGAAGCCCAGCTGGACAAACAAGTGGCCTTTATGTTTGTCGACGCACAGAAGGCATTCAATCGGGTAAATTGGAAGTTTATGTTGTCACAGTTAGAAAATATGAAGTTTGGAGTAAACTTCTTAAATGCGGTTCAGGCAATTTATGTATGACAAACCGCGACATTACTGGTAAATGGAGAAGAGGCGGGTGATATTGAGATTGGTAAAGGCACAAGACAAGGATGCCCGTTATCTCCCTTACTGTTTATCCTTACATTAGAACCCCTTCTTAGAATAGTGAGGAGTGATATAGAAATTAAAGGGTTACGAGCTAAAGCTCAGGAATTTAAGGTCCAGGCTTTTGCTGACAACCTTGTTTTTATTTTAGAGGATCCTATGGCTTCTGGGATACAGCTTTTACGTAAAATAGAGGAGTTACGTATAAATAAAGAGAAGACAAAACTATTAATTATGAATATGATTTTGAACCAGAAAAGGGAAGTACAAAGCTTGTTAGGGATTAACATGGCCCATAAAGTACAATACTTGGGAATTTGGCTTACGAAGAGATGTTCCTCTATCAAGGTAGATAATTATATGAAATTATTACAACAGGTATCTAAGGATATGACTAATTGGAGTGGTAAACAACTATCTTTGATGGGCAGGATTGCGACAGTTAAGACACATGTACTACCGAAATTTCTGTTTTTGTTTCAAACGGCACCGACTAAATTGGACAATTTTTTTTAATCCTTGGAGACAATAGTGGCTCGATTTATATGGCAAGGCAAGAAAGCACGAATTAAAGCCCAAATGTTGCAAAAACATAAAGAACTGGGAGGCTTCGGAGTTCCCAACTGGGAAGCGTATTATAGTGCAGCAATTATGACATGGGTGAAGGATTGGGTGACGTTGAGTAGAAGGCGCTTATTGGCTATAGAGGGACATGACCTCCCACAGGGATGGCATGCCTCCCTCTGGCAAGAAAGAGATACTCCCCATAGGTACTTCATGGGACATTATATTCGGAAGATTTTGATGGGGGTGTGGAAAAAGATGAGGAAAAAGTACTATCTTAGGGTTCCATGTTGGTTGGCACCGTTGGAGGCCTTAACGCATCCCAGTATATTTAATTGGACAAGAAACATAATATATAAAGACATTATAACAGAAAATGGCAACATGAAACAAAGATGGAATTAAAGCAGCAGGGCAGGAATCTGGAATGGTGGGAATATTTACAGATTAGAAATAGGTTTAAAAGTGATAAGGAACAGTTTGGGATCTACCCAAACCTTCAGGAGTTGGATAAGATTTTGTTTGGCGGAGATAAGTAAATGTTGTCGAAGATCTATCAATTTTTGACCTGTTAAGATGCTAAAGAAGAGATGGATAAAAGCCTTCTAATAGCATGGGAGAGAAATTTTTGCTATGAGATTGAAATGGGTAAATGGTGGGATCTATGGAGTAAGACTATTAAACTTACGATATCTACAGTGTTTAAAGAAAATATATACAAGATGGTTTATAGATGGCCCTTTCCCCCAACGAGGTTAGCCAAAATGTTTCCTGAGTTATCCCCACTGTGTTGGAAATGTGGAAGAAGGGATGGCACATTCTACCATATTTGGTGGTCCTATATTGAAGCCATGAAATACTGGAGAAGGATTCAAAACTGGCTAAAAGAGGTTACCGGGGCAAGTATGGAATGGGAATCCAAGACTTTTTTTACTAAGCATAAAACCAGAAAACAGGAGTAAATCTATATGGCATTTGAGTCTATGTATAATTGTGGCTGCAAGAATAACCTATGCACAATTTTGGAAATTTACTACCATACCATTGAAAGATGCCATAATTAAAAAGATTTATGAGTGTGCAGAAATGGACAGAATGAAGGGTTGGCTGAGGGGCAAAGGAGAAAGGGAACATTGTCTTAGCTGGAACCCATGGTATATGTGGGCAACAAAGAGAACAGTAGGGACTTAAAACTGGGGAAGTTAAATAGCAGTTGTTAACAATGGGAACTAAAAGTGAACATGGGTATTGTAATAGATCCCTGAATTTTGTAACAAGAAGATGCTGGTTAGAGACTAAACAATGAGGAAGAAAAAAATGTTGTGAATGACTGTCACTGGGGGGGGGAGGGTTTGTATGTTTAAAGCTGTATTTGTATGTCTTATTAAAAAATGTATAACCAATAAAGACTATTTTTTTAAAAAGAAAAAAGACAATAATGAAATGGTGAAATAATAATAATTAATAGTATTATTTAGTAATAAGAATTAGCATGGATAGATTAAAAGGTGGCAAATAACAATTATAGCCAAAAGTTTCAGCAGATATGAAGCTCAAATTGCAACAATAGGCAGAATCAAAGGGGAGCGGGCCAAAGTCGCAATGAGACAATGTGTGATCTCAATGCTCTGAGATCGCAGTTGACAGTTTTGCCACTGGGGAGTCCAAACGGATCTAAACTGTCCCAAAGAGACAGTGAACAGGAAGAATACATCTTGCTGATCTCGAGGATATCGCAAAAGAAGCAAGATAATTTCTTCAAGCCGGTGACAAAATTCCAGCCATGGCTGATGAGGTCAGGGTGGCCCCAAAACAAAAGGAATGGAAAGTGAAAGTGTTTCCAGCTGGTGAGAAATCTTTATTGTTTTAAAAGAGTGATTTCCTGTAAAAACTTAAAAATTGATTTAAGTTGAAGAATAGAAGAATCAAGTGGCAAAATTAAACCCTTAATGCTTTTGGACAGTGGTCCTACGGGATTGGGCAGCATATAAAATTATTTATTAAAATTTATTAAATTTATTTATTATCTCACTTTTTTAAATACTATCTTTATGGATGGAATATTTACAAGCCTTTTAAAATGGATGGATAAAGTTTTCTTTTTCTACTTTTTCTCTGTGACTCTGTGATTTAAAGATCAAAGTTCTCCTCTTTCATTGGTGTGGGTATTTTTTTAAATTCATTTAAAGATTGGACCTCTTTTTCTAATTTGAAATATAAAATAGACATAAAAAAGAACATTTTAACAGTGATATGGTGCCCGAATGAGGGGAGGGGTTTGTTAATTGGAGGTTTGTGTATTCAAGCGGTACTTTCTCCTCTCTTCACAGTTTGCTTTGATTGCTCATTACAGAGTGATAAGGGTAAGCCAGATGTCCCTTTGAAGTATGTTTTCAACCAGAGAAGAGGGGAAAAGACGGCTTTTGAGAATCCATGTTTTAACATTAACAACCTTCCAAGCAAGGGCAGATGCGCTTCTTAAGATGGCACAATGTCAAGAAAATATACAGATTGTAAACGTACAGACAATATTTTCAGAATTATTAAAATTATCAAATACATATGAGAGAATAGAACCAAAATTGGAATACTTGGAGCAGCTAACAGCAAAATATGATGAAAAAATTTAAGATGTTTATCAAATGCAAAATGAGGGAATTGAAATACAAAAAACTGAAGTGGAAAATGAATATAAAGAGATTAAACCTGCTGGTTTGGCAACTGGTTTGTTTTTGAAAATGTAAAGAATGGAATATTGAAAGAGGAAATAAATGGAAAGGAAATTTATCTCAAAGGGCAAGACATAGAAGAAAAAAATAAAGAATTTATGGACTATGAAACCTTATCAGCAAAAATATTGATAACACTGCTGACAATCAAAGATAAGCGGAATAAAGAAACAGAAAGAGGGCATCAAAATTATATGAGAGATCTTACAAGCAAGGAGTTGCTAAGAGAAGTCCATACAAAGCTGATTAAGAAGATACTTAGAAGATTAATACCACAAATGGCAGAAGACATGAGACTGTTTTATCAATGGAAAGATACAGGTTGATAGATGGAAGAGTATAATTTAAAACTAGTTAAACTTAGTGAAATTTAGTGATAATAGGTATAGTTAAATAAAAAAAAATTGATAATGATAATAATGTACACAACGTATAGTGTTATGATAAGCCATAATTGGATATGAATATTGAATGATACCCATGAAGGGAATATCAGAAAACCATTTGGATTATATATAAAGGTCAATTAAAAAAAGAACTAAATTAGATAGAGTCAATTTTTGACTATTAGGGGGGAAATGTTATGATATAGGATATACCTAGTCAAATAAAGAAGGGATAATGATAAATAATTTATATATAGGTATGGGTACATCATAAGGAAACTGGATGTAAATTGCAAACAGTGTTTTGAAAAGGAGGATTGGAAAATTTTGTTACTAAATATTATGGATGTTTAGCTAGAATAGGATATAAGGACTCAGTAGTATTGGAGGGTTTTAGAAATAGTAAATGAAATGCCAGTATGTGGTTATGAATTAAATTTTGGTATATTTTAAGATGAAGGACATCTAAACAATGATAGTGAAATGAAACTGGAAGTATGATGATGGAAACATATATAAACATTGAAGTTAAAATACTTGCGTTAATATGAACTATACTTGATGACGGTGGAAGAGATGCACGAAAGCATTTTGTAACCAACTGAAATACTTTCTACAGTATGTAAAGAAAGAAGATTTTATTCGTTACATTTGTTTTGAAAATAATTTTTTTTTAAAAAAAGGCAGAATCAAAGATCTGAAAGACAAAAAAAATGAAAACCCTTTGCCTGCAAGCAAAGAACTAGAATTCAAAAAGACACATAACAACTCAGACTTAACAACTGTCAATAAGAAAGACAAAAAAGTTTGCATGGTGGATGTGGCAGTGCCTGGAGACAGCAGAATATAAGAGAAAGAAGTGAAGAAGACAACAAAATACAAAGACCTGCTGTTGGGGGGGGGGAAACGAACTAAGATAGTTCCAATACAAAGAGATACTATGGGTACAATCCCAAAACAACTGGAGCACCACTTTAATACCATCAGCATTGATAAAATCCCCATCAGTCAATTGCAAAAGGCAATTTTACCCAGAACAGCTTATATCATGTGATCAAATTCAGGCTGTTTGGACTGGTTCAGGCGAAGCAGTAGCGGAAATTTTGATAGTTAGGAGAACCGGCAAATACCAGCTCTGGTTTCACCTGCCTTCCCACCCCTGTCATTTCCTGTCCTATATTCCCTTGTTTTTTTAGCTCAGCTAAATTGTGGATTGCCATGCCTCAGCTGAAGTAAAAAACAGCTCAGCTGATCAGAACTGATACCAAGGGTGGTCTTTGAGTGATACACATGTGTGTAAAGCACATGTTAAGCATGTGCACATGTGAAGCTTGAATGCGTGCACAAAACACACTGTCATAGAACCAGTAGGAAAAGATTTGGAATCCCATCACTGCCTGTGATGATACATTGCACGTCATCAAACACCCACATATGCCTATCCAAGTCCTTGGGAATGACTCAATAGGTGGACAAACGTGCTAAATGCAGTTTGAATATTTGACTGATTTTGTAACTGAACCATAATAATAAAACAACAGAAATGGAGCTGAGGAAGCTATCACATTTATAAAAGTCTTGGAGTAGGACTGTGGACCACTCAGTTCTAAAGGATCATGGGCCAGTCCCAAAAATCTAACTACAAAACTTCACAGGATTTTTCTTCTAGTGATGAAATAAATGAAAATTAACATCTAAACTTTCCAGGTTCCTTTCATAAAACTAAAGGTGTAAATCTGATTAATAAATGACTGCTACTGGAAATGTTAAACCATAGCTAATTAAACTCTCTAAGTATTCTTTGCTTTAATAAAGCAATATTTTTATATTTAGTTTTTCTGGAGTATTAGAGAGGAGAGAGAGAGACACACAGAGAGAGACAGAGACAGAGACATGGCTTAGGCAATATTAAAATTGTTGCTATACAATATATCCATGATGGTGAACCTATGGCACGCATGCCACAGGTGGCACATGGAGTCTCCTCTGCAGGCATGCAAGCTGTTGCACCAGCACAGTTCCACAGCACATGCACATGTACCTCCCACCAGCCACCTAATTTTCTTGTCTCTGCCATTCATGTGCAGTGGACGGGGCACATTTGGGAGATGCACTTGAGTGCACAGTGAGGGCGGTTCATACGCGCATGCATGAAGAGGAGGGGGGACCTCCCCACACCCTGTTTTTGCCTGCCATGCCCAAAATGGGGTGCGGGGGATCGTGAGCACATGCGTGGGGTTGGGGAGAGGGCAGGGGTCATACAAGCATGTGTAGGGGGACAGGGCACATGGGGGATGTCACACTTGCATTGCATTATGAGTGTAGGGACGCCCACATGCACTGTTGTGTACACACACACGCTTTTGGCAAAAAAAAATGGTGAGACATCACTGCAATAGATTATCTACAAAGCAAATGTTCAAGGTCACAAGTGGACGTTTCTTCAGAATGAAGTGATGACAATATATGCATTTCCTAATGAGGTATCAAACTGAAAGTTGTGACTCATTGTAATAAAATTAAACCAAACCATTTTGAAATAAGATGAATCTCACCCGATTAAACCGGTTGGGCCAAATGATCTTCTCTTCAGAAATAGTCAATGGTTTATCAGAGAGTGTTCCTGGATCTATCCTTCCAACTTTAACTCTAAGAAATGTCTGATTTGGAAATGTGATCCAGTTTATTATATCAAATCCTGCAACTATTTCCCCATTGTTATCAAAGAAAATCTCTCCAGTACTGCTATTAAATGATACACTCCACAGAAAATGGTGGAGCTTTAGAAATGGGATAAAAAAAGGTATAAAGATAAGAATCTACTTCGTTAAATCAGCATCCATAGTGTAATAAATTGCCCCTCAAAATGTTCAGCCAGCTATTATAATGTAAACAAAGCAATTCAACTAATAAAACATTTTACACACTGCTGGTAAAGTATTTAGAAATAATTATTACTAAATGAACAGAATAGAATAGAATAGAATAGAATAGAATAGAATAGAATAGAATAGAATAGAATAGAATAGAATAGAATAGAATAGAACAACAGAGTTGGAAGGGACCTTGAAGGTCTTCCAGTCCAACCGCCTGCTTAGGCCGGAAACCCTATACCACTTCAGACAAATGGATATTCAACATTTTCTTAAACACATCTTCTGAACTCACAACTTCTGAAGGCAAATTGTTCCATTGATTAATTGTTCTAACTATTAGGAAATTTCTCCTTAGTTTTAAGTTGTTTCTCTCCTTGATTAGTTTCCACCCATTGCTTCTGGTCCTACCCTCAGGTGCTTTGGAGAATAGTTTGACTCCCTCTTTTTTGTGGCAGTCCCTGAGACATTGGAAGAGTGCTATCATGCCACCCCTAGTCCTTTTTTTCATTAAAGTAACCATACCCAGATCCTGCAACTGTTCTTCATATGTTTTAGTCACCAGTCCCCTAATCATCTTTGTTGCTCTTCTCTGGACACTTTCTAGAGTCTCAAGATCTTTTTTTTACATGATGGCAACCAAAATGGGATGCAGTATTCCAAGTGGGGCCTTAGCAAGGGATTATAAAGTAGTATCAACACTTCACATGATCTTGATTCTATACCTCTGTTTTGTTAGATAATGCTCAATGTTCAAGTTTGTCAAGTTCCTTCTGTATCTTAAGCCTATCTTCTACAGTGTTGGCTATTCTTGCCCGTTTGGTACTATCTGCAAATTTGATAAGTTCCCCATTTATCCCCTCATCCAAATCATTGATGAAGATTTTGAAGTATAGTGAGCCAAAAATAGAACCTTGGGGTACTTCACTGCATATTTCCCTCCATATAGATGCAGTTCCTTTGAGGACTACACATTGACTGCAGTTGGTCAGCCAGTTACGAATCCATCTGGTGGTGATGCTGTCCAACCCACATTTTTCTACTTTATCTAATAGTAGGTTATGGTCTACTTTATCAAATGCCTTACTGATGTCCATATAAATAAATTATATTGACAGCATTCCTCTGGTCCACTAATTTTGTCACTTTTTCAAAAAATGCAATAAGATTAGTCTGGCTTGATCTGTTTTTGACAAATATGATTCTATTGAAAGCTGCCATATATTACTTCCAAGACCTATATTCTAGATAACTATATATTTTATTGCTAATGAATATCCTACGATACAGAAAAGCCAAAAAGATAAATCATGTTCTCTATATCATAGAAATTGCCAAGTTTGTATTTGCTAAGATAAAATTGCATTTTATTTATTTTTCAGTGCAAAATAAGGATGTAACTTTAATTATTTTTGATCATTCACCATAAGTGGATAATTTGATGAAGATCCCAACAAATAGAATAACCATATTTATAGTTATAAGGTCCATTTCAGCTCCAACACATCAGTGGTGAAATCCTCTGAAGTCTGCTACTGGTTTGGAGAGCCTGCTACCATATGAATGCTTTGCATGAGCCTGCATGCTTTGTGTGGCTGTGTGCCCAAGGTTCACCCATGCAGCACTAAAAAAGGAACATTTTGAAGTCTTCTGAATCTGCAAAGGTACCGTATTTTTCAGAGTATAAGACAGACCAGAGTATAAGATACACCAAGATTTTCAAGAGGCAAATTAAAAAAAAAAGTTTTTGCACTCTGCAGACATTCCCATAACGGCCCGTTGTTCCCCACAAAAACGTGTCCTTTTTGTCAAAAAAGAGCATGCATAGCCTTTAGGAGGCTTATAGAGTGATCCTGGGGGCTGTGGGGGGCTAAAATGAGTATACAAATTGCCCATTTTTTCATCATTTTTGCCCTCCCAGGCTCCAGGAGCACCCTGGAAGCTTCCTAAAGGCTATGCACAGCCATTTTTGCAAAGAGGATGGAGTTTCAGGAGGCCAAAAATTCAGTGTATAAGATGCACCCAGATTTTCACCCTCTTTTATGAGGGAAAAGTGGGGTGGAATCCACTGTCCCATGCAATTTAGATCAGCTAGAAAGCAGGAAATCTGATGATTCTAGCTAATATAAATTGCGTGTCACAGCTGATCATCACCCAAATGACTGTTGGAAATGCCGGTTTGCATGAACCAGTAACATTTTTCACTCCTGGTTTGTGTGAACTGGTAGCATTTCACCGCTGAGCTAGATCAATCACAAATATTGGAATTTAATAAAATATGAAAAATATCTGTCAGGCTTAAAGGATGAAGTAAAAGGCTGCTAGACAACTTTGCAACTGAATCAATCTACTGTATCTGCTTAGGTGTTCTGAGTAGTTTGCTCACCTTCCATGAATCTTGACTGAGAAATTCCTGCCTCTTCATAACCCTTTGTTGGCCTTGGAAAGAGTACAGACTATACAAAGCATGTGCGATTGCATAGACAGCAGTGTAGACACTGTAGCTGTGGACAGTCATGCTGGTTTCAAACACAGTCATGGGGAGATTTTTCAGTTTCTCCTCCCCAGTACAGAGAGTCTCACCCTCTTCCTCCATAGAAGTCATTGGGAATATACAATTAAACGTCTGTTGCCAGAATTCTTTTAAAAAGCTGTCTTCTTTATCCAAATTTGGGTTTCTCATCTGAACAAAATTTTGGAACCCTGGTATCTCCACTGATTGTACTGACAGGGACAGAGCTCCACGCATGAAATTAATGTCCCAACTCTTTTGAAAGAGAACCGATGAGAAGTCAACATCTGCCGTCATCACCCAGACTTTGGTACCATAATCTACATTACTAAATTCCAACAGGTTGAGTAAAAACCTTAAATTTAATATACTCTGAAATTCCCCATGAAGCAACACAATGTTAGTTGTGCTGTTGAAAACTGTGTTTAATATGGCATGGGATCTATGAACAGTCTTTTCATCCTCACTGAGAAAGCCAGATGGTATGTTTTCTATAAATTCAAAGCAGATACCTCTCTTGGAAAACAAGGGAAGGATATTCCTCCATAAAATATCTGCTATGTTGCCAATGTCAAGGAAAAATAGCCCGATCCAAGTCCATCCAAAATGCAGAAGAATTTGGAGAAATCCTTTGTACTGACTAATTGCATTTGGGAACATCCAGTAAAAGAAATTCAATGAAGTTTCGGTCTTGATTTCTAGAGTAGAGCTACATGCAACCTGAATGAAACACAGAAACAAGAAAGGTTTAAGTAGTTGGGTCCATTGGGACCTGGGACTTTTTAAAATTAATATTGCTTATTTTAATTAATATTGTTTGTGAATATAATAGAATAGAATAGAATAAAATATTGAATTGAATAGAAAATAGAATGGAAAATAGAAAATACAATAGAATAGAAAATAGAATGGAAAATAGAAAATACAATAGAATGGGAGTAGAGTATAATAGAAGTAGAGAGGAGTGGAGTGGAGTGGAATAGAATAGAATAGAATAGAATAGAATAGAATTCTTTATTGGCCAAGTGTGATTGGACAGACAAGAAATTTGTCTTAAGTGCATAGCCTCTCAGTGTACATAAAAGATACGTATAAGGGATAAATCATAATCCTTAAGATCTTTGAATGATATTCATTCAGCCATTGTATTTTATGTCTGCTAAATATATAGAAAAAGTAATAAAATATTAGAGAGGTAAGATACCTAATGAAATATCCAACCACACTTGGCTAATAAAGAATTCTATTCTATTCTGTTAAAAAGTAGGCATCTGTTTTCAGCAAAATACCCTCACTTGTACAAACTTGTAAGGTGTCACGATGGTAGCCATATCAAGAAAAGCAACAGAACTTGGTCCCCCAATGATGGCTATTAGATTATTTTGGAGATGACAATTATAATTAGGGATGAATGCATCTGAAGCAAAGAGGAGCTCCATCAAAGCTTTGTAAGTATGCTTTGGAATAAAATAGTCATTGTAGATGTTGAAGCCTAAGGTGCTGTTAGGTAAGATGAGAGGACTTTGATTAATCTCTCTCACAGCAAAAACCAAAGCCAGAATGTGTTGATAGCTCTGAGTCAGTAATCTGCAAAATAAATAATATAGAAAATGATTGTATTGCCATTGGCATTGCAGAACCTTCAAGGAGGAAGAGATTCTTCTCCAATATGCTGCTAAGGTACAAAACACACACACACACATACAAACACACACACAGCAATAGTAAAAGATTGAAACATAGCTTCAAAAAAGGAAATAGAACGCTTGTTCCCCTTTTTAAAGTACATAACTGCTTACAAATTCAAAATCAAGTCCTCCAATGGCTGCCTTCTGAACTGCAATATGTTTATAGAAGTGAAAGACTGCGAGAAAATACAACCAAGGATCTGATCTCCTGGCTGATAATATTTAAGAAGATTAGGAATAGGCTGGGTCTTGGAGCATTTCAACACTGGAACTCTGCAGACACTCTTAGGAAGGGGCACTAATACCAATAAACGAAATATTATGATCATGAATGAAAATCTCCCCATAAAAGAACATTTCGCCATCCAGCCCAATAACGCAGAGACAGACTTTTCTTAGATTCTAAGTCATATCTTACTAGCCTAGTAAAACAAGCATTTCTATGTAAACATGTGTATTTCTGAACTGGGATATTTAACCTCTTTTTTCTTGGGTCTCTAACATCATCAACAACTACCCGAATTCTCAAAAGAGAAAGTGGAAAATTTCCCAAAGAAGCTGCAGTCCAAGACACTGTTCATAATAATAGGGTAAGCTTCTGAGTGATTCCCATGCAATTTCTCCCATTGATTCTCTCAACAATCTCACTACCAGAGATCATTAAGGGGGGGGGGGAAGTGTGCATAATTAGAGGACAGAGGAGTTGAGAAGTAGAACAAAAGTTATACATCAAAGAAATCCAAAATCTAGTTGTGTCTCTCTATGGTTTTTCATGTCAAATTTTCTACATTCGTCAACTTTCACCCAGGAATTTGGAAGTAGAGGAATTGAAACTTGGCCTAATTATAGAAATCCTTAAAAAAAAAACTTTTAGGATCTCTACCCAAGGCTGTCTAGAGTCAGAAAAAAAAATCCCTGTCTGAATCCTACACATTTCTCCCAGGTGAAGGGGAAAGTTGCTATAGTTAAACAATTCTTTATTTTCTTTCCTCTTTTCTTTTTTCCCTTTCCTTTTCTTTCTTTCTTTCTTTCTTTCTTTCTTTCTTTCTTTCTTTCTTTCTTTCTTTCTTTCTTTCTCTTTCCTTCCTTCCTTCCTTCCTTCCTTCCTTCCTTCTTTCCTTCCTTCCTTCTTCTTCCTCCTCCTCCTCTTCTCTTTAAAATGAGAGCACAACAATGGTTGGATTCAAAAAAAGTTGGCCATGGCTTGGTGGGTGTGATGTGATTTCGTGAGTGTGGCTTTGTGGGCGTGGCAGGGGAAGGATGCTGCAAAATCCTAATTCCCTCCCCACTCCTGGGGGAAGGTTATTGCAAAATCCCCATTCCCTCTCCACCCCACTTTCTAGTATCCATTCTCCAGTTCAAGGCAACAAAAGAAGATCAGCTGGGAGAAAGCAGGGGCAGGGCCATCCTATTTGCCGGTTCTCCAAACTACTCAAAATTCCTACTACCGGTTCTACAGGACCTGTCAAAACTGGCTGAATACCAGCTCTGGAGCACAAATATGAAATTAACATTTTAATTTCCTTGAAGAAGGACAGAAGAAAAAAATGAATCTGCTGTCATGATCCAGAGCAGGCGTGCAAAATAAAGGCCCACGGGCCAGATTTGGCCCAAGGGGTGTTCTTTGATCTGGCCCAGGGGCCGCCCTTGAAACAGCAAAGGACCAGCCCACAATGCCTCTGCCAGCAGAAATGGGGCACGGAGAAATGGGAAAGAGGAAAGACAAAGAAAAAGAAGGAAAGATGGGAAGAGAGCAATGAAGGAAAAATAAGGAGGGAGGGGAAGGACGAGGAAAGGAGAAGGAAGAAGGAAGGAAAAAGAAGAAAAGTGTGGAAGGAGATTATGAGATTGAGGGAGGGTCTCAGGGAAGTCCTACTTTAGCACTTGGCCACCACAGGGGCCCCCAACACAAGTGATGTCGAGCTGGCCATGGCCACACCCACCCATGCCCATCCTGGCCCCCTGAGGTGAAACAGAACCCTGATGCAGCCCTCAATGAAATGGACTTTGACATCCCCAATCCAAAGCTTTGTGATACCCTCAAATTCTGAAAGGTTAAACAAACCCCTTAAATGTAAAAGAACTAAACTGTAATGAGGCAAGGAAAAAGAGCAGAAACAGCCTGAGCTTCATAACCTTCCAGAGGCTTATCCTTTTGGAATGCATATGTTCCAGTGGTCTTACTGATCGTGCTCTACTGGATCCCCAAACTCTCATTTCAGGTCTTTACTTTGCCCCCTCCAAGTTTTCCTTTGAAATTCAAGGAAAGCAGGTGGTGAAGCATGGTCATATGCCAGAGTTTAGAGTAAATTGACTCAATTGCAGCTTCTCTCTTCCTCTTCCCATACTCATTATATTATTAAAATATAATATAATTCATTAAAATAAAATTTATTAATTAAAAATAGAAAGGAGCAAAATTAGTCCTCTACCACAGGGGTGTGTTCCAGCAGGCACTACTGCCGGTTTGCTTGTGTTCACACTGCGTGCACATGCCCAGTGCTATTGTGCATGCATGGGCATCTCACGCTTGCATGCATGGGTGTGTGTGTCATGCACATATGCATGGGGAAGGAATAGGAATAGGAATAAGTTTATTTATAGGCCGCCCTTTTCCCTGAGGGGACTCAGGGCGGCTAACAACTTATATGGGAGGGGATACAAACAGTAACATATAACATAACACGTAATTAAAAGAATAAACAACATTCATTCAGCATTCGGGTGGGGGCGAATCAAATCTTTACCCCCAGGCCTGACGGGATAGCCAGCTCTTGAGGGCTGCGCGGAAGGTCTGAAGGGTGGTGAGGGTACGAATCTCCATGGGGAGATCGTTCCAAAGGGTCGGAGCTGCTACTGAAAAGGCTCTCCTCCGCGTAGTAGCCAGCCGGCACTGGCTGGCAGATGGCACTCAGAGGAGGCCTAATCTGTGAGATCTGATAGGCCTCGAGGAGGTAATTGGCAGGAGGCGGTCTCTCAAGTACCCAGATCCACTACCATGAAGGGCTTTATAGGTGGTAAGAAGCACCTTGAAGCGCACATGGAGATCAACAGGTAGCCAGCGCAGCTCGCGGAGGATAGGTGTTATGTGGGCGAACCGAGGTGCACCCACAATCACTCGCGCGGCCGCATTCTGGACTAGCTGAAGCCGCCGGATGCTCTTCAAGGGCAGCCCCATGTAGCCCCATGGGCACATAGAGTTATGGGTCTGGGCACATGCATGCATGACCCTTCCACACTCCGCCCACTTTGGGTACGTGAGGGCATGGTTGACCATTTTTTCACTCTCCCCAGGCTGTGTTATAGTTATAGTTTATTAAACTTGTATGCCGCCCTATTCCCAGGGGGACTCAGGGCGGCTAACAAACCAAACAGGGAAGGGGGGGCAATACAAAGAAAACAAACAAGACAAAACAAAATACAAAAAACAGATTAAAAAAACCTCATCAACAGCTGCAACAATTCGAGTGGGGCTGGGAACTCATCAGCCCCAGGCCTGCCGGAACAGCCAGGTCTTAATGGCTTTGCGAAAAGCCTGAAGGGTGGTGAGGGTTCGAATCTCCATTGGGAGATCGTTCCAGAGGGCCAGAGCAGCCACAGAGAAGGCCCTCCCCCGGGGGGTCGACAGTCGACATTGGCTAGCTGATGGAATCCGGAGGAGGCCTAATCTGTGGGATCTAATTGGTCATATGGAGGTAATTGGCAGGAGGCGGTTCTCAAGTACCCAGGTCCAATACCCTGTAGGGCTTTAAAAGTAATGGCTAGCACCTTGAAGCGCGTCCGGATTCCAATAGGCAGCCAGTGCAGATCGTGGAGGATAGGCAAATGCCTGGGCAAATGCCCCCCTGGTCACAGCCGACAGGTGGTAATCAAAGGTCAGCTGTGGGTCCAGGAGGACTCCCAAGTTGCGAACCCTGTCTGAGGGGTGTAAAATTTGGCCCCCCAGCCTGAGCGATGGAACACTAACCAAATTTTTGGGAGGGAAACACAACAGCCACTCGGTCTTTTCTGGGTTGAGTACAAGCTTGTTAGCCCTCATCCAGTCCCTAACGGCCTCAAGACCCTGGTTCATCACGTCCACCGCTTCATTGAGTTGGCACGGGGCGGACAGATACAGCTGCGTATCGTCCGCATATTGATGGTATCTTATCCCGTGCCTCCGAATGATCTCGCCCAGCGGTTTCATGTAGATGTTAAATAGTACGGGGGACAGGACCGACCCCTGCGGCACCCCATATGTTAGGGGCCTCATGGTCGATCTCTGTCCCCCGACCAACACCGACTGCGACCTGTCCGAGAGGTAGGAGGAAAACCACTGCAAAACAGTGCCTCCCACCCCCACCTCCCGCAGTCGTCGCAGAAGGATACCATGGTCGATGGTATCGAAAGCCGCCGAGAGGTCAAGGAGAACCAAGATGGAGGCGTGGCCTCCAGCCCTGGCTCTCCACAGATCATCGGTCAATGCGACCAAAGCGGTTTCTGTGCTGTAACCAGGTCTGAAGCCGGACTGGAAGGGGTCAAGATAACTTGCTTCCTCCAAGGACCGCTGGAGCTGGTAGGCCACCACCTTCTCAACAACCTTCCCAATAAAGGGGAGGTTGGAGACTGGACGGTAATTGTTAAGTACGGCTGGATCCAAAGATGGTTTCTTCAAGTGGGGTCTCACCACCGCCATTTTAAGTGCGGTGGGAAAGTGCTCCTCCCGAAGCGAGGCGGTAATAACCGCTTGGATCCAGCCCCGTGTCACCTCCCTGCTGTTAGCAACCAGCCAGGAGGGACACGGGTCCAGTACACAGGTGGAAGCACTCACAGCCCTCATGGCCTTGTCCACGTCCCCGGGGGTAACATCCTGAAACTCAACCCAGCGATGGTCTACCAAATCGTCCACTCGTGCCTCTGCTGGCTCTGCAAAGGTGGAGTCCAAATCCGACCGAAACCGAGCAACTTTGTCCGCCAAGAACTGGGCATAGTCTTCAGCCCTACCCTGCAAGGGGTCCCCCGTATCCCTCTTATTTAAGAGGGAATGGGTTATCCTAAACAGGGCGGCTGGACGGGACTCAGCGGATGCAACCAAGGTGGCGATATAACATCTCTTTGCTGCCCTAAGTGCCCTGATATACTCCTTGGTGCAGGTTGTTAAGAGTGCTCGGTTCGATTCAGATTTATCGGACCTCCACAGGTGCTCTAGGCGTCTCCTCCAGCGCTTCCTCTCCCGGAGCTCCTCGGTGAACCAAGGAGGCCTCCGAGATCCGCCGCCTTGGAGGGGCCGTAGTGGCGGAATCCAGTCAAGGGTCTCTGATGCTGCCGAATGCCAGGCAGCAACCAGAGTCTCTACCGGACTGTGGGCGAGAGTATCAGGAATAACCCCAAGCTCCGTCTGGAACCTCAAAGGGTCCATAAGTCGCCTGGGGCGGAACCACTTGGTCGGTTCCTCCTCCCTACAGTGGGGGTTTGGTCTTCGGAAGTCAAGCCTCAGTAGGCAGTGGTCTGACCATGACAGGGGTATGATCTCATTACCCCTCAGACCAAGATCACAAGTCCACTGCTCCAAGAGGAATACGAGGTTGAGCGTGTGACCCGCAGAGTGGGTTGGGCCCCGAATTATCTGGGTCAAGCCCATGGCTGTCATGGAAGCCATGAACTCCTGCGCCCCATCAGAGTGTTCACCGAGCGTAGGCAAATTGAAATCCCCCAGGACCATAAGCCTGGGGAACTCAATTGCCAGCTCGGCTACCGACTCGAGGAGCGAGGGGAGGGCTGCTGCAATGCTGTTGGGAGGCAGGTACGTTAGCAGCAGACCCACTTGACCCTTGAGGTCCAGCTTCACCAGCAGGGATTCACACCCGACAAGCTCCGGAGCAGGGATCCTACGATGTACTGCCAAAATCTGCCATTACTATTGTTATGTGCTTCCCACATACCTCAGTTAACTGACTAGGAAAAGGTTCATCTATTTCCTCTGTTTGATTTGGTATCCTATGATATACATCTACATATAGCAATGTCACTTTTCCCCTTTTATATCGACCCAAATGCATTCAAGACTGTTTTCATCATTGTGCTATATTTCTGTAGAGATGTAGTTATTTCTTCATTTAATTTGTTGGGGGCAATATGCTGACTCTCTGTAAACTGCTTAGAGAGGCCTGAAAGGCCTATGAAGCGGTATATAAGTCTACTGCTATATTAATTAATTAATTAACATTATTTATTTACTTAAATTATTTCTTCTTCGTTGCAATCTCTTGGATATTGGAACACTACTATTGTATCACCTAAATGGATAGCTTGATATTGAGCCTGATATTGGTATTTTATCTGAATGCTTAGACACCATTTTAACAAATAGTTCTGAGAAAAATAGTTTTAAATTATTCCTTGAGGTTACGTTTAAGGCAAAAAAGAATATTCTCCCCCATGTCCAGTCACTATTCACCTACTTCGCTCCAGCACCAGACTTAGTTGTTCCTCGGTTGTCCCAGCTTTATGGCAGCCATCTTTAGGCTGTCTCGTCTCCTTGCCATGCCTGAGAGGGAAAAAGAACCCTGGATCAGACAGGAGAGCTGCAAGTTTCCTCAACCTCACAGGGTGTCCCTCTTGGCTTCACTGTCCCTTCACGGGGGCTTTGGCTCCCCTTGGAGACCATAAACAAGGAGAATTCAGCACAGGGACTGCGGAGACCTGTTCCCTGTGTTTGATATCACCGTGAGATAAACTGGACATCCCATCACATGTCTTATGCTTATGTTGATGGTTTCTATTCAATATTCTATTATGATTTATGTTGATTGTTATTTAGTATCTATGACTATCACTGAGAGTTGTATCTTACAGTTGCATTCATGATTATAATCATGATATAGCACTTGTTCCTTGTGTTCTTTGTGTGTCTCATCATGCTTGGCCAAAAAATTTATGCTATGCTATGTTATTGTATTCTATGTTATTGTATTCTATGTTATTCTATTCTATTCTATTCTACTATACTATACTATAGTATACTCTGCTCTGCTCTACTCTGCTATGCCCCATCCCATCCTATCACATCCCATCCCATCCCATCCCATCCTTCTCTACTTCTGCTCTGTTCTGTTCTTTCTACTCTACTCTACTCTACTCTACTCTACTCTACTCTACTCTACTCTACTCTACTCTACTCTACTCTACTCTACTCTACTCTATCGAGCCGAGGTGGCACAGTGGTTAGGATGCAGTACTGCAGGCCACATCAGCTGACTGCTGTCTGCAGTTCAGCGGTTCAAATCTCACCGGCTCAAGGTTGACTCAGCCTTCCATCCTTCCAAAGTGAGTGAAATGAGGACCCAGGTTTAGGTTTAGGTTTCAGTTTCATTTTATTTATATGCCGCCCTATTCCCAACGGGACTCAGGCTGGCTCACAAACCCAAGAGGGGAAAAGAAACACAAGAACTACAAATACAAGCATTTAAAATAACCAACAGACACACAATCGAGAGGGGAAGGGAACTCATTGACCCCAGGCCTGCTGACACAGCCAGGTTTTAACAGCTTTTCGGAAGGCCTGGAGAGAGGTGAGGGTCTGGATCTCTGCGGGGAGTTCGTTCCAAAGGGCCGGCGCTGCCATAGAGAAGGCCCTCCCCTGGGTTGTAGCCAGATGGCATTGGCTGGTAGACAGAAGCCGGAGGAGGCCAACCCTGTGTGATCTAATGGGTCTTTGGGAGGTAATTGGCAGCAGGCAGTCTCTCAAGTACCCAGGTCCAATACCATGAAGGGCTTTCTAAGTGACGACTAGCACCTTGAAGCGTATCCGGAGGCCAATCGGTAACCAGTGCGGCTCGCGGAGGATAGGTGTAATGTGGGTGTACCGAGGTGCACCCACAATCGCTTGCACGGCTGCATTCTGGATGAGCTGAAGTGTCCGAATGCTCTTCAAGGGCTGCCCCATGTAGAGTGCATTGCAGTAGTCCAGTCTTGAGGTCACAAGGGCATGAGTGACTGTTGCGAGTGCCTCCCGGTTCAGGTAGGGACGCATTTGGTGCACCAGGCGAACCTGGGCAAATGCCCCCCTGGTCACAGCCGACAAATGATGTTCTAAGATCAGCTGTGGGTCCAGGAGGACTCCCAAATTGCGAACCCTGTCTGAGGGGCGTAAAATTTCACCCCCCAGCCTGAGTGATGGACTACTAACCAAATTTTTGGGAGGGAAACACAACAGCCACTCGGTCTTGTCTGGATTGAGTGCAAGCTTGTTGACCCCCATCCAGATCCTGGCAGTCTCCAGGCACTGGCACATCACGTCAACCGCTTCACTGAGTTGGCACGGGGCAGACAGATACAACTGGGTATCGTCCACGTATTGATGGTATTTTATCCCATGCCGTCGAATGATCTCACCCAGCGGCTTCATGTAGATGTTAAACAGGAGGGGGGAAAGGACTGAACCCTGTGGGACCCCATATTTCAGGGGCCTAGGGGTCGACCTCTGCCCCCCAACCAACACCGACTGCGATCTGTCCGAGAGGTAGGAGGAGAACCACCGAAGGATGGTGCCTCCCACCCCCCCTCCCATAACCGTCGCAGAAAGATACCATGGTCGATGGTATCGAAGGCCGCTGAGAGGTCAAGAAGCACTAGGATGGAGGGGTGACCTCCATCCCTGGCTCTCCAGAGATCATCAGTCAGTGCGACCAAAGCAGTTTCTGTGCTGTAGCCAGGCCTGAATCCGGACTGAAAGGAATCCAGATAATCGGCTTCATCCAAGGACCATCGGAGTTGAGAGGCTACCACTTTCTCAACAACCTTCCCAATAAAGAGGAGGTTGGAGACTGGACGGTAGTTATTCAAAATGGCTGGATCCAGTGACGGCTTCTTCAGGAGGGGTCTCACCACCACTGTCTTCAATGCAGGTGGAAAGAAGCCCTCCCGAAGAGAGGCATTCACCATCGCCTGGATCCAGCTCCATGTCACCTCCTTGCTGTTCGCGACCAGCCAGGAGGAGCACAGGTCCACTACACGTCTGGCAGCACTCACCGCTCCCATGGCCTTGTCCACTTCATCAGGAGCAGCAAGTTGAAAGTCAGTGCAGAGATGTCGTTCAAGACCTTCCCCCGGTACCCCGGCTGGCTCTGCACAATTGGAGTCCAGGTCCATCCGAAGCTGAGCAACTTTGTCCACGAGGAACTGGACATATTCCTCTGCTCTACTCTGTAGGGGGTTATCCGCAACCCTCCCATTTAGGAGGGATCGGGTCACCCTAAACAAGGCAGCAGGGTGTGACTCAGCGGACGCTATCAGAGCAGCAACATAGGTGTTCTTGGCTGTCCGTGTTGCCGAGAGGTATGCTCCGATGCAAGCTTTTAATAGTGCTCGGTCTGACTCGGATTTACTGGACCTCCAGCGGCGCTCTAGGCATCTCTTTTGGCACTTCATCTCCTGGAGGTCCTCTGTAAACCAAGGGGCCCTCCTGGATCCACTGCTGCAGATCGGCCATAAAGGCGCAATCCGGTGGAGAGCCTCAGACGCTGCCGAGTTCCAAGTAGCAACTAAGGTCTCCACCGAACTGCGGGCGAGAGTATCAGGCATAACACCAAGCGCCTTCTGGAAACCTTGAGGATCCACAAGGCGCCTGGGGTGGAACCACCTAATCGGTTCCTCCTCCCTACAGCGGGGGATTGGTCTCCGGAAGTCAAGCCTCAGTAGGAAGTGGTCCAACCATGACAGGGGCAAGACCTCACTACCCCTCAAACCAAGATCACAGCTCCACTGCTCCGAGAGAAATATGAGGTCAAGTGTGTGACCCGCTGAGTGAGTCGAACCCTGGATTACTTGGGTCAAGCCCATGGCTGTCATGGAAGCCATGAACTCCTGCGCTCCATCAGAGTGTTCCCCAAGCGAAGGCAGATTGAAGTCCCCCAGTATCATAAGTCTGGGGAACTCAACTGCCAGCTCAGCTACTGACTCGAGGAGCGAGGGGAGGGCTGCCGTCACGTGGTTGGGAGGCAGGTATGTTAACAACAAGCCCACTTGACCCACAAGGTCCAACTTCACCAGCAAAGACTCACACCCGACAAACTCCGGAGCAGGGATCCCACGAGGAACTAAAGACTGCCGTATAACAATGGCCACTCCCCCGCCCCTTCTTTGAGGTCGCGGTTTATGAAGCACCTGAAAACCCTCTGGGCACATTTCGGTGAGGGGGACTCCTCCCTCCGGGCCCAGCCAGGTTTCAGTAATACATACCAGGTCTGCCCCCTCGTCTACAATTAGGTCCAGGACAAGGGGAGCCTTGTGAACCACAGACCTGGCATTTAGCAACAGTAACCTGAGACCAGGGTCCTGACTACTCACGCCATCTGGCCTTGGAGTGGAACTCACAGGGCCAGAAGGAGGAATCCCTCTGACATAGGGAACCCTCCTTCCCCGATAATGGCTCACCCTGAAGTTCCCGCAATATCTGCCCCTCCCCGATATGACCCCAATATTCCGGCCCACTCCCGCATCTATGGTCCCTCCACCCTCTCCCCCAGCCACCGAATTCACTGGCAGGACCTTCGACACACACATCCAAGGGCCGGAACCAGGCCTGGGTCCCCCTAACACTTCTGCCAAAACACTCAGTGCAGGAGGTACCCAGCTAAACTCCCGGCCCACCATACATATCCATACATACAATCAGTCAATCCCCACAGTACAAGTTAAAAACAGGGAAAACAGCAATATCATAATAAAAAGTGGGAACATTCAGTCAACCACAGTCATACCACACACTCTCCACACTCTCCATACAATTAAAAATTATTAAAATTACAAATGTATAAAAAATTATAAAACTGCGCAATATAGCCGATTGTATAGTCTGAAAAGGCCACAAAGGGAGTAATGTCCAAACCTCCCCAAAGACTGTGGGGGCGATATGCTGACTCTGCAAACCGCTTAGAGAGGGCTGAAAGCCCTATGAAGCGGTATATCAGTCAGTCTAACTGCTATTGCTATTGCTATTGCTACTCTATTCTATCACATCTCACTGATACAGAAACTCTGGGCTGATTCCTGTGTATGCATTATCTATAAGTCTTTTTCTTTAGACTTATCATTAATTGTAAGCCCATTCTTTATTTGTTCCCAGAGTATAACTGTGAAGTGAAAAGCTAGATATTTAAATAAGAAGTTTATTCAGTATTACATGGTTGTTGGGGCTCCATGCCTGTACAAAGTTATATATATATAACCAAGGGGGTCTCCGGGATCCGCCGCCTCGGAGGGGCCGCAGTGGCGCAATCCGGTCGAGGGCCTCTGACGCTGCCAAGTGCCACGCAGCAGCCAGAGTCTCTGCCGGACTGTGGGCGAAAGTGTCAGGAATAACCCCAAGCTCTGTCTGGAACCTTGCTGGCTCCATAAGACGCCTGGGGCGGAACCACCTGGTCGGTTCCTCCTCCCTACAGTGGGGGTTTGGCCTCCGGAAGTCGAGCCTCAGTAGGCAATGGTCTGACCACGACAGGGGTATGATGTCACTCCCCCTCAGACCAAGATCACACATCCACTGCTCCGAGAGAAATACGAGGTCAAGCATGTGTCCCGCTGAATGGGTTGGGCCTCGGATTACTTGAGCCAAGCCCATGGCTGTCATGGAAGCCATGAACTCCTGCGCCCCATCAGAGTTTTCACCGAGCGACGGCAAATTAAAGTCCCCCAGGACCATCAACCTAGGGAACTCAATTGCCAGCTCGGCTACCGACTCGAGGAGCGAGGGGAGGGCTGCTGCAACGCTGTTGGGAGGCAGGTACGTTAGCAGCAAACCCACTTGACCCTTGAGGTCCAACTTTAACAGCAAGGACTCACACCCGACAATCTCCGGAGCAGGGACCCTACGAGGAACTAACGACTCCCGGATAACAACGGCCACACCCCCACCCCTTCCCTGGGCTCTCGGCTGATGTAGCACCTGAAATCCTTCTGGGCACAGTTCTACAAGGGGGACTCCTCCCTCTGGGCCCAGCCAGGTCTCAGTAATACATGCCAGGTCTGCCCTCTCGTCTAAAATTAAGTCCCGGACGAGAGGTGCTTTATGTACAACAGACCTGGCATTTAGCGACAACAGCCTGAGACCAGGGTCCTGACTACTTGCGCCATCTGGTCTTGGAGTGGGACTCCTAGGGCCGGAAGGAGGGATCTCTGTGATGTAGCGAACCCTCCTTCCCCGGTAATGGCCTGCCCTAAAGTCCCCGCCGTATCTGCCCCTCCCTGTTACGACCGCAATACCCCGACCCTCTCCCGTGTCTTTAGTCCCCTCAACCACCCCCATAGCCCCCGCAATTCCCGGCAGGTCCTCCGAATCAAGCACACTCATTTATACACTCAAGCAATCCCCACGTAATAATTAAAAACACATAAAAAATACAACAATCATGGAATAATAAAAGTGGGATCATCCAGTTCACACATACAGTCACATGCACTCACCATACCATTTAAAAATTTGCGCAGCGTGCGTAGATCTTATAAAAGAATATATATAGAAGGGGAGGTAGCATTTCTTCCCTTCTTACGTAGTTGGGAAGGTCCCAAAAGTCCAGGCGATTAAAAGAAATCGTCAAAGATGTTAAAGTCCGGTTTGTCAATAATGTCAGTGAAGGCAGAGTCTGGGTAGTTGAGATGGTTTCCCTGGGACGACGAGGGGCAATATTAACCAGATGGGTACAATTTGTTCGTACGTGAAGAAGCCCAACAGATGTAATTGTAGATGTAATTATAGGAGGGGTGGGTAGATGGTAATTAAAGAGGCGGTAAAGATGATAAAGATGGTAAAAATGATGAGACCAGCCAAAGGATGGAGGAAGTGCCAGTAATGGCCACTGGGGGGAGTCTGAGGTCCACATACGCTGCCTTTCCGGAGCAATGGCGTCCAATACAGAATGGTCCGGTGGACGATTTTGCCTAACGTGGCCCTCCTGAGGCAGCAGCAGCAACAGATGATACCCAACACAACAAAGAGCCTGTCGTTGAAATCCTGGGATCACAGTCCAGGTGGATAGATGATAAATAAAACGTTGCAGAGCCCAGTGGAAGCAACGGCAAAACACAAAAAGGATGCCGTGCCAGGGGGAAAGGAAGCAATCAGCAGGGCCGCAGTACAGAGCAACAAAGTTGCGGTGGGGATAGAGAGCCAGTCCTCCAGTCCAAACAGGCACTTCCATACAGTTCCCTACCCTCTGTTCAGGGCACAAATCAAGCCTCCCAGGGTAGCGGGGCAGCCTCCTAAGGCAGCGGGGCCGAAGCCGCCGCCGCTCGCGCAACGCCGCCACCGCCGCCGCCCAGCTGTTCGAAAAAATCACCGAGGGAGGTAATACCGTCCAGGGGCCACCCGAAGGCAGCCCCCTCCTCAAATAATTACCTCCCCGGGAAGCCCGAATGTTGATCTCTTGCAAGGACCCCTCCGTTGTCATGTTCGGGGTCCTAGTCGCCTGGAATCTATCGCTATTATTTCTCAATAGCCGGAGCGTTGAAACTCGGCGGCCATTCCCATTCTCACGCATGCGAGAAGGGTGTAGGAGAGGCTGCGGTTGTTGGCTTTGACGATGGGAGTGTTGTGGTACTTCAAGAAGATTCCTAGCACAAGAACTGTGATAAAAGAAAGCAGAAGCGCTGATGTGGCTAAACGTGTCGCCAACCGGTCTCCATAAGATAGATAACTTACATGCTTTGGCATGCATAAATCCTGTTCATTGTTTGGATATTGATATTCTGGGCATTGGAAGCAATCGTCCATATCTGGAAAGGCAAATGTATACATTTAAGTCAAAATGCTACAAGAAAGCCCTTAGGATATTGCATGATGTTATGGTGCACCTATTGATATAAATGACGCAACTGCTATGATTGAGCTCCAGTTGAATCACTTTTTTCTTGGTAAAGATTTTATATTAAAGAACACATTATTATTAGACAGAAACTTGGTCTGTTCATTGACCACAAAAATATCACCCGATAAAAGAAATAAAGCAAAATCAACTCTTAATATCAGTGAATTTTATCAGCCATGTGTGAGTGAACTTTATATTTAATGTAGTACCTTTTTGCTACTTTTAGACAGATTGATTATCATTGTTATCTAAGGAATAAAGGAATGAAATTATCAGGATGCCCTGTAAATTTAGATAAAATGAGCCATCAGTGTGTGGTGAATGTCCCTGTAGAATTGGCAGTGCATGGACTGTGGCACCTACAGTATATCACAGGGGCAGTTTCAAGTGGATATTTCTATATTTCTCTTCTAAAACAGCTGAAGAGAACAGCTTTCAAAATAACAGAATAACGGTTCACCGACAAATGCAAGACCACATAGGCGCGCCAACAAAAGAGCGCTGACAGAAGCACGCCATCAACAAACAATGCAAAAACCCTAACCCTTACCTTAACCCTAACCCTGTCCCTAACCCTGTCCCTGTCCCTGACCCTGACCCTGACCCTGACCCTGACCCTGACCCTGACCCTAACCCTAACCCTAACCCTAACTCTTACCCTTACCCTTACCCTTACCCTTACCCTAACCTTTACGTTAACCCTAATCACGCTTCTGTCAGCGCTCTTTTGTCGGCACACCTTTGTGGGCACGCTGTTGACGTCACGGTTTTATTGCCGCGATTTTGTCAGGCTCGCATTTGTCAGGTCACACAGAATAACAGAGTTGGAAGGGACCTTCTAACCCAGGGGTGTAAAACTCAAGGCCTGTGAGCCAGATCTGGGCAGGAAGGTGCTTCAATCTAGCTAGGGGACTGCCCTGGAAAAATAGAAGGATTGGCCCATGGTGCCTCTACCAGAAAAAATGGAAACAGAAGGGCTGCAGTAGGGCGAGCTCCATTTCCGGCTGTGGCCGCATGCAGCCCTCATGAGCTCCATTTTTGCTGGCAGAAGGTTGCAGGAGGTGGTCACAGTCAGAGACAGAGCCTGGGAGCCTGTTTTCGCTGGCAGAGTTCTCAGGACGCCACAGGTGCCTCCAACATGAATGACATCAAATTGGTCAAACCCACCCTGTCCCACCCCCCAAGGTCAAACTCAATCCTGATGTGGCCCTCAATGAAATTGAGTTTGACATCCCTGTTCTATTCTATTCTGAAAATGGTGCGGTTGTGAGGTCATATTTCCCTAGTCCCTTATTTCACAATTATTTTTCTTGTTGAATTGAGGAAATGTGAAAAACTCCTAGCCTCACGTAGCTCAAGTGTTCTTCTATTTAATGTTCCTCCCTCCCTCCCTCCCTCTCTATTGTTTTACCTGTCTGGTCTGAGATCTTCCCCTTTGCACATGGAGAGCAATCATAGCAGCAAAACAATTTTCCTTCAATTTTGGTCTTTCTGTAACCTGAACGGCATTTCTCATTACAGAGTGACAAGGGTCTTTCCTGTTCAAAAGGGGGAAAAATATATAGTTCACAATATAGAAAAGCTTTTAAATGCTATATTTGTAAAAGTACAAATATCCCTTCTCTCTCATATGGCTAAAACAAAATATAGAATAATGAAAAATCCTGGAAATTATATGTGTGGGGTTGGGGAGAGAGTGGGGGTCATACAAGCATGTTCAGGGGGACAGGGCATGTGGGCAATGTCACACTTGCATTGCATTATGAGTGTAGGGACGCCCACATGCAATGTTGCATACACACACACGCTTTCTGCAAAACAAAAAGTTTAGCCATCACTGCAATAGATTATTTACAAAGCAGATGGTCGGGGTAAGAAGCGGATGTTTCTTCAGAATGAAGTGATGACAATATATGCATTTTCTAATGAGGCATCTAACTGAAAGTTGTGACTCATTGTAATAAAGTTAAACCAAACCATTTTGAAATAAGATGAATCTCACCCGATTAAACCGGTTGGGCCAAATGATATTCTCTTCAGAAACAGTCAATGGTTTGTCAGAGAGTGTTCCTGGATCTATCCTTCCAACTTTGACTCTAAGAAATGTCTGATTTGGAAATGTGATCCAGTTTATTATATCAAATCCTGCAACTATTTCCCCATTGTTATCAAAGAAAATCTCTTAAGTACTGCTATTAAATGATACACTCCGCAGAAAATGATGAACCTTCAGAAACAGGGGATAAAAAAGGTACAAAGATAAGAATGTATTTTGTTAAATCAGCATCCATACTATAATAAATTGCCCCTCAAAATATTCAACCAGCTATTATAATGTAAACAAAGCAATTCAACTAATAAAATACTTTACACACTGCTGGTAAAGTATTTAGAAATAATTATTACTAAATGAATAGAATAGAATAGAATAGAATAGAATAGAATAACAGAGTTGGAAGGAACCTTGAAGGTCTTCTAGTCCAACCCTGCTTAGGCAGGAAACCCTATACCACTTCAGACAAATGGATATCCAACATCTTCTTTAAAACATCCAGTATTGGAGAATTCACAACATCTAGAGGCAAATTGTTCCATAGATTAATTGTTCTAACCATCAGGAAATTTATTCTTAGTTTTATGTTGATTCTCTCCTTGATTTGTTTCTACCCATTGCTTCTTGTCCTACCCTCAGGTGCTTTGGAGAATAGCTTGACTCCCTCCTTTTTGTGGCAGCCCCTGAGACATTCGAAGACTGCTATCGTTTCACTCCTAGTCCTTCTTTTCGTTAAACTAGCCATACCCAGATCCTGCAACGGTTCTTCATATGTTCTAGTCTCCAGTCCCCTAATCATCTTTGTTCCTCTTCTCTGCACACTTTCTAGAGTCTCCACATCTTTTTTACATCGTGGCGACCAAAACTGAATGCAGTATTCCAAGTGTGGCCTTACCAAGGCATTATAAAGTGGTATCAACAGTTCACTTGATCTTGATTCTATCCCTTTGTTTATGCAGCCTAGAACTGTGTTGGAATTTTTGGCAGCTGCTGGCTGTGATTTAAATGGTTGACCACTAGGACTCCAAAATCCCTTTCACAGTTACTACTATTGAGCAAGGTGCCACATAAAGTATTCCTATGCATTTTGTTTTTCTTGCCTAAATGCAGAACCTTACTATTTTCACCACTGAATTTTGATAGATAGTGCTCAGTGTTCAAGTTTGTCAAGATCCTTCTGTATCTTAAGCCTATCTTCTACAGTGTTGGCTATTCTTTCCAGCTTGGTGTCATCTGCAAATTTGATAAGTTCCCCATTTATTTCCTCATCCAAATCATTGATGAAGATGTTGAAGAGTACTGGGCCTAAAACAGAGCTTCGGGGTACTCCACTGCATACTTCCATCCATGTAGATGCAGTTCCATTGAGGACTACATGTTGACTGTGGTTGGTCAGCCAGTTACTAATCCATCTAGTGGTGATGCTGTCCAACCCACATTTTTTGAGTATTATTTGAGTATTTATTAATACTTATAGGCCGCCCTTTTCCCTGAGGGGACTCAGGGCGGCTTACATAAAATGAGGGGGGGGGTTATACAGACAATAGACACAAACAATACATAGAAGTAAAATAGTAAGCAACATTCATTCATCATTCGGGTGGGGACAGTTATCTTTGTCCCCAGGCCTGACGGGCTAGCCAGGTCTTAAGGGCTGTGCGGAAGGTCTGGACGGTGGTCTACTTTATCTAATAGTTGATTATGGTCTACATTATCAAATGCCTTACTGACGTCCATATAAATAAATTATATTGACAGCATTCCTCTGATCCACTAATTTTGTCACTTTTTCAAAGAATGCAATAAGATTAGTCTGGCTTGATCTGTTTTTGACAAATATGATTCTATTGAAAGCTTCCATATATTACTTCCAAGACCTATATTGTAGATAACTATATATTTTATTACTAATGAATATCCAGCTATACAGAAAAGCCAAAAAGATAAATCATGTTTTCTATAGCATAGAAATTGCCAAGTTTGCATTTGCTAGGATAAAATTGCATTTTTTTTTATTTTTCAGTGCAAAATAAAATGTAATTTTAATCATTTTTGATCATTCACCATAAGTGGATAATTTGATGAATATCCCAACAAATAGAATAACCATATTTATAATTATAAGGTCTATTTCAGTTCCAACACATCAGCAGTGTAATCCCCTGAAGTCTGCTCCTGGTTTGGAGAGTCTGCTACCAAGTGAATGCTTTGTATGCGCCTGCATGCTTTGTGTCGCTGTGTGCCCAAGGTTCACCCATGCAGCACTAAAAAAGGAACATTTTGAAGTCTTCTGAATCTGCAAAGGTACCTGTATTTTTCAGAGTATAAGACGGACCAGAGTACAAGATGCACCAAGATTTTGAAGAGACAAATTAAAAAAAAAGTTTTTGCACTCTGCAGACCTCCCCCTAAAGGCCCGTTTTTCTCCACAAAAACTCACCTGTTCTTTTTTGTCAAAAAAGGGCATGCATAGCCTTTAGGAGGCTTATGGTGTGCTCCTGGGGGCTGGGGCTAAAAATGAGCAAAAAAAGTATCCAATTTTTCAATCATTTTTGCCCTCCACAGCCCCTAGGAGCACTCTGGAAGCTTCCTAAAGGCTATGCACAGCCATTTTTGCAAAGAGGATGGTGTTTCGGGAGGCCAAAAATGGTTTATTCAGTGTATAAGATGCACCCAGATTTTCACCCTCTTTTTTGAGAGAAAAAGGTGTATCTTACACTCTGAAAAATATGGTAAGTAGAACAATGAGGGGGTGGGAATCCAGTGTCCCATGCAATTTAGATTAGCTAGAAAGCAGGAAATCTGACGATTCTAGCTAATATAAATTTCACATCACAGCTGATCATCACCCAGTAGCATTTTTTACTCCCAGTTCGGGTGAACCGGTAGCATTTCAACAGTGAGCTAGATCGAACACAAATATTGGAATTTAATAAAAGCTGAAAATATATCTGACGGGATTAAAGGATGAAATAAAAGGCCACTAGACAACTTTGCAACTGAATCAATGTGCCGTATCTGCTGAGATGCTCTAAGTAGTCTGCTCACCTTCCATGAATCTTGACTGAGGAATTCCTGCCTCCTCATAGCCCTTTGTTGGCCTGGGAAAGAGTACAGACTATGCAAAGCATGTGCGATTGCATAGACAGCAGTGTAGACACTGTAGCTGTGGACAGTCATGCGGGTTTCAAACACAGTCATGGGGAGACTCTCCAGTTTCTCCTCCCCAGTGCAGAGAGTCTCACCCTCTTCCTCTATAGAAGTCGTTGGGAACACACAATTAAATGTCAGTTGCCAGAATTCTTTTAAAAAGTTGTCTTCTTTATCAAAATTTGGGTTTCTCATCTGAGCAAACTTTTGGAACCCTGATACCTCCATTGATTGTACTGACAGGGAAAGAGCTCCATGCATGAAATTAATGTCCCAACTCCTTTGAAAGGGAACCGATGAGAAGTCAACATCTGCTGTCATCACCCAGACTTTGGTACCATAATCTACATTACTAAATTCCAGCAAGTTGAGTAAAAACCTTAAATTTAATATGCTCTGAAATTCCCCATGAAGCAACACAATGTTTGTTGTGCTGTTGAAAACTGTGTTTAATATGGCATGGGATCTACGAACAGTTTTTTCATCGTCGCTGAGAAAGGCACCTGGCATTTTTTCTATAAATTCAAAGCAGACACCTCTCTTGGAAAACATGGGAAGGATATTCCTCCATAAAATATCGGCTATGTTGCCAATGTCAAGGAAAAATAGCCCGATCCAGGTCCATCCAAAATGCAGAAGTATTTGGAGAAATCCTTTGTACTGACTAATTGCATTTGGGAACATCCAGTAAAAGAAATTCGATGAAGTTTCGGTCTTGATTTCTAGAGTAGAGCTACATGCAACCTGAATGAAACACGGAAACAAGAAAGGTTTAAGCAGTTGGGTCCATTGGGACCTTAATATTGTTTGTGAATAGAATAGAATAGAATATTGAATTGAATAAAAAATTGAATGGAAAATAGAAAATACAATAGAATAGAAAATAAAATGGAAAATAGAAAATAGAATAGAATGGGAATAGAGTATAATAGAAGTGGAGTTGAGTGGAGTGGATTGGAGCGGAATAGAATAGAATAGAATAGAATAGAATTCTTTATTGGCCAAGTGTGATTGGACAGACTAGAAATTTGTCTTAAGTGCATAGCCTCTCAGTGTACATAAAAGATACGTATAAGGGATAAATCATAATCCTTAAGATCTTTGAATGATATTCATTCAGCCATTGTATTTTATGTCTGCTAAATATATAGAAAAAGTAATAAAATATTAGAGAGGTAAGATACCTACTGAAATATCCAACCACACTTGGCTAATAAAGAATTCTATTCTATTCTGGGAAAAACTAGGCATCTGTTTTCAGCAAAAAACCCTCACTTGTACAAACTTGTAAGGTGTCATGATGGTAGCCATATCAAGAAAAGCAACAGAACTTGGTCCCCCAATGACGGCTATCAGATTATTTTGGAGATGACAATTATAATTAGGGATGAATGCATCTGAAGCAAAGAGGAGCTCCATCGAAGCTTTGTAAGTATGCCTTGGACTAAAATAGTCATTGCAGATGTTGAAGCCTAAGGTGATGTTAGGTAAGATGAGAGGACTTTGATTAATCTCTCTCACAGCAAAAACCAAAGCCAGAATGTGTTGATAGCTCTGCAAAATAAATAATATAGAAAATGATTGTATTGCCATTGGCATTGCAGAACCTTTAAGGAGGAAGAGATTCTTCTCCAATATGCTGCTAAGGTACAACACACACAGACACACACAGACACAGACACACACACACGCAAACTAATAGTAAAAATTGAAAGGTAGCTTCAAAAAACGAAATAGAATGCTTGCTCCCATTTTTAAAGTACCCAACTGCTTACATATCCAAAGTCAAGTCCTCCAATGGCTGCCTTCTGAACTGCAATATGTTCGTAGAAATGAAAGACTGCGAGAAAATACCACCAAGGATCTGATCTCCTGGCTGATAATATTTAAGAAGATTAGGAATAGGCTGGGTCTTGGAGCATTTTAACACTGGAACTCTGCAGACGCTCTTGGGAAGAGGCACTAATACCAATAATCGGAATATTATGATCATGAATGAAAATCTCCCCATAAAATAACATTTCTCCATCCAGCCCAATAATGTCGAGACAGACTTTTCTTAGACTCTAAGTCATATCTTACTAGCCTGATAAAAAAAGCCTTTATCGGTAACATCTGTATTTCTGAACTGGGATATTTAATCTCTTTTTCTTGAGTCTCTAACATCATCAACAACTACCTGAATTCTCAACAGAGAAAGTGGAAAATTTCCCCAAGAATCTGCAGTCCAAGTCACTGTTCATAATTATAGGGTAAGCTTCTGAGTGATTCCCAGGCAATTTCTCCCATTGATTCTCTCAACAATCTCACTACCAGAGATCATTTAGAGAGGGGGAAGTGTGCATAATTAGAGGACAGAGGAGTTGAGAAGTGGAACAAAAGTTATACATCAAAGAAATCCAAAATCTAGTTGTGTCTCTCTAGGGTTTTTCATGTCAAATTTCTTACATTGGTCTACTTTCACCCAGGAATTTGGAAGTAGAGGAACTGAAACTTGGCCTAATTATAGAAATCCTTTTTTAAAAAAAAAACTTTTAGGATCTCTACCCACGGCTATCTAGAGTCAGAAAAAAAAAATCCCTGTCTGAATCCTACACATTTCTCCCAGGTGAAGGGGAAAGTTGCTATAGTTAAACAATTCTTTATTTTCTTTCCTCTTTTCTTTTTTCCCTTTCCTTTTCTTTCTTTCTTTCTTTCTTTCTTTCTTTCTTTCTTTCTTTCTTTCTTTCTTTCTTTCTCTTTCCTTCCTTCCTTCCTTCTTTCTTCTTCCTCCTCCTCTTCTCTTTAAAATGAGAGCACAACAATGGTTGGATTAAAAAAAAGTTGGCCATGGCTTGGTGGGTGTGACGTGATTTCGTGAGTGTGGCTTTGTGGGCCTGGCAGGGGAAGGATGCTACAAAATCCTAATTCCCTCCCCACTCCTGGGGGAAGGTTATTGCAAAATCCCCATTCCCTCTCCACCCCACTTTCTAGTATCCATTCTCCAGTTCAAGGCAACAAAAGAAGATCAGCTGGGAGAAAGCAGGGGCAGGGCCATCCTATTTGCTGGTTCTCCAAACTACTCAAAATTCCTACTACCGGTTCTACAGGACATGTCAAAACTGGCTGGATACCACCTCTGGAGCACAAATATGAAATTAACATTTTAATTTCCTTGAAGAAGGACAGAAGAAAAAAATACATCTGCTGTCATGATCCAGAGCAGGGGTATGAAAGCCAAGGCCCGCGGGTCGGATTTGGCCCATGGGGGGTTTCTTTGATCTGGCCCAGGGGCCGGCCTGGAAACAGCAAAGGACCAGCCCACAGTGCATCTGCCAGCAGAAATGGGGCACGGAGAAATGGGAAAGGGGAAAGACAAAGAAAAAGAAGGAAAGATGGGAAGAGAGCAATGAAGGAAAAATAAGGAGGGAGGGGAAGGATGAGGAAAGGAGAAGGAAGAAGGAAGGAAAAAGAAGAAAAGTGAGGAAGGAGATTATGAGATTGAGGGAGGGTCTCAGGGAAGTCCTACTTTAGCACTTGGCCACCACAGGGCCCCCCAACACAAGTGATGTCGAATTGGCCATGGCCACACCCACCCATGCCCATCCTGGCCCCCTGAGGTGAAACAGAACCCTGATGCACCCTCAATGAAATGGACTTTGACATCCCTAATCCAAAGCTTTGTGACACCCTCAAATTCTGAAAGGTTAAACAAACCCCTTAAATATAAAAGAACTAAACTGTAATGAGGCAAGGAAAAAGAGTAGAGACAGCCTGAGCTTCATAACCTTCCAGAGACTTATACTTTTGGAATGCATATGTTCCAGTGGTCTTACTGATCGTGCTCTACTGGATCTCAAAACTCTCATTTCAGGTCTTTACTTTGCCCCTTCCAACTTTTCCTTTAAAATTCAAGGAAAGCAGGTGGTGAAGCATGGTCATATGCCAGAGTTTAGAGTAAATTGACTCAATTGCAGCTTCCTCTCCCCAAACTCTTTATATTATTAAAATATAATATAATTCATTAAAATAAAATTTATTAACTAAAAATAGAAAGGAACAAAATTAGTCCTCTACCACAGGGGTGGGTTCCAGCAGGCACTACTGCCGGTTTGCTTGTGTTCACACTGCATGCACATGCCCAGTACTATTGTGCATGCGTGGGAATCTCGCGCTTGCATGCACTGGTGTGTGTGTCATGCACATATGCATGGGGGAGGACACATAGAGGTATGGGTATGGGCACATGAATGCATGACCCTTTCACACTCCGCCCACTTTGGCTACGTGAGGGCATGGTCGACCAGTTTTTCGTTCTCCCCATAGAGTGGATTGACCACCTCTTCTTTGTGGCAACCCCATTAGATACCAGAACACTGCTAGATCACTCGCCCCCAAGGTTCCTGTAGCACCTTCTATCATTTCATATCTGTTAGTGAGAATTAAATCCAATACGGCTGATCCCCTTTTCACTTCTTTACTTTTGGGAAAACAAAGTTGTCTGCTAGGTTTGTCAGGAACCTCTTGGATCTTCTACTTGGTGCAGTGTTTTTCTCCCAGTTGATGTCAGGGTTGTTAAAATCTGCCATTACTTTTGTTATGTGCTTTCCATATACCTCAGTTAACTGACTAGCAAAAGGTTCATCTATTTCCTCTGTTTGATTGGGTGGCCTATGATATACATCTATGGCAATGTCACTTTTTCCCTTTTATATCGACCCAGTGCGTGGGGGTCTGTCACACCCATATGCATGGGGGAGGGCACATAGAATATGGGTCTGGGCACATGCATCCATGAACCTAATGTGCTCCGCCCATTTTTGGCATGCAAGGGCACAGTGGACCCATTTTTCGCTCCCCCCCCCTGCGTAGAGTAGATTGGCCCTCTCTTCTTTGTGTTTAGATACCAGAACACTGCTATCATGTCACAAGTAATCCTTCTTTTCATTAGACTCCAGTCTCCTAATCATCTTTCTTGCTCTTCTCTGCACTCTTTCTAGAGTCTCCACATCCTTTTTACATTGTTGCAACTAAAACTGAATGCAGTATTCCAAGTATGGTCTTACCAAGGCATTATAAAGTGGTATTAACACTTCACACAATCTTGATTCTATCCCTCTGTTAATGCAGCCCAGAACTGTGTTGGCTTTTTTGGCAGCTGCTATACACGGCTGACTCATATTTAAATGGTTGTCCACTAGGACTCCAAGATCCTTCTTACAGTTACTACTATTGAGCAAGATACCACATATACTCTACCTGTGCAGTTTGTTTTTCTTGCCTGAATGTAGAATATTACTTTTTTCACCATTGAATTTCATTTTGTTAGATAATGCCCAATATTCAAGTCTGTCAAGATCCCTCTGTATCTTAAGCCTTCAAGAATGTTGGTTATTCCTGCTAGCTTGCTGTCACCTGCAATTTGATGAGTTCCCCATCTATCCCCTCAAGCCTTTGTTCATTATGCGCCTTAGCTTTCCTAACTTCATCTTTCCAGGCTTGGGCTATTTGCTGTTACTCTGCCTTAGTTATATGCCCCTCTTTCCACTTTTTATACTTGTCCATTTTGTCTTTCAATTTATCAGATAGTTCTTTATGCAGCCATAATAGTTTCTTTTGAGAGCTGTCATTTTTCTTCTTCACTGATATTGTGCTAGACTGGGCTTTTATAATCTCACTTATCAAAATTTCCCAAGCTTATTTAGTTGGTTTAAGAATTCTCATCCATTGAATCTTTCCCAAATTCTCTGTACGTTTATTGAAATTAGCTCTCTTAAAGTCCAAAGCTATCGCATAGTCAGACCATGTATAATTGACACTGGATCTTATTATAGTTTTTAGTTGTTATTTATTGTTTTATACTAGAAGTTTTAAGTGTATATATACTGAGTACTTTTATTTTTTCTGGTCACTGGTCTAAGACTGTAATAATATGTCTTATTGTTGCTGCCGTCTTAAAATCGAAGACACTAGTTTGACTTTGTTCTATTGCTTGTGTTGGAATTTCTACTTGGTGCAGAGTTTGTCTTCCAGTTGATGTCAGGGTAGTTAAAATCCCACATAACTATTGTTATGTGCTTCCTACATACCTTACTTAACTGACTAGTTAATTTATTTCCTCTATTTGATTGGGTGGCCTATGATATACATCTATGGCAATGCCACTTTTCCCCTTTTATATTGACCCAAATGCATTCAAGACAGTTTTCATTGTTGTTGTGCTATATTTTTGTAGAGATGTAGTTATTTCTTCATTTAATTAATTGATTAGCATTATTTATTTATTTACTTAAATTATTTCTTCTTTGTTGCAGCCTTTTAGGTATTGGAACACTGCTATTGTATCACCTAAATGAATAGCTTGATATTGAGCCTGACAAATAGATTTAGATTTTAGATTTTAGATTTTACTTTATTTGTATGCCGCCCTTTTCCCTGAGGGGACTCAGGGCGGCTCACAATTCAAGGGAAGGGGAGAACAGACAAGTTACAAACATGAAAAACATACACTGTTAAAAAAAGTACAACAGTCATACCATTCGAGTGGCTTTGAAGTCTTTAGCCCCAGGCCTGTCGGAACAGCCAGGCTTTAAGGGCGATGCGGAAGGTCTGGAGGGTGGTGAGGGTACGAATCTCCATGGGGAGTTCATTCCAGAGGGTCAGAGCAGCCACCGAGAAGGCTCTCCTCCGGGTAGTTGCCAGTCGACATTGGCCGGCTGATGGAATTCGGAGGAGGCCTAATCTATGGGATCTTATGGGTCTAGTGGAGGTAATTGGCAGTAGGCGGTCTCTCAAGTATCCAGATCCAATACCATGAAGGGCTTTGTAGGTGACAACTAGCACCTTGAAGCGCACCCGGAGATCAACAGGCAGCCAGTGCAGCTCATGGAGGATAGGTGTTACGTGGGTGAATCGAGGTGCACCCACGATCGCTCGCGCGGCTGCATTCTGGACAAGCTGAAGTCGCCGAATACTCTTCAAGGGCAGCCCCATGTAGAGCACATTGCAGTACTCCAGCCTAGAGGTCACAAGGGCACGAGTGACTGTTGTGAGAGCCTCCCGGTTCAGATAGGGGCACAACTGGTGCACCAGGCGAACCTGGGCAAATGCGCCCCTGGTCACAGTTGACAAATGATGTTCAAGAATCAGCTGTGGGTCCAGGAGGACTCCCAAGTTGCGGACCCTATCTGAGTGGCGTACTGTTTGACCCCCCCATCCTGAGAGATGGAACACTTGGCCAATTAGTGGGAGGGAAGCACAGCAGCCACTCGGTTTTATCTGGATTGAGTACAAGCTTGTTAACCCCCATCCAGTCTCTAACAGCCTCAAGGCCCTGGCTCATCACGTCCATTGCTTCATTGAGTTGGCACGGGGCTGACAGATATAGCTGTGTATCGTCCGCATACTGGTGGTATTTTATCCCGTGCCGTCGAATGATCTCGCCCAGCGGTTTGATGTAGATGTTGAAAAGAAGGGGGGACAGTACCGAGCCCTGCGGCACCCCATACGTTAGGGGCCTAGGGGTCGATCTCTGCCCTCCAACTAACACCGACTGCGACCTGTCCGAGAGGTAAGAGGAGAACCACCGTAAAACAGTGCCTCCCACCCCCACCTCCCGCAGTTGTCGCAGAAGGATACCATGGTCGATGGTATCGAAAGCCGCAGAGAGGTCAAGGAGTACCAGGATGGAGGCATGACCTCCATCCCTGGCTCTCCAGAGATCATCGGTCAATGTGACCAAAGCGGTTTCCGTGCTGTAGCCAGGCCTGAAGCCCGACTGGAATGGATCAAGATAACTTGTTTCCTCCAAGGACCGCTTGTGCTGAAAGGCCACCACCTTCTCAACAACCTTCCCCACAAAGGGGAGGTTGGAGACTGGACGATAGTTGTTTAGAACGGCTGGATCCAAAGATGGTTTCTTCAGGAGGGGTCTCACCACCGCTGCCTTTAATGCGGGGGGAAAGACCCCCTCCTGAAGGGAGGTGGCAACAACTGCCTGGATCCAGTCCCGTGTCACCTCCCTGCTGTTAACAACCAGCCAGGAGGGGCACGGGTCCAGTACACATGTAGAGGCACCTACAGCTCTCATGGCCTTATCCACGTCCTCAGGGGTAACAGCTTGAAAATCAATCCAGCGATGACCTGCCAAATTATCCCTTAGTGCCTCAGCTGGTAATGCAGGATTGGAGTCCAGGTCCGTCCGAAACCAAGCAACTTTATCCGCGAGGAATTGGACGTAGTCCTCAGCTCTGCCCTGCAAAGGATCACCCGTATCCCTCCTATTTAGGAGGGAACGGGTTATCCTGAACAAGGCGGCTGGGCGTCACTCAGCGAAAGCAATCAGAGAGGCAATGTGTGTTCTTTTTTCCATTTTAAAACTGTTTTATTTCATTTTCATTTTCATTTTATACCATCACTTATATACTGTGCATTTAAAAAAGGAAGAACAATGAACACAACTCATCTTCCACCATGGGAAACCAACATAGCACTTCAATCCTCCATACACCCTTTCTTCTCCCCCTCCAACTTTCATTTCTCCCCTTCAACATTCCCCTCTTCTACTTCCCTTCCCCCTCAGACATTCCTTTCTCCCCTTCCCTCCGTCTCACCCTCCTTGCATTCCCCTCTCACTCCCTCTTTACTTCTCCCTCTTCTTTCCCTCTACTCCTCACTTTGGTGTATCTCTACTATTCATTAATCTATTCAGTTTATATTTTACACTAAAATTAAAAAGAATGAAAAAAAGAAAAAAGAAAATAAAAGAAAAAAAAGAAAAAAAAAGAAAAGAGAGCAACAGTATACAAGTGCATTCTTATTGTTCTGAAAATTGAGACTGTATTTCCACCCTCCCCCTCCCCCCCATAAGCCCCCCTCCCTTACCCCCTTTCGACTTCCCAGGTCCCATACCCGGCATAACTCTTTATCAAGCACAGTCTGGAGTATATTAAAACCAAATAACTTTAAAATTAAAAGATAAAAGATAAAGGAAAAACAAAGTTAAAAAAAAAAAGAAAAACAAAACACACACACATAAAAAAAGGAAAAACGGAAAGAATAAATAAACTCTCTACATTAAACTCAGCTTCCCATCATTTTTAAATCTTAAACAATGTACCTCATTCCTAATTTCAGTTATTTTATTACTTGCAGGATTTCAAACTATATTGAAACCAAGTAAGTTAATCGAATGGAATTCTCCAGCTAGGACCCTTATCTCTTTATCTAAATATCCAAACCTTTAAATTGTCTCTTTTACCTCCTTCTCTATAAAACAATTTAAACACTCAAATGCTTCTCTCGGATTCCTTTTCCAACTCCTCCCATCCTGCCTCTACCCGTGTCCATATATATATTTTATTTATATCCGTACTCCTCTTATATTTGCTCCACCTTCCTGCAGACTCTGTGGGTATATCTTTCCAGACATTATATTCAAATAACAATTTATACAAAAATCAGCTTACTTTCTGGCTCAAAATAAACTCTAGATAAACCTTCACTACCCTCCCATCTACCCCACACTTCCCAACTCCATTCATTCTAAACCACAATCCTAGAAAATCACGATCTCCGCTCTCCTCACCCTAAAGAATGAATCATGAACAATTTAAATAAAAATTCAAAGTTATCCAGCGAGTCTTGTTTAAGTCCCATACAATATATATTCCAAAATCAGCGCCACTTCTTTCAGTCTCAATGTCTCTTCATCGGTATGCAGCTATGCCATTTTACACAAGACAGAAATCGAATTAGAGATGATGACAGTGAAAGGGATGCATGGAAACTCTGTGTAACCAATTGACACACTTTCTACAACTTTGTAATGGAGAATGATTTTATTTGTTTTTATTTAAAAAATAAAAAAATGGAAAGAAAATAGATAATGGAATGCCATTAGGTGGTTTTGTTTTACGTTTTGGAATATTTGTTATAAAGGGACATTAAAACAACTATAGTCATGAGGAAGGAGGAGCTCCAAGACATCCATTGACACTTTTGCCGCTGGACAGCCCATTGAGACCTAAATCACCCTGCAGAGATGGTGATCAGGAAGACGAAGCCTTGCTGGTCTCAGGGACATTGCAAAGTCCCTGATTGACTCAAGGGAAGCACTTCAAGCTGGCGGTAAACAGGAAGCCCCCAGGCTGATGAAGTCGGGACGGCTCCGGAAGGAAGGAAGTGAAAAGAGAAAGTGAGTCCATCTGGTGAGGTAGTTTTTCTTTTTTGCGAAAGACTGCTCAAAGAAATTTTTCTTTAGAGCCAAATTAGATCCTTAAGCAAAAGAAGTAAGCGGCGAAATTAACTTATATTGAATTGCTTTGGAAAGCTTTTTTTTTTCTTTGTAACTATACTTTCTGGATTGAAGTGCTCGCAATGTTTCTCATTTCTCCTCTTAAAGTGAACGGATTGATTTTTTTTCTTCTGTTTTTTGTTGCTTTATTTTTTGACTTCTGGATTAAAACCTTCCTTTTTATTTTAACAATTCTTCCTATTACTTGTTAAGTTAAGTATGGACTTTCCGCTTATTTTTATCAGCTATTATTCCTGCGCAATTTCTTTCTTGTAAGTAGTGTGGATGTGTATGATTGTAAGTGAATGTTCCCATTTTTAACCTGTGTAATTTTCCCCCTTTATATTATATTGTTGTATTTTAAATTTTGTGGGGTGCGAGTGGGTGAACGTTTGGGTGTGTAAGCAAGGATTGGGATAGGAACCAGGTTCCCCCACACTGAACGCTCTGCAGAAGTGTTGGGGGGATCTGGACCCATTCCATTCTCAGGATGACTGATTCGAAGGGCCTGTCTGGAAACTCGGGGGCTGTGGAGGTGGGTGGAGGGACTACGGGCATGGGAGTGGGCCGGAGCATTACGGTCTTAACAGGGAGGGGCAGATATGGCGGGGACTTTAGGGCTGGCCATTACCGGGGAAGGAGGGCTCGCTACGTTACAGAGATCCCTCCTTCCGGCCCTATGAGTCCCACTCCAAGGCCAGGTGGCGCAAGTAATCAGGACCCTGGTCTCAGGCTGCTGTCGCTAAATGCCAGGTCTGTAGTTCATAAGGCTCCCCTCGTTCAGGACTTAATTTAGACGAGAGGGCAGACCTGGCATGTATTACTGAAACCTGGCTGGGCCTGGAGGGAGGAGTCCCCCTCGTAGAAATGTGCCCAGAGGGCTTTCAGGTACTTCATCAGCCGCAAGCCCAAGGAAGGGGTGGGGGTGTGGCCATTGTTATCCGAGAGTCTCTAGTACCTCGTAGGATCCCTGCTCCAGAGCTTGTCGGGTGTGAGTCCCTGCTGGTGAAGTTGGACCTCAAGGGTCAAGTGAGCTTGCTGTTAACGTACCTGCCTCCCAACAGCATTGTAGCAGCCCTCCCCTCGCTCCTCGAGTCGGTAGCTGAGCTGGCAATTGAGTTCCCCAGGCTTATGGTTCTGGGGGATTTCAATCTGCCTTCGCTCGGTGAACACTCTGATGGGGCGCAGGAGTTCATGGCTTCCATGACAGCCATGGGCTTGACCCAAGTAATCTGGGGCCCAACTCACTCGGCAGGTCACATGCTCGACCTCGTATTTCTCTCGGAGCAGTGGAGTTGTGACCTTGGTCTGAGGGGTAGTGAGATCTTACCCCTGTCATGGTCGGACCACTACCTACTGAGGCTTGACTTTTGGAGACCAAACCCCCACTGTAGGGAGGAGGAACCGATCAGGTGGTTCCACCCCAGGCGACTTATGGACCCGTCGGGTTTTCAAATGGAGCTTGGGGTTATTCCTGATACTCTCGCCCGCAGTCCGGTGGAGACTCTGTTTGCTGCCTGGAATTCAGCAGCGACAGAGGCTCTTAACTGGATTGCGCCTTTACGGCCGATCCGAGGCAGTGGATCCAGGAGGGCCCCTTGGTTTACTGAGGAACTCAGGGAGATGAAGCGCCGAAAGAGACGCCTAGAGCACCGATGGAGATCCAGTAAGTCTGAGTCAGACTGAGCACTTTTAACATCCAGCATCAGAGTTTACATCAGGGCACTTAGGATGACAAAAAGAACATACATTGCCTCTCTGATTGCTTCCACTGAGTCGCGCCCAGCTGCCTTGTTCAGGATAACCCGTTCCCTCGTAAATAGGAGGGATATGAGCGATCCTTTGCAAGGCAGAGCTGAGGACTACGTCCAATTCCTCGCAGATAAAGTTGCTCGGCTTCGGACGGACCTGGACTCCAATTCTGCAGAACCAGCTGAGGCACCAAGGGATAATCTGGTAGGACATCACTGGATTGATTTTCAAGCTGTTACCCCTGAGGACGTGGACAAGGCCATGAGAGCTATAAGTGCCTCCACATGTGTACTGGACCCGTGTCCCTCCTGGCTGGTTGTTAACAGCAGGGAGGTGACACGGGGCTGGATCCAGGCAGTTGTTGCCGCCTCCCTTTGGGAGGGGGTCTTTCTCCCGCATTAAAGGCGGCGGTGGTGAGTCCCCTCCTGAAGAAGCCATCTTTGGATCCAGCCGTCCTAAACAACTATCATCCAGTCTCCAACCTCCCCTTTGTGGGGAAGGTTGTTGAGAAGGTGGTGGCCTTTCAGCTCCAGCGGTCCTTGGAGGAGACCAATTACCTAGATCCCTTCCAGTCGGGTTTCAGGCCTGGCTACAGCACGGAAACCGCTTTGGTCGCATTGATCGATGATCTCTGGAGAGCCAGGGATGGAGGTCATGCCTCCATCCTGGTACTCCTTGACCTCTCTGCGGCTTTCGATACTATCGACCATGGTATCCTTCTGCGACGACTGCGGGAGGTGGGGGTGGGAGGCACTGTTTTACGGTGGTTCTCCTCTTACCTCTCGGACAGGTCGCAGTCGGTGTTGGTCGGAGGGCAGAGATCGACCCCTAGGCCCCTAACGTATGGGGTGCCGCAGGGTTCGGTCCTTTCCCCCTCCTCTTTAATATCTACATGAAACCGCTGGGTGAGATCATTCGACGGCACGGGATAAAATACCACCAGTATGCGGACGATATATAGCTGTATCTGTCCGCCCCGTGCCAACTCAATGAAGCGATTGACGTGATGTGCCAGGGCCTTGAGGCTGTTAGGGACTGGATGGGGGTTAACAAGCTTGTACTCAATCCAGATAAGACCGAGTGGCTGCTGTGCTTCCCTCCTACTAATTGGCCAAGTGTTCCATCTCTCAGGCTGGGGGGTCAAACAGTACGCCGCTCAGACAGGGTCCGCAACTTGGGAGTCCTCATGGACCCACAGCTGACTTTTGAACACCATTTGTCAGCTGTGACCAGGGGGGCATTTGCCCAGGTTCGCCTGGTCCACCAGTTGCGTCCCTACCTGAACCGGGAGGCTCTCACAACAGTCACTCGTGCCCTTGTGACCTCCAGACTGGATTACTGCAACGTGCTCTACATGGGGCAGCCCTTGAAGAGTATTCGGCGACTCCAGTTTGTCCAGAATGCAGCCGCGTGAGCGATTGTGGGTGCGCCTCGGTTCATCCACATAACACCTATCCTCCGCGAGCTGCACTGGCTGCCTGTTGATCTCCGGGTATGTTTCAAGGTGCTAGTTGCCACCTACAAAGCCCTTCATGGTATTGGACCTGGGTACTTGAGAGACCGCCTACTGCCAATTACCTCCACTAGACCAATTAGATCCCACAGACTAGGCTTCCTCCGAATTCCATCAGCCGGCCAGTGTCGACTGGCGACTACCCGGAGGACAGCCTTCTCTGTGGCTGCTCTGACCCTCTGGAACGAACTCCCCATGGAGATTCGTACCCTCACCACCCTCCAGGTCTTCCGCATAGCCCTTAAAACCTGGCTGTTCCGACAGGCCTGGGGCTAAAGACTTGCTGCCCCACTTCGAATGGTATGATTGTTGTGCTTTTAACTATGTATAGTTTTTATGGGGTTTTTTTTGTAACTCTGTTTGTATTTCCCCTCCCTTTTGAGTTGTGAGCCACCCTGAGTCCTTTCAGGGAAAAGGGCGGCATACAAATAAATTAAACCTAAACCTAAACCTTATTAAATTTCATTAAAAGAAATCAAAAGAAGTTTGTTTTCTATTAGCCAGAGATAAATATTAGAAAGTGAAAAGTAGCAACACTGCACTCAGAGGTCAGAAGCTGGAGTTTTTGAAACAACGTATCTCTTCTCTTTACTTCTTTGATTTCACTGACTTTGTAGCTGAAGGGTTTGCAATTTGTTTACAGAAACTGATAAAGAGTAAAGGACATGAATTGTTTTCACAGGTGCCTTTGAGAACTATTTTGGCATGGGAAAGAAAGCTGGGGGAAACATAACCCTTCTCCTTTGAAGAGCATAAAAGAACTTGTGTTCAAGTTAACCTAAAATTAAAAAATAAAAGAGGCCTGGAAGGCTAGAGGGGCAGTGCTATTAGTTTTTTATTTATTTCTTCTTTTTTGGAAACATGGATCAATATTCAGATGAGGAAACCTTAAAATTCCAAAATATTTGGGCTGGAATTCAAAATCTATTGGAAGAATATGGGAGAATTGAGAAGAAGTTGGAAAGACCAGCCTTTCTCACAGCAAAAGATGAAGGGGTTGGAGCCCCCAAAATTAAAGGGGAGAATGAAGATATGGACAATACAATAGATGAATTTATTAATGGAGCAAATGTGGGTGAATGCGGAAAAAAGGGAATATGGAAAAGGGAATTTGGTGAATTGGAGTTCTATCCCATTTCCAAGATACAGAAGAAAAATAGTAATGATGATGGACTTAAGAAGAGATTTTTTTTTCAAAAGCAAGATTGACAACCAAAGAAAAGCTAATTTTAGTAACAGCTGGAGGGCAACGAGATTACTTGAGAGATCCTTCAAGCAACAAAGTGCGGAGAGAAGTCTATAAAAACCTTATAAAGGAGATAAAAAGCTTTGATCATTTTCCATCCACTGTTTCTTGCCCTGCCCTCTGGTGCTTTGGAAAATGAATTGATCCCTTCCTCATTGTAGCAACCTCTCAAATACTGAAATACAGCTATCATGTCTCACCTAGTCCTTCTTTTGTCTAGGCTAGCCAAACCTTGCAACTGTTCTTCATACGTTTTTGTCTCAAAGCCTTTGATCATCTTTGTTGGTCTTTGCAGTTTTACCTTCATCAAGAACCTCTTGATGAAAGTAAAATATGAGAGTGCAAAAGTTGGCTTGAAAGTCAACATTAGAAAACTAAGATCATTGCATCCAGTCCAGGGGTGACATCCTCCTGGTTTGGCCAAACTGGCAGTGACAATTAGCATCAGTTCTCTTAACTGGTGGCAAAAATACCCACACCTGCCTGCTCCCCCTGTCGCTGCTCATCTCTTCTTGATCCACTCACCCAATCTGAACATTTCTTCCTCCATTCACAGGAAAGTTTCTGCAGCCTGGCCCTTTAAGGTAGACCCAGTGAGGGAAGGGGCAGGGGGCATAAAGGGAGCAGCAGTTTTTCTGTAAACAGAGGGAGAAACATTTGGATTCTCTCTGATATAGAGTTCAATGTTAAATGCCACAGGGAGAATCCAAATGTTTCTCCCTCCATTCACAGTGGTACTGCTGCTCCCTTTATGGTCCCCCAGGAACAGGCCCAAGCAGCTCTGCTGTGATTGGAGGGAGAAACTTTTGGATTCTCTCTGCCACAGCCTTCTCGTGTTTGTCCATATATTTTTTCCTACCATGTTATGTGGATTTGACCTGGAAGTGGTGGGGACATGTGACAGTGGGCATGGCCATGAGTGACATTATGTTGGCCAAGCGCACTCAGTCATAGGATCCCCTCACCAAGCCACACCCACAGAACTGGTAGGGAAAAATTGAATGTCACCTCTGATTCAGTGCTATCACTTTCTGGTAAACAGAAGGGGAAGAAATGAAAGAAATGACAGAGTTATTTTGTCAGGCTCTAAAATCACTTCAGATAGTGGCTGCAGCCATGAAATTCAGAGGCACTTGCTCCTTGGGAATAAAGCTCTGGCAAACCTACACAGCATATTAAAAAGCAGAGACGTCACCTTGTTGAAAAAAGTCCATATAATGAAAACTATTGTTTTCCCAATAGTAATCTATGGCTGTGAGAGTTAGACCATAAATCTGAAATGTTGATGCTTTCGAAAAACTATTGCTGGAAAAACTAGTGCTGGAAAAACTATTTAAAGCCCCTTGGACTGTAAGGAGAGTAAAACAGTCGATCCTAAAGGAAATCAATCCTGAATGTCCTTTAGAGGACAGATACTGAACTAAAGTTGAAATCGTTTGGCCACCTAACGAGAAGAGAGGACTCATTGGAAAAAACCCTGATATGGGAAAGATTGAAGGCAAAAGGAGAAGAGGACCACAGGGAATGAGAGAGTTAGATAGTGTCATCAACATAATTAATATTAATTTGGGCAAAGTCTGGAAGACAGTGGAGGACAGGGGGCATGGGATGCAAGGGTCGATGAAGTCACAAAGTCTCAGATCCAACTTAATGATTAAACCACAACAGTAGAATATATAGGGCTATAAAATTGAATACTCTTCTTACTTATAAAGGCTCTTATACTTGTTGTAGCCATACTAAAATTTGATTTCAATTATTACTGTTGAAATCCACCAGACTAGGGGCAATGTACTCACAAAATGAAACAAAATATAACTATATAATAGACATATATACATACATACATACATACATACAGACAGACAGACAGACGGAATTGGAAATGGAGATGGAGATAGAGCTGGTAGATAGATAGATAGATAGATAGATAGATAGATAGATAGATAGATAGATAGATAGATAGATAGATATTGTGTTTCCCATCAAATAAGACAGCCTTTTATTTTCTTTTGACCCCCAACATAGTTTAATAGCAATAGCAGTTAGACTTATATACCGCATCATAGGGCTTTCAGCCCTCTCTAAGCGGTTTACAGAGTCAGCATATCGCCCCCAACAACAATCCGGGTCCTCATTTTACCCACCTCGGAAGGATGGAAGGCTGAGTCAACCTTGAGCCGGTGAGATTTGAACAGGCGAACTGCAGAACTGCAGTCAGCTGAAGTAGCCTGCAGTGCTGCATTTAACCACTGCGCCACCTCGGCTCTATAAGCATTTGACCTTATTTTCAGGAAGGTCTTATTATTTTTGAAGTGCAGGAGGTAACGAGCATGGTCACCTCATGGTTGCTGCTGTGTTGCCAAATTTTCAGAAGAGGGATTATTTTAGCACACGCGCTCAAAACTCCAATTGGGCTTATTATCCAGGGCGGTCTTATTTTGGGGAAAACAGAGTACATAAACACACACATGCATGCACACACACACACACACACACACACACCTTTCCACTTACAATATGTCATATAGATATTATATATTTGAATATATTATCTTATATTCAAATCAGAGAGAGAAATAATCATAAGGCATGCTAAGTTATGGTAACCTAGATGGGGTTCAGGATCATTTCAATTGGAGGGGGGAGATACATTCAATCAAGGCTCATATACAGAACTGGGCTACAATGTTGGATATCCCCATTCCTGATCAGCTAGCAAAAGACAAAGGCAGTCAGGCTCCTTCTTCTCCAGCTAATGTGTTATGAATGTGGAAATATTTACATTTCTAAAGATCGTATGAATGGTCTTGAATTTACAAGAGGGAGAGCCGATATGGTGGTTTCTCCACCACAAACTTACTTGCCACCACACTTGATTGTGAAAATGTTTCCTTCTTTCTTTCATCATTGTTGTTCCTCTGGATTTATATATATAGAGAGATTGCAAAGCATGTGCCACAGCATAGACTGCATTGTAAATATTGTAACTCTGGCCGCTCATTAGTGTTTCGAACACAGATGTGGGAAGAGTCTCAAGCCTCTCCTGTCCAGTACACTTTTTCTCAGAGGTCTCAGTTTCCAAGTTTGAAAAGAAGCAATCAAATGCCTGTTCCCAAAAAACTTTTCGAAAATGATCATGCTGGTTGTTGTTTGGATTCAAGTTCTGAAGAAACTCATGGAATTCTGGGATCCCCTTTGTATGAACTGCAAAGGATAAAGCACCATGTAGAAAATGGATATCCCAAGATTTATGAACGGCAACTGATGTGTAATCTGTCTGAGCAGTTATAAACCAGATCTTTTTCTTCTTTGGCAAATCCTCCACTTCTGAAAACTGGAGGAAAGTTCTCAGATCTGCTAAGGACTGAGTTTCACCATATAAGATTATCACATTGGCTGTGCTGTTCATGAGAACATGGAATATGTGTAATCCTTCATCTATCGTATCAGTAAAATCACTATAAAAAGCTACATTTGGTAACTCTGCTATGAATTCAATGCAGATGCCATGCTCCGAAAATGTGGAAATAACCTCCCGGAGGAATTTCTCTCCTTTCTCATCTTTTACTAGAAGAATTCCAATCCAGATCCATCTAAAATACAGCAATAACTGCAGGAGGCCCTTGCGTTGGTGGGATTCATTTGGAAACATTTGTTGGAAGAAAACTGCTTGAGTCTCTTGATTCATGACTGGAGCAGAGCCATATATCAACTATAGAAAGATAAACATAGCAATTGCAAAGATATATGTGAGCCATTGAAAATGTACACATTGATTTGAGTGTTTTGTTATTTTTATATACTGAAACATTATGTAACTATTTGTGTTAATTAGGAAATATCAACCAAGATGTCGATCTTGAAGTATCAGTAAATACATTTTTTTGTGGAATTTATTGTGAATATTTCAAATTTGAGCCTTAGTTCAGTATCTGGAATTTGCTAGGTCAAATAGCTTCATAATCTATTCGGACTTACAATTACTCATGATATTATGCTAACTTTATCATGCATGCAAAAATAATATCTACTTATCCTAAAGGTCTCCTCTTTTTACATAGAAAAGAATGCAGATGTGTAGGGATTTATGGCAGAATGATAGTGTATATCTACATCAAATCTTACCTGAGGAACTTTGTAGATACACAGCACACTTGCCATGTGAAGGGAGATGTCAGGTGCCCCAAGACTGCAGCCAAAGTATTTGTGATCCCACACTTGTAGTTAGGGATGAATTTTCCCTGAGTGAAAGGTAGGACCATTGAAGTAAAAAAAGTCCAGCTTGGACTAAAATTGCTGTTAAAAATGTGGAAGCCCAGCGTGATGTTGGTTAGGATCTGGGGATTTTCATTAATCTGTTTTATAGTAAATGCTAAGGCCAGGATATGCTGGTAATTCTGAAAAAATACCCTGTAAAACAATTTAAAAAATACATTAAAATGTTTCACATTATGTGCCTTGCAATCCTTCAGTACAACGTATTTTGTGGAATGTGTTTAATAATTCTTATTTCTATGTTCTAGTTTGTGAGAATTGCCCACTACCAAACCACAGCTGCTTATATGCAGAAGGAAATGGCTGCATTTCGGAAATATCAATGAGAAAACATATCATGGGAAATATGTCCTTCCTCTTTCTTAAATGCAGTGACAACTTCATAAATATAACCATACATACATGTAAATTAATAGATATTTAGATGTGATTTGTTATAAAGGCAAATTTGATCTCTATTTTGACTTTGCCTGGAAACTGAAGTGAAATATATCTTTACATAAACTAAACCTAGACATCCTATTTTAGAAGTTTCTTTCTGGAGTTTTTGCAATTGAAGGAAAATATTTCAAGCATCATGTGATTTACCAGGAGGGTTCAGAGATTGACAATAAACCAATTATATACTTACACGAGTCCATCATGAAATTCCTGAGAAGGATCTTGAATGAAATCAATGGGATTAGAAGATGCAAAGAAGACAGAAATAATGCCAGCAATATTAATGTCGCCAAGCTGATGGTAGGTATGCCGAATAGGAAGAGGCTCCTGAAAGTCACATTGAAGGCTAGGATTCTTGCACATCACTTCAGGCAATACTATTAACAGCAACTCCACCAATACCAACATCTTCCATGAACACATTCTTTCTGTGTACAAATGCCTCTGTCTGCAACAAGATCTTTGAAGTAGATCAGACTGATATGCCTTCTGGAGATGTTTTTCAGACAAAACTAGAGAGAGCAACATACTATCAAATCAACTCACAGAGCTTTGGGGCTCCCAGCCATGGGTTGGAATAGGATGGGGACAATAAATACTATTATTCAGTGTCAGTTGCTCCTATTTTAATGAAGTCCCATAGGATTTGGAAGAGAAAACTCACTAATTTAATAATGATAGTAAGACAGTCACATATGTGAAAAACTTCAAAACATGTGAGGATGTGCAGAGGACTTTGACAAACTTTCTCAAAGTTCCATTTTCTTAGAGATGTCATTTTGGCACATCTGGGAAAACCCAAATATGAAAGTTTCCAGGTTTTCCCAACCCAACCCAAAGTCCAAGTCCACATGTCCATAACATGGTCCAATGAAGCACCAATGGAACTGGAGATGACTCCCTGTCATTGCACTCCACGTGCAGGACAAGATGTCCTTGACTCACAGAGAAAGAAATGTTATTTTGACTATATCTACCCCACTCCATTCAATCCACACTCCCATTTTCCCACAGCAATAAATTTCCCAGGTCTGAAGGCCTAATGCAAAAGATGGCTTCCAGACCTGACAATTGGCTTGTAAGACCATCCGGGCCTGGGGCTTTGCCTGGCTTCATTTTTTTAAAGGCTTCTGATATCTCAACAACAGCTATCGAGTCATTGATGCCTCTCAGTTTAGGCAGCTGTTGCCTTCAAAGATATTCATCTATTTTTGACATATCTATCTCCTGTGTTTTATATAAATTTGAATAGAAATTTTGAAAGAACTTTTTAATAAATTCATTGTTTCTTATTAAATTACAGCTTTCAAATTTTTTTCCAAACATTGTCTTTTGCTTTTCCTTTCTTAATTTATATGCCAACCATCTCCCTAGTTTATTTGCAAACTTGAAGTTTCTTCGTTGTGCCTAGTTCAATTTTGTTTCTATTTCCTGTACTGTTAACATAGACAATAGTTTTTGTAAGAATTTGATATGGTGTAAAACTATATGATCCATGGGTGTCTTTTGCAGTTGAATTTATTTCGGTCTCATTGGATCCAATATCCTTTGTGTCTTTTCCTGAGATTTTTTGTTTCCTAAATGATTGTGCTGTATAACATGGCCCCTCATAACCTCTTTATTGGCACCCCATACTGTCATTAAGCTTGTCCTTTTACCTATATTATTATCAAAAGCCACTTGCAGTTTCCTTTTGGTCTTTTATAATCATTTTGTAGATTAGCTTCATTTAATCTCCATTAAAAATTGAGCTCTTTCCTCTTAAAACCAGAAGCACAGGATAATGATCAGAAAAAGATTTAGGCAGAATGTCCACTTTCAGAATTTTATTTGAGAGATTTTTAAATATCCATATCATGTCAATCCTTGAAAAAGATTAATGACTTTCAGGAAAAAAGGTATATTCTCTGGTGTCTCCATTTTTATTTCTCCATGAATCTATTAATATTCGATTTTCCATCATCTCAAAGGAAGACTTTTATAATTTACCCTGTGAGGGTTTAATCCCCTTGATCGATACCCAAAGCTTGTGTAGTCATTGCATTCCAATCCCCCATCATAAGCCAGTTTCCACATGAAAAGGGCAGTAACAGGTCCATTAATTTTTTTTAAAAAATGCTTCTATCATCATTTGGCCTACATACATTTTTGATTTTATTCCATTGAGTTCAATTTCAACTACTGCAAATCTACCATATTCATCTGCTATAGGTAGCTTGGATTTAAATTGGGGTTTATATATAAAATAACTCCATTGATCTTTTTTATACCAGCTGATAAAATGGCAATCCAGAATCTGATCCCTTGTTATTCTTCTTACAAAATGAATTATAACATCCCATGATAACTTTATCATGATGGCAAATCTTGAATTTATTTTGTAAATCTTGCCCAAATCATCTCCTATTTCTTTTTCCTCTTTATTAATTAACTGAGCCAAGGCCTTCACTGTCCTTAATCTGATATGTTCTCCTGCTTGGTCAGGTATTCCACAAAATCTTAATCGGGGTTCTTTAATCTGAACTTCCAGAATTGTTATCTCTTCCAATTCAGCTTCACATAAAGAGTTTGTCTTCCCCAATTTATGCTCCATACAATCTAGTCGGGCTTTCACATGTTTCCTATTTCAGACATTGGATTTCTTCCCAGAGTTCCCTTGCTGGTGAATCAAACTTTGCTTCAAGCTTCTTCTGACATTTTTAATTTGGTTATGTGGTTTTAACATATGCTCGGCCATAAAAGGCTTTAAGAGTTCTATATCTGCTGATCATCTGCCTAATTTTTCTGTCTTCTTTTTCATAGCTATGTCTTTGGGTTTAAAATGACAATATTTAATTTTAAAGGTAAAATTTTCATATTTATAAATTATATTCCAGTGGGTTTAAGACTAATGGAACCTTAAAGAGAGTTGGCAATACTAAAGTCTTTGGCTTCTTCTATTGATTAATCAGCACTATTATATAAAAGCCTCTAAACTTAGGCTTTGCCACAAATGGCCATTCAGGAGATATTAAAAATGAAATTGTTCACCCCCACCTCATAGCAGTCTCAGGAGTTTGTACAGAGAGTTCTTATTTATACTCCAAAAAAAAAAAAAAAACCCAGATCTATAGAGTCAGCTAATTATATAAAGTTCTCTGAAAGCTTTAAGAAAAAAATTGCAAAAGTATTTTTAGGAATAGTTTACACAATGCTTAATTTCAAGTTATTTGCAATTTCTTTGTTGGGCTTGGATATCCCAGCTGCTCCCCCTTGCTATCTTTCAATCACAAAGCCTCCAAAATGATGATAGACCACCCCCCCCCCCAAAAAAAAAGGCAGGCTGCAACTAGAGAAAACCTCTTTCAGTATGAAAGGTAAACATTGGAAAAAAGAACAACCCCAACCTAGTGTCTAAGAAGACACCCTTTATTGTCCATTGAGAATGGCTGATTCTTCCACAGTGAACTTGCTGGACTGCCCCGCCCCATTCTGGGATTCATCCAATTACTTCTTCTTTTTCTTCAAGAAGAAGTCTGAGTGTGCCCATCTGCCCAAGTAAGGAAAAGTAGTGGCGGGCTTCTTGCCAGATCGGGCAGGTTGAGGTGAACTGGTAGTTCAGAAAATCAGTGGCCCCACCCAACCACATGCCACTCTATCCTGTCCTATATTTCCTTCTTTCTGGCTCCGCTGATTTACGTGGCACAACTGATTTTCGCATCTCTGCAGTTCTACTTACAGGGGCTGCCTTAGAATATAAGCAGCTGGGGTTCAAATTGCTGTATTTTGAATGATGTGCAAAAGTGTGTTAGGCATGTGAGCATGTGATCATTGAACTGACTGTTAAACTGGTTGCAGACCCTGAGTAAAAGGGTCAAAATCCAAAGCATCCCCCTATCCACGGTTGTGGGGTTCTTCTGGCTTAAAAGAAAAGCCCAAGAAGATCTGTAGGAAAGCTTAGAACTCCCCTGACTTCTTCCACCAGAAGGCTCCACCAGAAGAGTCTTTGGCATGGATTTCATATGAAGATTTAAAAAATGCCAATCTGAACATATGGTGATTGTGCAATAAAACATAATAATCCCCAGTGATGCAGTTATTTGAGTGCCTTGGTGTGGTTGTGTTCTGAGGAACCCATATGCCATTGCCCATGTCAACAAGAACCATGCTAAGGTTTTGGAGTTACTGGACATCTGGTGAAAAATGAGCTAAAGGACTGTTGGCTAAGCAACCAGGGCCAGGATCTACAATGTTGATCACAATGTTGACCCAGTGTTTGAAAGTAAAGAATTAATTATCTATTATTACAGATCAAGTCCAGGAATAACAGGACATTTGAAGTGAATGCACCATTTCTGGAAAATAACCTACCTATTCCAATCTAGAATTGGAAATAACAAAACAGAGGCTAGCAGATGAGTAATGATTTATAGTATGAAATAAAGTATTCACAGAAGCTGAATTGGAAGAATTGTAAAGGTCTACCCAGAGCAAAGAAATCTAAGCCTTGCCAGAGGTAACTCAGATTGTAGAGACAAACCAGAAGGAATTGGCAATACAGGAAACTAGAATTGTTTTCATTTTGAGAAGAAAATAGAACAAAGCCCTGCAACTAAAGAGTTAGAAGAATTGAAGCAAAAAATAATTGAACAGATAAAAGAGAACAAAAACCACAGAATAAGGTTCCCTATGTTGAAGCTTGTTCCAAAGATATGACTAGCATAAGTATTAAAAGATACCAATACTGTAATATCTAATATAATATTTGTAATATCAAATCAAATACAAGCACCCACTCACTGCAAGAAACAAACCAAACAATGTACAAGACAGTTGCAATTATAACTGAATAGCTAGGTTGCAAAATCAACGAAGAAGAAAAAAGCCAAAAAGTGTGCCACCAAAATGAAACATCAGGCTGGAAAATAAGATTAGCAAAGAGAGATTTTTCTATTGCTGATGCCTATGCCATCCATTTTGCCAAGATGATCCTACACAATTTATATTCCAATGATTAAAATATGATAAGGAATCATGAAACAACAAAAATGCATATCTTTAAAATTCACTTACAATTCATTTAACCAAGATGGGAGAGGGGAGTAAGGTATGCATGAGGAGGGGGTAGCAACAAAGTAATCACCTCAGCAGGCAGAGAAAGACTTTTCTCCTGTACCCTGTAAGCCAAATTCCTTGATCTATGGGATCCAGAGCGCGCCTCTTCTGCCAGCATGTGTAAACACTTAAACCCATTGGGGTCATCAACTAGCACTTAGAATCACAGTGTGCCTCTCATTCAAATGTTGCAAAACTATCTACTCAAACAGACTTATTACAATAGACCCTGCAGTTCTAAATAGTTATTCAAGTGTTCCAAAAATCTCATCTACTCAAATAAATTTATGACCATGAAACATGCTGTTCTACACAGTCATCATAATTGAATCTCTTAAAAGGAGACGAATACGCAAGTTGGATATTAGAATGTATTGGATTTCTGATGGAATTTATTTGAATTTACTACAATTATTTTTTGTGCCATAGATTTCTGTTTTTTTCTATTGAGTAAAAGGCCAGATTTTGAATTTATCCCAAGCGTTCCGAGTGATGACTACAATTGAATTCCCTCTGTCCAATTTCTTCAGAAAAAAAATCATAGACCTTCCATGTTTAAACAAATTCTTACATGTATTTGACTACACTTCTTCTTACACATTCTGCTGTACATGAATTAAGATGATCAGGAAAGAGAAAATGACAATTCACATTGAATCGATACATTTAATCAGCGCTCACAATAACATACTAAAATATGTCAATAAATCAATAATGTCAATAAATATGTCAATCCATTAATTTGTGCTACAATTTATGTTTTGATAGACCCCTGTTATTTGTTCTCCAACATGCAGATATAAAACATATCAATCAAAGATAAAGATTTCTTAAAACTTTCTCTTCATGAGCTGATGTTTATCATTCAGTTCAGGTCTCATCACAATAATAAAACACTTGGGAAAAAAGATGCAAAACAATAAGCCAGCACTGGAGGAGATCATGGAGAAGATCTCCACAGCCAATGTATATTTTCCCCTTGTGCTTAGATAGGTTGGAATAAAACACAACCAAACACTGCAGAAGACCAACATGCTGAAGGTGATGAATTTGGCTTCATTGAAGCTGTCAGGTAAATTCCTAGCTAGAAAAGCAGCAGAGAAACTAAGGAGAGCAAGAAAACCCATAAAGCCCAAAACGCAGTAGAACATGACAGAGTCTTCATTGCACTCAAGGATGACTTCTTCAGAAATTGTCTCTGCATCAATATCTGGATATGGTGGGGATGTTATCAGCCATGCAGCACAAATACATATTTGAACAATGGAACAGGATAATAGAATGAAACTGACCATCTTTCCCCCCACCCATTTCCTCTGTCTGGAACCAGGTTTGGTAGCCATGAATGCTAGAACCACAAGAAAAGTTTTGGCCAATACACATGAAACTGCCACAGAAAAGATGAGGCCAAAATCTGGTTGTCGAAAGAGACACACAATCGTAGTGGGCCTCCCAACAAATAGAAAGACACAAAGGAAAGATAGGAGAAGACAAACTAGGAGTGTATAAGTGAGATTCAGGTTGTTGGCTTTGACGATGGGAGTTTCTTTGTGTTTCATGAAGATTGTGATTACCAATGTTGTCATTAAAGAAAAGCAAAGAGAAAGAACAGTCAGACTGATCCCAAAAGGTTCTTCATAGGACAAAAAGATGATCCGGTTTGGAATGCACATATTTTTCCCAGGATTTGGATATTGACCTTGTGGACATGGAGAACAGTCATCTATGTCTGAAATAAGAATGCAGGTGAATTAGTAGGAATTATAGTGCTGTGCCATCATGGCTTAGTCCTATTATTTTTGGAATTTTCCTACCCTTCTCCTGTGATATGTTCCCCTCTGGACACCGATGGCAATCATAGCAACAAAACAGCTTTCCTTCTTTCTTGGCCTTGCTGTGTCCTGTCTCACAAGGATCATTACACAAAGATAAAGGTAACTCCTACCAATGAATGAAGAAGAATATTTTAAAATACGGAGCGGAAAGGAAGTGCTTGGAGAGTTACTGGGGAATCAACAGATTAAAAATGAAGTAGCAGCATGACATAATTTTTGATATAATTGCCCTGAAATTATAATTAAATAAATATATGTAGCGTTCATTAATCACCATCTCCCTTCAAAGACAATTTATGTGCTAGTTAGTTAAAATTGGTTTTCTCAACTTCTGAATTTTCATGTCAGCAAACTTTTGAGATCTAAAGTGCTGGCCTGCAGCTTTTACTAAAAAACTCTGAACACCATTGCCCATAACTAACAGGGAGCCAGGAAAGTATATTTCCTAATATACAATACCAAGAAGTTTTTTTAACAAAAGTCTTACTGGTATCATTCCTTTTCCAGAAAATTTGTACCTAGGTTAGTCAGAAATGATACTGTGAGACTTCAATCAATAAAGATATTTAAATAAAGGCAGAGAAATCTAGATTCAAAAAACTAACCTGATTAAAGCCTACTGGCCATGTGATGGAATTTACAGAAATATTGAAGAACTTGTCTGCTGGAGCTGTGGGAACTACCGTTCCAACTTTGCCCCTAGCAAAGGATTGGTTTGGGAATGTGATCCAGTTGATAATATCAAATCTACCAATGAACTCTCCATTTTTATCAAAGGAGATCTGTTCACCAACACTGTTGTTGAATCTGACATTTCTCAGAAAAGAATGAACCTGAAACGCAGAGGCAATCAGAGAGGAACAAATTGAAGGAGGGAAAAATAATTCATGTATTCAAAGCATGCATATGTTAATTAAAGAATTTTTCTTTAAACAAAGACAAGATAAAAACTTTTTATAGGCCAGTATCATATAAATAACATCACAAACTTTCTAAAATAGTGATAGAGATTACATATCAGATTTCTAAAATAAAAATAACATAGAATTGCACAATAAATAATTAGCAAAAAATAAAATTAAGCTCCGTGGTCTAATTGCAAAAGCTATTTAAGCCAGATCACATCTGATATAATATATAATAAATACTAGGATTTATAAAAGTACCATATAATTGCACTCATTTCACACGCAAGCCAGGTTATATTCAAAATGGTACACGTTAGGCTTCAGTATTACATGAACCAAGAACTAAAAGTACAAATGATTTTTTGAAAAGGCAGAGAAACTGGAGATCAAATTTCCTGCATTTGCTGGATTAGAATTAGAATTAGAATTGATTTTATTTGTAGGCCGCCCTTTTCCCTGAGGGGACTCAGGGCGGCTCACAGAAACCAGGGAGAGGGGAATACAAAACAATACAATACTAAAACAACAACACATAATAAAATAATACACAACATGCATACAACATTCGGGCGGGGCAATGGTCCTTATCCCCAGGCCTGACGGGCGAGCCAGTTCTTCAAGGCTATGCGGAAGGCCTGGACGGTGGAGAGGGTGCGGATCTCTACGGGGAGCTCGTTCCAAAGGGTCGGGGCCGCTACTGAGAAGGCCCTCCTCCTTGTGGTTGCCAGCCGGCATTGGCTGGCCGATGGGATGCGGAGGAGGCCTAACCTATGAGATCTTATAGGCCGTAGGGAGGTAATTGGCAGAAGGCGGTCTCTCAAGTATCCAGATCCACTGCCATGTAGGGCTTTATGGGTGGTCAATAGCACCTTGAAGCGCATCCGGAGATCGACAGGTAGCCAACGCAGCTCGCGGAGGATAGGTGTAATGCGGGTGAATCGAGGTGCACCCGCGATCACTCGCGCGGCTGCGTTTTGTACTAGCTGAAGTCGCCGGATGCTCTTCAAGGGCAGCCCCATGTAGAGCACATTGCAGTATTCCAGCCTAGAAATCACGAGGGCCCGAGTGACAGTTGTGAGCGCCTCCCGGTTCAGGTAGGGTCGCAACTGGCGCACCAGGCGTACCTGGGCGAATGCCCCCCTGGTCACAGCCGCTATATGATGGTCGAATGACAGCTGTGGATCCAGGAGGACTCCCAGGTTGCGAACCCTCTCTGAGGGGTGTAGAATTTGACCCCCCAGCCTGAGTGTTGGATTAATGGCCGAATTTTTGGGAGGAAAACACAACAGCCACTCGGTCTTTTCTGGGTTGAGCACAAGCTTGTTAATCCTCATCCAGTCCATGACGGCTTCGAGCCCCCGGTCCATTACGTCAACCGCTTCATTGATTTGGCACGGGGCGGACAGATACAATTGAGTATCGTCCGCATATTGATGGTATCTAATCCCGTGCCTACGGATGATCTCTCCCAGCGGTTTCATGTAAATGTTAAATAGTAGGGGGGATAAGACCGAACCCTGCGGCACCCCATATTTTAGGGGCCTTGGGGACGATCTCTGCCCTCCCACTAACACCGACTGCGACCTGTCCGAGAGGTAGGAGGAGAACCACCGTAACACGGTGCCTCCCACTCCCACCTCCCGCAGTCTTCGCAGAAGGATACCATGGTCGATGGTATCGAAAGCCGCTGAGAGGTCAAGGAGGACCAGGATGGAGGGATGTCCTTCATCTCTGGCTCTCCAGAGATCATCCATCAATGCGACCAAGGCGGTTTCAGTGCTGTAACCGGGTCTGAAGCCTGACTGGAAGGGGTCTAGATAGTCTGCTTCCTCCAAGGACCGTTGGAGCTGGAAGGCCACCACCTTCTCAACAACCTTCCCCAGAAAGGGGAGGTTGGAGACCGGGCGGTAGTTATTAAGGACAGCTGGATCTAGGGATGGCTTCTTCAGGAGGGGTCTCACCACCGCCGCCTTCAGTGCGGCGGGGAAGTTCCCCTCCCGAAGGGAGGCGGTTACAACCGCCTGGATCCAGCCTCGTGTCACCTCACTGCTGTTAGAAACCAGCCATGAGGGACACGGATCCAAAGCACAGGTGGAGGAACTCACAGCTCTCATGGCCTTGTCCACATCCCCGGGGGTAACCTCTTGAAACTCAACCCAGAGCTGTTGTACTTGGTCCCCCTGAGTCTCGGCTGGAACTGCAGATGTGGAGTCCAAGTCCGTCCGAAACCGAGCAATTTTGTCCGCTAAGAATTGGGCATATTCTTCAGCTCTGCCCTGCAAGGGTTCCCCCGCCTCCCTTTTGTTCAACAGGGAGCGGGTTATCCTAAACAGGGCGGCTGGCCGGGACTCTGCGGACGCAACCAGGGAGGCTATATGTGATCTTTTAGCTGCCCTAAGTGCCCTAGTATATTCCCTGGTGCAGGTGGTTACCATTGCTCGGTTCGATGCGGACTTATCGGACCTCCAACGATGCTCTAGGCATCTCCTCCGGCGCTTCATCTCCCGGAGCTCCTCGGTGAACCAAGGTGGTCTCCGGGATCCGCCGCCTCGGAGGGGCCGCAGTGGCGCAATCCGGTCGAGGGCCTCTGACGCTGCCGAGTGCCACGCAGCAGCCAGAGTCTCCACCGGACTGTGGGTGAGAGTATCAGGAATAACCCCAAGCTCTGTCTGGAACCTTACTGGCTCCATAAGACGCCTGGGGCGGAACCACCTGGTCGGTTCCTCCTCCCTACAGTGGGGGTTGGGCTTCCGGAAGTCGAGCCTCAGTAGGCAATGGTCTGACCACGACAGGGGTATGATGTCACTCCCCCTCAGACCAAGATCACACATCCACTGCTCCGAGAGAAATACAAGGTCAAGCATGTGTCCCGCCGAATGGGTTGGGCCTCGGATTACTTGAGTCAAGCCCATGGCTGTCATGGAAGCCATGAACTCCAGCGCCCCGTCAGAGTTTTCACCGAGCGTCGGCAGATTAAAGTCCCCCAGGACCATCAGCCTAGGGAACTCAACTGCCAGCTCGGCTACTGACTCGAGGAGCGAGGGGAGGGCTGCTGCAACGCTGTTGGGAGGCAGGTACGTTAGCAGCAAACCCACTTGACCCTTGAGGTCCAACTTTAACAGCAAAGACTCACACCCGACAATCTCCGGAGCAGGGACCCTACGAGGAACTAACGACTCCCGGATGACAGCGGCCACACCCCCACCCCTTCCCTGGGCTCTCGGCTGATGCAGCACCTGAAAACCTTCTGGGCACAGTTCTACGAGGGGGACTCCTCCCTCTGGGCCCAGCCAGGTCTCAGTAATACATGCCAGGTCTGCCCTCTCGTCTAAAATTAAGTCCCGGACGAGAGGTGCTTTATGTACAACAGACCTGGCATTTAGCGACAACAGCCTGAGACCAGGGTCCTGATTACTTACACCATCTGGTCTTGGAGTGGGACTCCTAGGGCCGGAAGGAGGGATCTCTGTGATGTAGCGAACCCTCCTTCCCCGGTAATGGCCTGCCCTAGAGTCCCCGCCGTATCTGCCCCTCCCTGTCACGACCGCAATACCCCGACCCTCTCCCGTGTCTTTAGCCCCCTCAGCCACCCCCATAGCCCCCGCAATTCCCGGCAGGTCCTCCGAATCAAGCACACTCATTTATACACTCAAGCAGTCCCCACGTGATAATTAAAACACATAAAATACAAGAGTCATAGGGTAATAAAAGTGGGATCATCCAATTCACACATACAATCACATGCACTCGCCATACCATTTAAGAGTGTGCGCAGCGTGCGTAGATCTTATAAAAGAGTATATATAGAAGGGGGAGTAGCCTTCGTCCCTTCTTATGTATTTGGGAAGGTCCCAAAAAGTCCAGGCGATTAGAAGAAATCGTTAAAGCTGTTAAAGTCCGATTTATCGATAGTGTCAGTGAAGGCAAAGTCTGGGCAGTTAAGATGGTTTCCCTTGGGCGATAAAAGATAATATTGACCAGATGGATGCAGTTAGTTCGTACGTGCAGAGGCCTGGCAGATGTAATTATAGATGTAATTGTAGGTGGAGTGAGTAGGTGGTAATTAAGAAGGCGGTAGAGATGGTAAAAATGATGAAACCAGCCAAGAACTAGAGGAAGCGCCAGTAACGGCCACTGGAGGGAGTCAGAGGTCCACATATGCTGCCTTTCCGGAGTAATGGTGTCCAATACAAGATGGTCTGGTAGACCGTTTTGCCTGACGTGGCACTCCTGAGGCAGCAACAGCAGCAGATGGTACCCAACACAATAAAAAGTTTGTTGTTGCAGTCCTGGGATCACAGTCCAGGAAGGTAGATGGTGAATAAAACCTTGCAAAGCCCAGTGAAAGCAGCAGCAGAACCCAAAGGAGATGTCGTACCAAGGGGAAAGAAAGCAGTCAACAGGGCCGCAATACCAGACAGTACAATTGTGGTGGGGGTAGAAACCAAGTCCTCCGGACCAAACAGGCACTTCCATGCAGCTCCTTACCCTCTGATCAGGGCACGGAACAAGCTCCCCAGGGTAGCGGGGCAGCTTCTTGGGACAGCGGGGCCAAAGCCACCGCCGCTCATGCAACGCCGCCACCACCGCCACCCAGCTGTTCAAGAGGGAGCAGTCAACAGGGCCGTAATGCCAGGCACCAGAATTGCGGTGAGGGTAGAAAAATAATCCTCCAAACCAAGCAGGCACTTCAAAGCACGGATCCAGCCTCCCAGGATAGCGGGGCAGCCTCCTAAGGCAGCGGGGCCGAAGCCGCCGCCGCTCGCGCAACGCCGCCACCGCCGCCGCCCAGCTGATCGAAAGAAAAGTCACCGAGGGAGGTAACGCCGTCCCGGGACCACCCGCAGGCAGCCCCCTCCTCAAAAAGTTACCTTCCCTGGAAGCCTGACAGCTGATCGTTTGCGAGGACCCCTCCGTTGTCATATTCGGGGTCCTCGTCGCCTGGAATTTTCCGCTGTTTCTTTTCAGTAGCCGGAGCGTTAGAGCTCGGCGGCCATTCCCATTCTCGCGCATGCGTAGATTAAGAGAAAGCAATGTAATTCCAGAAAACCATCTACTTCTGCTTCATTACCATGCTAAAGCCTTTGATTATGTGGATCACAACAATCTGTGGCAAGTTCTTAAAATGTTGAGAGTACCAGATCACCATAACTGTCAACTGAGAAGGCTAATGTCACCTCTGCCTGATTCAGCTTGGAACCTCAAAGGCTACCTGCTGTGAAAATCAGGCAGAGGTGGGGCTATGAAAGGGTAATAAAGCTGTAGTTATAGGTGATGGGAAATTTGGAGGGGGAATGACAGTGATAAAGACAGAACAGGCAGCTCTTGTTTGTACCAGCATCCCAAGGTGGAGCCTGAGAAATATGTGGATTATCTGCAAATATTTCAGCATTATCTGGTTGGCTGGAAACAGACTGGTCACAGAGATGGAGGAAGAATGGGCTATGCATGAAGCTTTTTTGTATCTTGCAAGTACAGAAGAATTCAGAGCTGGCTTCACATTACTGCAACCAACATCTTTAATAAAAGAACCGTTTGCTTTAACAAAATGGAGTAGAGGGTCTTTCTTTCCTCTAGGGATCAGATAGGGGCAGATCTAGCACCTGCATGCCAGTGAAGATTTGATCTCTATTTCAAATGTTTTGACTTTACCTGGAAAATGAAGTGAAATATATCTTTACATAAACTAAACCTAGATATCCTATTTTAGAAGTTTCTTTCTGGAGTTTTTGCAATTGAAGGAAAATATTTCAAGCATCATGTGATTTACCAGGAGGGTTCAGAGCTTGACAATAAATCAATGATATACTTACACAAGTCCATCATGAAATTCCTGAGAAGGATCTTGAATGAAATCAACGGGATTAGAAGATGCAAAGAAGGCAGAAATAATGCCAGCAACATTAATGTCGCCAAGCTGATGATAGGTGTGCCGAATAGGAAGAGGCTCCTGCAAGTCACATTGAAGGCTAGGATTCTTGCACACCACTTCAGGCAATGCTATTAAAAGCAACTCCACAAATACTAACATCTTCCATGAGTGCCTTCTTTCTGTGTACAAATACCTTTGTCTGCAACAAGATCTTTGAAGTAGATCAGATTGATATGCCTTCTGGAGATGTTTTTCTAGAGAGAGCAACATACTATCAAAACAACTCACAGAGCTTTGGGGTTCCCAGCTATGGGTTGGAATAGGATGGGGACAATAAATACCATTATGCAGTGTTAGTTGCTCTTATTTTCATGGAATCCCATAGGATTTGGAAGAGAAAACTGACTAATTTACTAATGACAGTATAACAGTCACATATGTGAACAACTTCAAAACATGTGAGGTCTTGCAGAGGCAGGAACACATGAGCCACAAGACAAAATATAATAAAATGATTATATCCATAATAAAGAGAGATGGAGATGTAAATTATATGTATATGTAAGGGCATTAGTATTCTATTCTATTCTATTCTATTCCATTCCATTCCATTCTATTGTATACCCAGCAACAGCCTGTGCTGCGCCCCGATTGGCTGGGACGAAGCACAGCCTGTGATTGGATGTTGAAGTGACAGTTAAATGACAGTGTGTGGCTGAGAGTATAAATACCGTGACCATTTGCAACAGAAGCTGAATCGCTGACATCTTCTAATAAACATCTTGCTCTCTGTTCCATGGCTCCTGCGTCTTTCCCTCACAATACACAAAACTGGTGACGAGGATGGGATCGCGATTTCGCAGAGCCTGGAATAATAATAGACAATAAGCCAGTCGCAACGCAACCAAGTGAACGCGAAGAAAAATGCATTGAAGACCTGTCAGAGCTGCAGCAGCAGTTGCCACCTCCTCAGGTTTCGCCTCCGATCACGCCAATCTGAGTAGATCCTCAGGCGCGGCCTCCATCAGACAGAGGGATGGGCTCCCATGCTTAACCTCAGCTGGAGCCGCCGCCACTGCTCAGGGACGAGCTACGAATCGCGACGGCTCAACTGCACCGCGGCTGAAGCTGCCTGCCTGCCTGCCTGTCAGCTGTCATTACGGCACCACTGCTGCCAAACACCTCCAACAAACTGTGTTCGATTAGAAGTCGCCTCAACCGGCTCTACTTCACAAATATAAACTGCGTTTGAATTGAAGTCGCCTCAACCGGCTCCAATTCACAAATACAAAGTGCATGGCCACAACTAGCTTGGCCACTGCCGCTTCCTTCCATCTCTATCAGGCCGCCAAGTATCTGAATGGCCACTACTCGTTCCACTGAACGGCGTTGGAACTGTAGCTGTAGTTGAGGAATTCAGCTCAGCCGCGCAGCAGCCGAGACGCCTGTCTGTCTGCGAAGCTCTGCCTGCCTCCATCTGCTCTTGCAAAGAGGCTCTGCTGTGGAGCGATGTCCATCAAACCACTGACAAATCGTTCCAAGTAGTCCCTGATGAGACTGTAGCTTGCTCTGCAGCTCCTCGCACCTCCCAATGGGCAGCTTCGACAAGTCTGCTCTACCAGCCTGCTCTACCTGCCTCCTGAGAAGCAGCTCCTCCAAAGCCGCCAGCCGCCGCTGCTGCCTGAAGCCACCGCTGATCCACCCAGCCCGCTGTCTGCCTACCAGGAGTCTCCGAAACCGGCTACGCTACCTTAGCCTCAGCCTATCGCTCGCTTAGCCGCCTAAAAATACAAAGCAGCCCAGAAGTCCGACGTTCTACAGCGTCTCCGAAGTCTGCCTCCTGCCAGCAAGAACCGCCGCCGTTCTTCAAAGTCAGCTCCGCTCGGTCAGCCTAACCCTTCTCTGCAGCAACTGTCAGCAAGAAATTCCTGTCAGCCGAACCTATCAGCAACAGCGGACCCTGCCTGCATTCTGATCGAGCAGCCGGGGAGCCGAGGAAGGCCAACGCCGCCGGCGCCACATCCACAAAGCCGCTCACAATCTCCTCCTACACAAACAAACCTCTCCGTCCTAATCTGCTGATGCCTGCTCATTGCCTCGCTGGCCTTACCAGTTATACTGCCTCCCTGCCGCTGCTGGCCCCGCTGTCCTCTTCCGTTGGCCTATTTAAAACTCAGGAACGAGCCACAGAGTTCGATTGAAGGTCCTGAGCCAATTTGCGGGCCGCAGCAACGTCGAGGCGCAGAACGCATGCACAGAACTGGAGGGGGGAATGTAAATGGTGAATATGCAAATAACGTATATGTAAATGTTGAATGTGAAACAACACGGAGTGTGAATGTGCAATTGGCTGGATTGGGAATATCCAAATAACTGGGGGGAAGGAGAGAATTGTAAATGTTGAATGTGAAACAACACGCAAATAGATAACACAAAAATGCAAATAAATAAAGTTGTAAATGTTGAATGTGAAACAACACGCAAATAGATAACACAAAAATGCAAATAAATAAAGATAACACAAAAAATGCAAATAAATAACATGCAAATAGATAACACACAAATAGATGGTGATTATGCAAATAACTGGGGGGAAGGTGTATTGTATACCCAGCAACAGCCTGTGCTGCACCCTGATTGGCTGGGACAAAGCACAGCCTGTGATTGGATGTTGAAGTGACAGTTAAATGACAGTTGGTGCCTGAGAGTATAAATACCGTGACCGTTTGCAACGGAAGCTGAATCACTGACATCTTCTAATAAACATCTTGCTCTCTGTTCCATGGCTCCTGCGTCTTTCCCTCAAAATACACAAAAAAATTCCATTCTATTCTTCTCTTCTCCTGTCCAGTTCAGTTCAGTCCTATCCTATCCTATCCTATCCTATCCTATCCTATCCTATCCTGTATGTAAATGTATCTATCCTGTAGATGTAAATATATGTATGTGTAAGGGCATTATTATTCTTTTCTGTTCTGTTCTGTTCTATTCTTCTCCTGTCCAGTTTAGTTCAGTCCTGTCCTGTCCTATCCTCTCCTATCCATTCTTACACTACACTAATACCACATTCTCTACCCAACTGCACTCGATTCCATTCCATTAATTGTTTAATGCAATTATTTGTAGGTGTTCATGGAATGCCTTTTTACTACAGGTTTATTGCTTCACTTTTTTAAAATGTATTGTTATTTATTTGATATAGTCCTTGGTATTTTCATTCCTGATTCTTGTACATCATCAATATTTTTTTTTCTTCAGACACAGAAAAAGACATGTGAAACATCATAATGAGACTGGTAGGAGTACCAATTTAATGAATCAATCAATTATTTCTCTGATCTAGCTAAAAGTGCCTTCAGTGTATTTCATTCATAAGTTAAGGATGTGATTGAAGAAAATAGTCTATGGGTGCAAAATAAACAAAAAATAGTTGCATCATACAGAAACAGAAGTTGGAAAAGGTGTAAATCCCAAGATCCCACAATTGACTACAAAATATGTCAACTGTAGTTGAGTGCATTGTGTTACATGAATACAACATTAATTCACTGTCCTCTGCTGTCACTTGATATCCTCTCTTGATTGTCAAAATATGATCATATTTTTAATGCATGTGCCAGACCTCCCCCCCCTCAGGAATCTTCTGGAAGTCCCTCTCTGGTGTACTTCTACAAAACCTGGAGATTCCTAGCAATGAAGATGATACTGGTCCTTTTTTGTGATTGGGGAATCTCACATCAGAACCTGAGTTCCCCACCAACGTCATACAAATATTCCTCAATTTTTGTCCATTTTTCCTTTGTAAAGTTTTTTTTTTAAATTTTCATAACATGTATACTATTACATAGCCAACACCTGTCAGCCTCTGCTTTGCTGCTGCTTCGGCTGCCATTGAAACGGTGAGGGGGGCATGGTATTTGGGAGGGGAATACTAATTGTGCTGGAGGAAGATTGTGGAGTTTCTGCTGTCTGTCTTACTGCGCATGCGGAAGAGGTTTCCCACCAAGGCCAACGGCACCGACATTCCATCTGGGTGATGCCTTTCGAAGTTATCTCACACCTGACACTTGGGAGAATTATGATTGGACTGTAACTGGGATGCCAAGGGGTGGGGAATGGGCTATTCTATATATCATTTGCTTTCGCGCCTAAATAATCAGTCTTCGCTTTGCTACGCTTCTAATAATTTATAATTAGTAAAAGTACACTTCATTTCTATCAATGGAGTCTCATGGTTTTCTTTCCTAACTATTCAATGGAGGAGTGCTGCTACCGTGGGGGGTGTACTCAAAAGAAGGAATGGAGAGAATGACATTGCAAGCGAGCGATGAGGAGGAGATTGAGAGAGAAACTGCAGAACCAACTTTACCTGAAAGGCTAGCTCACCTAAGGGTAGAGAAACCTGCGGTTCGGCCCCGATGGATGTGGGGCAAAAAGAGGATCTGGAGAATTTGGATGCAGGAGTTACCAAATGGAAACAAAGGAAAAAATCAGCAGATTGGGAAGAAGCTATGACCAAGCGGAGATCCTGAGAGCAAACGGAAGAATTTGCACAAAGGTACTCCTTGCATAAATTTAGGGAGGGTGAAGAGGCTGAGGGGGGATGGGAGCAAACAAACCCAGAAACAGCCTCCCCCCCAGCCAGGACTTCTGCCAGAGTAAACCCCCCCCCAGAAGACGCAGAATGGCAAAAGTCTCTCCCTTACCAGTAAAATATAACGGTGATGCCAAGTACCTGGGTCTTTTTGTGATTCAGATTTGGAACTTTATGGAACTTTATGGGCCCGATTTAGAAAGAGATACGATGAAAGTGCAAATAGTTTTACTTTCTTTGGAAGGAAAAGCGGCCGATTGGATGGTCAGCTTACACCAATCCAACTCCCCTCTCCTGAGGAATTTTGATGCCTTTATGACTGCTCTAAAGAGGAGGTTTGATGATCCGCTGATTGAGAAATGAGGGAGGGTGAAATTTATGACCCTAAAACAGGGAGATAGACCGGTGACTGAATATATTCAGGAGTTTCAACAGCTTTCATCATTTATGAGGGGTTGGTCTGAAGAAGCGATCCTGGATCAGTTTGCATTGGGATTAAATGAGGACATTTATCAACAATGCGTTAACAGACACCTTCCCAAGCGAGTGGTTGCTTGGTACGAAAATGCAGCAGATATTGAACTTGACTTAATTAGACTTCAACGTGCAAAAGAGGAAAAAGCAGAGAAATTGACCCCTCCAGCTCAAAGGCCCCCATTCCGTTTCAGGGATGAAGGGAAGGGAAGCTCCGCCAGCAAGGCCAAGCCTTTCACGTGCTTCTGTTGTGGGAAAGGGGGCCATCGAGCCATGGATTGCCATGTTAAACTTCCTCCAACCGCCCCACCCCCTACCAAGAGGGAAGGGAAGACCAGCAAGGTCCTGGGAGGAAGAAGGAGGCTGCCTTTGCTGCAGAAAATACACCCCAGCATTTCCGGCAGGAGGCAGAGGAGGAAGCGGACGTGACCACCAGCTCCTCTGATGACTCCGATGACGACGCCTCACCACGTTGGGTGAATTCTTTTAAAGGCCCCATGTTGATCCCGATTGAGTTAAGGGTGCCACCGGCTGGGAAGACGGAGTGGCTTTCTGCCCTCCTTGATTCAGGCTGTTCTAGATGTATGATTAATCCTGCAATGGTTGAGAAACTGGGCTTGAAATTGAGGACTTTAAAAATCCCTATTGTTTTTTGCCAAATCGATGCATCCATTGCAGGGGGGGGGGCAGCCCATTTCTACACTGAACCTCTAGAGATGAAAATGGGCACCCATGTAGAATTGATCTCTTTTATTGTGGCACCTGGGATGGACAGACCCCTTATTTTAGGACTTCCCTGGCTTCGAAAATGGAACCCTCGCATTAACTGGAGGGAGGGGTGGCTGCGCATCCGGACCAGCACAGCCCCAGACGGGGATGCCAATGCCCCTGAGCCTGGTGGCTCCAGCCCCGCATTGGCCGCCAGGGGCCAGGAGAAAATTGAGGGGGAGGAGAAGATTCCGAAAGAATATTGGGACCTAAAGGGGGTTTTTAGTGAAAAATCTTCAGATAAGCTTCAACTCCACAGAAGCACTGACTGCTCCATCGAAATTTTGCCTGGAGTACCGCTTCCAAAACCCCAAATTTATTCTATGTCGCCCAGAGAGATGGAGGAAATGAGGAAGTTTATTGACAAGAACTTACAAAGGGGTTTCATTGAACCAGCCAGACCCAAGGTGGCGGCCCTGTACTATTCAGGGAGAAGAAATATGGCTCTCTGCGCTTATGTGTTAATTTTAAGAACCTTAATTCAATCTCTTCTCATAATCTCTACCCTTTGCCTCTGATGAAGGACATGCTGGCCCAACTGGGAAAAGGCCACATTTTTACTAAACTGGACTTAAGGGAGGCATACTATAGAGTCCGAATAAAGGAGGGAGATGAGTGGAAGACTGCTTTCAACTGCCCCCTGGGTTGCTTCCAGTTCCGTGTAATGCCTTTTGGCCTGCAGGGGGCACCTGCAGTTTTCATGCAACTAATTAATGAGATTTTGCATGACTACCTTTACAAGGGCGTTATCGTATATTTAGATGATATCCTTATTTACACACAAACATATGAAGAACACGTCAAGTTGGTCCGCACTGTCCTGAAGAAACTCCAAGCTGCGGAACTTTATGCCAAGTTATCCAAATGTGAATTTCACCAGGAGAAGATAGACTACCTTGGCTATCGTATCTCACCCACAGGGGTGGAAATGGACCACGCTAAGGTCAAAGCGGTCACTGAGTGGGAGGCGCCCTGCACACGGAGGCAATTACATAAGTTTTTGGGTTTTGCTCATTTCTACCGTCAGTTCAACCCTTCTTTTGCCAAAATTGCACTTCCCATCACAAATTTGTCCAAAGGTGGGCCGAAACCTAAACCTAGCAAACCGTTGAATTGGACCATGGAGTGTCAAGCTGCGTTTGAAAAGTTGAAGAGACTTTTTGCCGAAGAGCCAGTTCTAAAGCATCCAGATATGGACAAGCCTTATGTCGTTCAAGCTGATGCCAGCGATGTGGTAGTGGGAGCCGTTTTGCTTCAGACTAATGACCAAGGTAATCTACAACCTTGTGCCTACACCTCTCGTAAACTCACAGAGACAGAGAGACGTTGGGCGATCTGGGAGAAAGAAGCATTTGCTGTACGTTGGTCTTTGGCCACATGGCGCCACTTCCTGGAGCCCCCGTTTGAGGTGTGGACTGACCATAAGAACTTGGAAGCTTTGAGGATGACCAGGCGACTCTCCCCTAAGCAGATGCGCTGGGCTCAGCATTTCAATTGTTTTAATTTCACACTTAAGTACATCCTGGGGGGGGGAAGAATTTCATGGCTGATGCTTTGTCCAGACTCCCTCAGTACAACAGCTCTAAGCTTAGTATTGTTCAACCCATAGTTCCCGCATCCAGCCTCGCTGCTCCTGTTGTTACTAGGCAACAGACACACTCTAAGATGGACGTGTCTCAAGATTTCCTTTCTGACCCCAAAAAGGCCCTTCCTCAAGATGATTGGTTCCAGCAGCATCAAGGTGAATGCACAATGAGAGATGATTTGCCATGGATTGGAGCGAAACTTTACGTCCCTGCCTCTCTTCGTCTCGTGGTTCTCCAATGGGCACATGATTCCAAGTTGGCGGGGCACTTTGGCTTTGTGAAGACGCTGCATCTTGTGAAACGACAGTTTTGGTGGCCATCTTTGAAGAAGGACATTGAATTTTATGTTGCAAGCTGTCCTGTTTGTGCAGCCGCTAAGCGTCCGCCGGGGAAACCGCAGGGTTTACTCCAGACTTTAGCTCGCCCTGTTGCCCCCTGGAAGGGGATTTCTATGGATTTCATTGTCGAACTTCCTGAAAGCCAGAGGCACACGGTCATATGGGTGGTTACAGACTTGTTTTCCAAGCAAGTTCATTTCATACCTTGCCCTAAGATTACTTCTACGAAGGCGCTCGCTAAACTTTTCATTTCTCACTTTTACCGTTTGCATGGCGTGCCTGACTGCATCATTTCTTTTTTTTTTATTAAATTTTTTTTTAATTTTTAATTTAAAACAAGTACAACATCCTCCTTTACATGCTATAGAAAGTGTATCAGTCGGTCACAAATAAACTTTCGTACATCTCCTCTACAGTCAACAAACATAACTCATGTTAACTCAAGTATTTTAACTCAGATATTCATACATATCACCATCGTCATATATCCATTTTCATTTGACTGTAATTATTATTTTAAAATATTAATAATAATAATAATACTCTTAAACAATACATGCCCACACCAGTGGAAAAAGAAAAAATTAAAAAAAAAAAAACACCCAACAACAAGAAAAAAAGAAAACAAAAAAGACAAAAAGAACAAAGGACAAGGCAGGGAAGAAAAAACAAAAAACAAAAAAAGAAAAAACAACACAGGTATATATTATATATATAAAAAAGTATATTAGCTGGTTACAACATGTTTTGGTGCATCTCTTCCATTAATTCATATTAATTCAAATATCTTAATTCAAATGTTTATCATATTGACATCATTATACCTCCCCTTTTAGTTAACTACAGTTATTCAAACATCCTTCAACCTTAACTATGCCAAAGATTTAGTCCATAACCACATGCTGACATTTCATTTACTTATTTGTAAAATCCTCTATTAACATCAAATCCTCATATCCTATTTTAGCTGAGCAGCCATAATATTTAATACCAAAAAGTCCATCTTCCATGCAGTATAGTTTATTATCATTCTCCCTTCTTTATGTAGTTATATCATATATCATAACATTTTCCCCATATTAATTAATATTTAACTGTATATATTTTATTTTATTTTTTAATAGTGGTAATTATTGTAATTAATAACCTTTATATATAGTCCAAAAGTATTTCTAACCTTCCTTTCTCATATCCAATTATTATTTATCATATCAACTCCACATTATATACATTACTATCAATATCAGTTATTATTCAGCTATATCTATTACAAATAAGAGTAATTAGATTTAGCTAATTTTAAGTTGTATTCTTCCACCTGTCAGCCTATGTCTCTCCAATAACAAAACCTTCTCAGTCCTATTGCCATTCTTTGAATAGATTTACCAAATGTTTTTATAAGCAAGTCCAAACAGGGATATCTTCGCACCTTTTTGCTCAGAATGTCTCTGATGAGATAATAATGTTGTCCCAGGCTTGTTAAACTTTTCAAATTGACTTTAATTCTCGAAGGTGGAATTATGGAATCTGCCAATGATGTTTCATAAAATGTAGTTTCTTTAGCTCCCCCCTTTTCCAGCATAGCATTTCTTCCTTCCTCCGAGATAGACCAGACGTCATTTCTCACATTTTTCATTTGTATTTCAGGAACATTCAAACATTCAGCATTCTCACCTTTTCCTTCAAGTTTTAATGTCAAATAATCCAATTTTTTTTTCAAATCTTTGATAAGAATCAAACAGTTTTCGAAATGCAGAAAAAAGTGTATGAAGCAAGCCCTTGGGAATATAATTCGACGCCATGTTGTGTCGTAGTTAGAGACTCTAAGATATTTGCAAGTAAAAACACGCTGGGAGCTGTGCGATCTTATCTGATCTTAGACCAACACAGCCAAGCAATAAAAGTGTCAGATCGTTAGTTTTACAACCCACTTAGAAAGAGTCAGGGGGAGATGTTGAAGAATTCCTTAAAGCGTTTAAGAAATAGGGTAACCACCAGCCATAAATCCATTAAAAAAAGACCAATTCGCCGCTAGATTCTTCTGTTCTTTGGTTCCAATTAGCTTAAATTTTAGTGCAGACCGTCTCTCTTTGAGTAATAAAATCAGCTTACCAGTTGAATCCACTCATACCATTCTTAGGGGCAACCTGCAGTTTCGGTTAGCATGCAACTAATCCAGAAAGGAGTTGGCAGGAGGGGTTAATTCCACGCCCCCCCGAGACTTTGCGTTTGTCTCTGAGGTCACTGGATCTCCCCTCACCTTTCACTGTCTCTACGGGACAGCTAGGGTCTTCGACCCGTCCAAAAATTCCTTCGGAATAGGGGAATTTCAGGAATAGCCTGAAACTCCGTCTTCTCACTGCTAAGCATCATTTCTGATAGGGACGTCCAATTCACCTCCGTCTTCTGGAAAGAATTTCTTAAACGCATTGGCTCTGCCCAGGGTCTAAGCTCCGCCCACCACCCTCAGACTAATGGGGCTTGTGAGAGGACAAATTCTGTTCTAGAACAATATTTACGTTGTTTCATCAATTACCAGCAAGATGATTGGGTGGACTTGTTGCCGCACGCGGAAGTGGCTTATAATAATTCTGTACATAGCAGCATTGGATTCATCCCTTTTCGTGTTGTGTTTGGCCAGGACTTTGTTCCTATTCCCGAAGTTCCTCTTGAGCAACCACAGGTCTCATCTATCTCCGACTGGAGTGAGCGGTTGCGCCATATTTGGCCTTTGGCACTTCGCACTTTGGATGCTGCGCACCGTGCGCATAAGAAACAGGCTGATAAGAAATGTTGTCAACCTTATCAGTACAAAGTGGGTGACCAAGTTTATCTATCCACAAAGTTCCTTCAAACTACGCAGAAATCAAAAAAAGTTGGGGCCTAAGTATGTAGGCCCGTTTCCCATAATCAAGGTCATCAATCCTGTTTCGGTTTGCTTACAGCTACCCAAGCACCTCAACCGTGTATATCCTGTTTTCCACATTACTCTCATTAAACCTGTTCATTTTTCATCTTTACGTCCGCCAGTGGATCCGCCACCTGCCCCCCTATTGATTGATGGTGAGCAGCATTTTGAGGTTCGGGAATATTGGACTCTCGTAGATGGCGGAATCGCCTTCAGTATCTGGTAGCTTAGAAGCATTTTCCTCAGTCTCATGCCGAGTGGGTGGACAAGTCCCATCTCCAGGCCCCCCAACTACTCTTCCAGTTCTATTCTGCTTATCCGGACAAGCCCTAGCTGACTCTCCTTTCTCTCTCCCCCCCCCATTTTTTCTTTTTCTGTTTTTTGTTGTTCGTCTGTTTTTTTGTGTTTTGTCATTTTCCAGGCGTGACCGCCTTTTTCCGGAGGAGGGTCGGATGTCAGCCTCTGCTTTGCTGCTGCTTCGGCTGCCATTGAAATGGGGAGGGGGGGCATGGTATTTGGGAGGGGAATACTAATTGTGCTGGAGGAAGATTCTGGAGTTTCTGCTGCCTGTCTTACTGCGCATGCGGAGGAGGTTTCCTGCCAAGGCCAATGGCACCGACATTCCATCTGGGTGATGCCTTTCGAAGTTATCTCACACCTGACACTTGGGAGAATTATGATTGGACTGTAACTGGGATGTCAAGGGGTGGGGAATGGGTTATACTATATATCATTAGCTTTCGCGCCTAAATAATCAGTCTTCACTTTGCTACGCTTCTAATCATTTATAATTAGTAAAAGTACACTTGATTTCTATCAATGGAGTCTCGTGTTTTCTTTCCTAATTATTCATTGGAGGAGTGCTGACAACACCGTATTTTATTATTAAATGTATACATCAATTCGTCTAGCCATCAACTCCCAAAAACAATTATTGGCTCTTCTGCTCTCCATACATCATATATGTGATAGGTAGATTAAAATGCAAAATCCAGTCGGAACATCTGGTGATTGTGCAACAAAACATAATAATCCCCAGTGAGGAAGCTCCTTGGGTACAAGTAAGATACTATCTTGATGTAGTTATAGGGCTAATGTCCTCTGAGGAATGTGCCAGGCCTGACAATTGGCCTGTAAGGCCATCTTGGCTTGGGGCTTTGCCTGGCTTCATTTTTTTTTAATTGGCTTATGATATTTCAAAAACAGTTATCAGGTCATTGAGGCCTCTGGGTTTAGACAGCAGTTGCCTTCAGAGATATTCATCTATTTTTGACGTATCAATCTCCTGTCTTTTGTATAAATGTGAATAGAAATTATGAAAGGACTTTTTAATGTTCAATGTCTATTATTACATTACTGCCTACATAAACGTTTACAATCATTGTCTTTTGCTTTTCCTTTCTTAATATATATGCCAACCATCTCCCTGGTTTATTTTCAAACTTGAAGTGTCTTTGTTGTGCCTAGTTCAATTTTGTTTCTATTTCCACTACTCTTTCCTGTTAAACCAGAAATACAGGGTTATGATAAGAAAAAAGATTTAGGCAGATTGTCCACTTTCAGAATTTAATTTGAGAGATTTTTAGATATCCATATCATGTCAATCCTTGAAAAAGATGAATGTCTTTCAGGAAAAAAGGTACATTCTTTGGTGTCTCCATTGTTATTTCTCCATGAATCTATCAATATTAGATTGTTCATCATCTCAAAGGAAGTCTTTGATAATTTACCATGTGAGTGTTTAATCCTCTTGATGTATGTTCTACCCAAAGCTAGCGTAGTCACTCCATTCCAATCCCCCATCATAAGCCAGTTTCTACATGAAAAGGGCAGTAACTGGTCAATTAAATATTTTTTTAAACTTCTTCTATCATCATTTTGCCTATACACACCCACCACTATTGATTTTATTCCACTGAGTTCAATTTCCACTACTACAAATTTTCCATATTCATCTGCTTATAGGTAGCTTGGGTTTAAATTGGGATTTTATATATAAGACAACTCCATTGCTCTTTTTTACACCAGCTGATATAAATTCATCTCCTAGATGTTTATTTGCCAAATATTGCTAATCTTGTTTCTTGATATGCCTTTCTTGGATACAGACTATATCAACATTAAATTTCCTCAGATAATGAAAAAACTTTTTACACTTACATGGGGTATTTCCTCCACTAATATGCCATGTGAAAAACTTAACCTCCATCTTTAAGCAACATAGTAGATTCTTGTACAACTATCTTGGCCACATCTTCTTCTTTCCCTCTTTTTCTCTCTGCCATGCCGTCTTCTTCAATACCACCCTTTTAAGCTTGCTCAACCACTAATATTTTTCTATACCCATTTCTCCATCTCGAGCTGTAATTAATTTATGTTTGATCAAAAAGTCTTATGTTGTGGAATTCAGTCTAAATCTTTGCTCATGGTAGGTGAGTATCACCCTTTCCAACTCATCCTAATGGAATATTTTTTTATCTGTTTCATAATGTAAGTAAGGAATTCAAAATGGAATTTCCTTCTGAACAATAACATCCATATTTTCTATTCTCAATCTGTATTTAATATGGCAATCCAGAACCTGATCCCTTCTTATTATTCTTACAAAATGAACTATAACATCCCTTGGTAACTTTCCTGTGAAGGCAAATCTGGATTTTATTCTGTAAATCTTGTCCATATTGATTCCCATTTCTTTTTCCCCCTTTATTATTTAACTGGGCCAAGGCCTTCACCATCCTTAATCTATGTCTTCTCCTAGTTGTTCAGGTATTCCATAAAATCTTAATTGGGATTCTTCAACCAGATCTTTAATTTGAGATTTTTTCCGAATTACCCTTGTTAGCACTTCTAAAGATAATATGAATAACAAAGAAGATAAAGGACGTCCTTGCCTTGCAGCTTTCTGAATTTTAAACTTTTTGGCCACTTCTCTGTTCACTATTACTTTAGCTTTTTGGTTGGATATATCGCCCAAAACATGGGCGATAAACTTTGGTTATAATATACTTTTGCACAGATGGCAAGAACTATGGAAAAGAAACAGGAAAATAACATTGTCAATATTGTATTAGGAAAACCTATAAAAGTTGTTTTAAAGATGGCACCTTCTACCCGCAAGAATCGCCAAAATGTTTAGAAATTCATCGCCAAACTTCTGGAAATGTGACCAAGAACCAGGCACATACTAACATGTGGTAGTCATGCCAAAAAGCCAAAATATGTGGCAGAATATCCAAAAGTGGTTGACAGAGATAACCGAAGAGGAAATAAATTTCACACTGGAACTATTTCTGCTGTGAATTATAAATAAGAAATACAACAAAGGAGTTATCTTTTTAACTATAACACATTATGATGGCAGCAAGAATGGTCTTTGACCAAAATTGGAAAATTAGGGAAACTCCACATGAAGATGAAATAATTAGGAAAATCTTGATCTGCTCTGAAATGGATAAATTGATGTGGAAATTGAAGAATAAAGATGAATCACAATATTATAAGATATGGGATTATGTATGAAATAATAACTGCGATAATATGCAAGATAAATATAAACTAACACAGCTGGAAAAAGGTTACTTTTTTCTTTTTTGTAAATACGGTATGCATCAAATGTTAAAAAAACAGGGTGGCTAGAATGTACAACTGAATATCTTAGCATGCCTGGAATAGATTCTGCCAGGATGGTTACACTGTGTCCAACGTTTTAATTCATGTTTAATAAAAAAACTTTTTAATTAAATAAGAAGAAGTAAAGATATAATGATTTATTATTACAGATCAATTCCAGGAATTAAAGTACATTTGAAATGAATGCACCATTTCTGGAAAATAAAACATCTAGAATTAGAAATAACAAATCAGAGGCTAGAAGATGAGTGATAATTTGTAGTATGAAAGAAAGTATTTACAGAAGCTGAACTGAAAGAACTGAAAAGGTCTACTAGAGCAAAGAAATCTAAGCCTTACCAGATGTAACTCAGATTGCAGAGGCAAACCAGAAGGAATTGGCAATACAGGAAACTAGAATTGTTTTCATTTTGAGAAGAAAATAGAACAAAGCCCTGCAACTATAGAATTAGAAGAATTCACACAAAAAATAATTGAACAGCTAAAAGAGCACAAAAACCACAGAATAAGGTTTTTTCTTTTCCATGTTTTGAAGCTTGTTCCAAAGAAATGACTAGCAATGAATTAAAAGACACCAATACTGTAATATCAAATATAATATTTATAATATCAAATCAAATATAAGCACCAGCTCACTGCCAGAAACAAACCAACTAATATACAGAACAATTCCAGTTATAACTGAATACCTTGGATGCAAAATCAAAAAAGAAGGAAAAAGCCAAAAAGTGTGCCACCAAAATGAAACATCAGGCTGGAAAATAAGATTAGCAAGTTGAGATTTATTTATTACTAAATGCCTATGCCATCCATTTTCCCAAGATGACCCTACACAATTTATATTCCAATCATTAAAATATGATAAAGAATCCTGAAACAACAAAAATGCACATCTTTAAAATTCAGTTAACTAAGATGGGAGAGGAGAGTAAGTTATGCACAAGGAGGAGGTAGCAACAAATTAATCACCTCAGCAGGCATGATATTCTGCAGTACAGGAGCAACAGCAGAAAAGACTCTTCTCCTGTACCCTGTCAGTCAAAATTCCATGACCAATGTGGTCCACAACAAGTCTCTTCTGCCAGTATGCATAAACAGTTAAACTCATTGGGGTCATCAACTAGCACTAAGAATCACTGTGTGCCTCTCATTCAAGTGCTGCAAAACTATAGACTCAAACAGACTTATGACCATTGAACCTCCAGTTCTACACAGTTATTTCAGTGTTCCAAAACTCTTATGTACTCAAATAGATTTATGACCATGAAACATGCTATTCTACACAGTAATCATACTCAATTGAATCTCTTAAAAGGAGACCATTATGCAAACTGAATACTAGCATGTATTGGACTGCTGATGGAATGTATTTGAATTTACTAAAATTATTTTTTGTGCCAGAGATTTCTCTTGTCTTTTCTATTTAGAAAAAGGCATATGGCCAGGTTTTGAATTTACCCCATGTTTTGGAGCCCATTATAAGTGATGTTCATCAGGGAATTCCCTCTGTCCAATTTGTTCAGAAAAACAAATTGGGGGTGGTTGAGGGGACCAGAGACACAGGAGAGGGTCGGGGTATTACGGTCGTAACAGGGAGGGGCAGATATGGCGGGGACTTTAGGGCAGGCCATTACCGGGGAAGGAGGGTTCGCTACTTTACAGAGATCCCTCCTTCCGGCCCTATGAGTCCCACTCCGAGACCAGATGGCGCAAGTAGTCAGGACCCTGGACTCAGGCTGCTGTCGCTAAATGCCAGGTCTGTGGTACATAAAGCTCCTCTCGTCCGGGACTTAATTTTAGACGAGAGGGCGGACCTGGCATGTGTTACTGAAACCTGGCTGGGCCCAGAGGGAGGAGTCCCCCTTGTAGAGCTGTGCCCAGAAGGATTTCAGGTGCTGCACCAGCCGAGAGCCCAGGGAAGGGGTGGGGGTGTGGCCATTGTTATCCGGGAGTCGTTAGTTCCTCGTAGGGTCCCTGCTCCGGAGCTTGTCGGGTGTGAGTCTCTGCTGATAAAGTTGGACCTCAAGGGTCAAGTGGGTCTGCTGTTAACGTACCTGCCTCCCAACAGCGTTGCAGCAGCCCTCCCCTCGCTCCTCGAGTCGGTAGCCGAGCTGGCGATTGAGTTCCCTAGGTTGATGGTCCTGGGGGACTTTAATTTGCCGTCGCTCGGTGAAAACTCTGATGGGGCGCAGGAGTTCATGGCTTCCATGACAGCCATGGGCTTGACCCAAGTAATCCGGGGCCCAACCCATTCAGCGGGTCACATGCTCGACCTCGTATTCCTCTCGGAGCAGTGGATTGGTGATCTTGGTCTGAGGGGTAACGACATCATACCCCTGTCGTGGTCAGACCACTTCCTACTGAGGCTCGACTTCCGGAGACCAAACCCCCACTGTAGGGAGGAGGAACCGACCAGGTGGTTCCGCCCCAGGCGACTTATGGAACCGTTAAGGTTCCAGATGGAGCTTGGGGTTATTCCTGATACTTTCGCCCACAGTCCGGTAGAGACTCTGGTTGCTGTTTGGCACTCGGCAGCATCGGAGGCCCTCGACCGGATTGCGCCACTACGGCCCCTCCGAGGCGGCGGATCCCGGAGACCTCCTTGGTTTACCGAGGAACTCCGGGAGATGAAGCGCCGGAGGAGATGCCTAGAGCACCGATGGAGGTCCGATAAGTCCGAATCGAACCGAGCAATGGTAACCACCAGCACCAAGGAATACACCAGGGCACTTAGGGCAGCGAAAAGATCTCACATAGCCACCTTGGTTGCGTCCGCTGAGTCCCGCCCAGCCGCCCTGTTTAGGATAACCCGCTCCCTACTAAATAAGAGGGAAGCGGGGGAACCCTTGCAGGGTAGAGCTGAGGATTATGCCCAATTCTTAGCGGACAAAATTGCTCGGTTTCGGTCGGACTTGGACTCCATCCCTGCAGTTCCAGCCGAGGCACAAGAGGATCAAGTAGACCATCTCTGGGTTGAGTTTCAGGATGTTGCCCCCGGGGATGTGGACAAGGCCATGAGGGCTGTAAGTGCCTCCACCTGTGTACTGGACCCGTGTCCCTCATGGCTGGTTGCTAACAGAAGTGGGGTGACACGAGGCTGGATCCAGGCGGTTGTTACCGCCTCTCTTCGGGAGGGGAACTTCCCCGCCGCACTGAAAGCGGCGGTGGTGAGACCCCTCCTAAAGAAGCCATCTCTGGATCCAGCTGTTCTTAATAACTATCGCCCAGTCTCCAACCTTCCCTTCCTTGGGAAGGTTGTTGAGAAGGTGGTGGCCTTCCAGCTCCAGCGGTCCTTGGAGGAAGCAAACTGACCCTTCCAGTCAGGCTTCAGACCCGGTTACAGCACAGAAACCGCTTTGGTCGCATTGACCGATGATCTTTGGAGAGCCAGAGATGGAGGACATCCCTCCATCCTGGTTCTCCTTGACCTCTCAGCGGCGTTCGATACCATCGACCATGGTATCCTTCTGCGACGACTGCGGGAGGTGGGAGTGGGAGGCACCGTGTTGCGGTGGTTCTCCTCCTACCTCTCGGACAGGTCGCAGTCGGTGTTAGTGGGGGGGCAGAGATCGTCCCCTAGGCCCCTAACATATGGGGTGCCTCAGGTTTCGGTCTTATCCCCCCTACTATTCAACATCTACATGAAACCGCTGGGAGAGATCATCCAAAGGCACGGGATAAGATACCATCAATATGCGGACGATACCCAGCTGTATCTGTCCGCCCCGTGCCAACTCAATGAAGCGGCAGACGTGATGAACCGAGGCCTTGAGGCCGTTATGGACTGGATGAGGGCTAACAAGCTTGTACTCAACCCGGAAAAGACCGAGTGGCTGTTGTGCTTCCCTCCCAAAGATTCGACCAATATTCCATCACTCAGGCTGGGGGGTCAAATTTTACACCCCTCAGAGAGGGTTCGCAACTTGGGAGTCCTCCTGGATCCACAGCTATCTTTTGACCACCACCTGACGGCTGTGACCAGGGGGGCATTCGCCCAGGTTCGCCTGGTGCGCCAGTTGCGACCCTACCTGAATCGGGAGGCTCTCACAACAGTCACTCGGGCCCTTGTGACCTCTAGGCTGGAATACTGCAATGTGCTCTACATGGGGCTGCCCTTGAAGAGCATCCGGCGACTTCAGCTAGTCCAGAACGCGGCCGCGCGAGTGATTGTGGGTGCACCTCGGTTCACCCACATAACACCTATCCTCCGCGAGCTGCGCTGGCTACCTGTCGATCTCCGGATGTGCTTCAAGGTGCTACTAGTCACCCATAAAGCCCTGCATGGTAGTGGATCTGCGTACTTGAGAGACCGCCTTCTGCCAATCACCTCCCTGCGACCAATTAGATCTCATAGATTGGGCCTCCTCCGAATTCCATCGGCCAGCCAGTGCCGGCTGGCAACCACAAGGAGGAGGGCCTTCTCAGTAGTAGCCCCGACCCTTTGGAACGAGCTCCCCGTGGAGATTCGTACCCTCACCACCGTCCAGGCCTTCCGTACAGCCCTTAAGAACTGGCTAGCCCGTCAGGCCTGGGGACAAAGATAGCCGCCCCTCCCGAATGATGAATGAATGTTGCTTATTATTTTTTACTATATGTGTCTACGTCATTGTTTGTATTCCCCTTCCTGATTTTTATGTGAGCCGCCCTGAGTCCCCTCAGGGAAAAGGGCGGCCTACAAATGTTAATAAACATTCAAACATTCAAACATTCAAAAAATCTCTAGATTTTTTTCCACATTTGAAAAAAATTCTTACATGTATTTGACTGCACTTCTTTTTACACATTCTACTGTATATGACTTAAGATGACCATAATGACAAATTTACAAGTCCCATTTAATCAATAAATTTAGTCAGGGGTCACTATAACATACTAAAATCTATTAAAAAAAACCAATAATATCAATAAATATGTCAATACATAAATTTGTGATGTAATTTATGTTTTATAGAGTTATTTGTTCTCCAACATGCAGATATAAAATATATCAGGCAAACCTAAAGATTTCTTAAAAGTTTCTCTTCATGAGCTGGTGTTTATTGTTCAGTTCAGGTCTCATCACAATGATAAAACACTTGGGAAGAAAGATGCAAACCAATAAGCCAGCACTGGAGGAGATCATGGAGAAGATCTCCACAGCCAACGTAGATTTTCCCCTTGTGCTTAGATAGGTTGGAATAAAACACAACCAAACACTGCAGAAGACCAACATGCTGAAGGTGATGAATTTGGCTTCATTGAAGCTGTCAGGTAAATTCCGAGCTAGAAAAGCAGCAGAGAAACTAAGGAGAGCAAGAAAACCCATAAAGCCCAAAACACAGTAGAACATGACAGAGTCTTCATTGCACTCAAGGATGACTTCTTCAGACATTGTCTCTGCATCAATATCTGGATATGGTGGTGATTTTATCAGCCATGCAGCACAAATACATATTTGAACAAGGGAACAGGATAATAGAATGAAACTGACCATCTTTCCCCCCACCCATTTCCTCAGACTGGAACCAGGTTTGGTAGCCATGAATGCTAGAACCACAAGAAAGGTTTTGGCCAATACACATGAAACTGCCACAGAAAAGATGAGGCCAAAAGCTGGTTGTCGAAAGAGACACACAATCATATTGGGCCTCCCAAAAAATAGAAAGACACAAAGGAAAGAGAGGAGAAGAGAAACTAGGAGTGTATAAGTGAGATTCCGGTTGTTCGCTTTGACGATGGGAGTGTCTTTGTGTTTCATGAAGATTGTGATTACCAAAGTTGTCATTAAAGAAAAGCAAAGAGAAAGGCCAGTCAGACTGATCCCCAAATGTTCTTCATAGGATAAAAAGATGATCCGCTTTGGAATGCACGTATTTTTCCCAGGATTTGGATATTGATCTTCTGGACATGGAAAACAGTCATCTATGTCTGAAAAAGAATGCAGGTGAATTAATGGGAATTATAATGCTGTGCCATCATGTCTTAGTCCTATTATATTTAGTCATTTCCTACCCTTCTCATTTTATATTTTCCCTTCTGGACACGGATGGCAGTCATAGCAACAAAACAACTTTCCTTCTTTCTTGGCCTTGCTGTGTCCTGCCTCACAAGGATCATTACACAAAGATAAAGGTAACTCCTATCAATAAATGAAGAAGAATATTTTAAGATACAGAGAGAAAAGGAAGTGCTTGGAGAATTACTGTGGAATCAACAGATTAAAAATGAAGTAGCAGCATGACATAATTTTAGATGTAATTGCTCTCAAATTATAATTAATTAAATCGTTATAACCTTCATTAACCATCATATTTCTCTTCAAAGACAATTCCTGGGCTAGTTAGTTAAAATTGGTTTTCTCAACTTCTGAATTTTGATGCCAGCAAACTGATGAGATCTGATGTGCTGGCTTGCAGCTTTTACTTCAAAATCATGAAAACCATTGCCCAAGTTTAAAAGGGAGCAGCAAAGTATATTTCCTAATATTCAATAGTAATTGCTAGAAACATTTAAAAAAGTCTTACTGATAACTTTCCTTTTCCAGGAAATTTGTACTTCGGTGAGTCAGAGATGATACTGTGATACTTTAATCAATAAAGATATTTAATTAAAGTCAGATAAATCTAGATTAAAAAAACTAACCTGATTAAAGCCTACTGGTCATGTGATGGAATCTACAGAAATATTGAAAAACTTGTCTGCTGGAGCTGTGGGATCTACCGTTCCAACTTTGACCCTAGCAAAGGATTGGTTTGGGAATGTGATCCAGTTGATAACATCAAATCCACCAACGAACTCTCCATTTTTATCAAAGGAGATCTGTTCACCCACACTGTTGTTGAATCTGACACTTCTCAGAAAAGAATGAACCTGAAACGCAGAGGCAATCAGAGAGGAACAAATCGAAGGAGGGAGAAATAATTCATGCATTCAAAACATGCATATGTTAATTAAATAATTTTTCTTTAAACAAAGACAATATAAAAACTTTTTTTGTAGGCAGGTATCAAACAAATAACATGTGCTGTGGATGAAACTTTTTTGTATCTTGCAACTGCGGAAGAATTCAGAGCTGGCTTCACATTACTTCAACCAACATCTTTAATAAAAGAACACTTTGCTTTAACAAAATGGAGTAGAGGGTCTTTCTTTCCTAAGTGATCAGATAGGGGCAGGTCTAGCACCTGGATGCCAGCCAAGATGCAACAGTTATAAAAAGATGTGGAATAATTGATTTCTTCTAAATAGGATAAGAACAACAAGGCTATATATTTTCACCTTGCTTATTTAAATTACATGGAAAGAACATCTTGTGAAATGCCAAGCTGGATGAATCACAAGCCAGGAGGAGGATTGCTTGGAGAAATATCAACAAGCTCAGATATGCAGATGATGTCACTCTAATGACAGAAAGGGAAAAGGAACTAAAAAGTCTCTTGATGACTTAAAAGAATGCAAAATATTTTTAAATGCCATATTAAAAACTAAGAATATTTTATCTGGTCCCATCATTCTATAGCAAATAATAGTGAGAGAAGAAAATTCTGTAACATATTTTATTTTCATGGGCTCCAAGATCACTGCAGTTGATGTTTGCAGCCATGAAATTAAAAAGATTCTTGCTCCTTCGGAGCAAAGCTATGGCAAACCTCTATGGCATATTAAAAAGCAGAGATATCTCCTTGTCAACAAAGGTCTGAATCACTATGTACTATAAAGTAAATGTGAGAGTTGGAGCATAAGGAAGGCTGTGCACTGAAGTATTGATGCTTTCAATTTGTGGTGCTGGAGAAGACTCTTGAGAGTCCCTTGGAGTACAAGGAGATCAAATTGGTCAATCCAGCAAAGCAGAATTCCCACATCAGCACATCATACCTGAAAACCCTGGAAGTCACTAGGCAACCAAAGGGCAAGAAACCATGTGAAAAAAGGATAAAGATAACACTTGTGGACAGGGAGGAAAGGGATAAACTTTTAAGACAAGGAGTAGAGGGTAAAGAGCAAACTCTTTTAAATTCTTAATTTTTAAAAATATCTCTGAACTTCATTTTTTAATGAAAAAGTCCTTTTTACTTCCCCCTCCTGCCCAATTTCAATGAGATGGTTGCAGAGGTGGAATTCAGCTTGTTCTCTCCAGTTCAGGTGAACAGGTAGCTGTGGCAGTGGGAGGTTGTGGCCACCCACCCCAACAAAATGCGAGACCACTGCAAATGTGCAGAAGGCAGTGCGCATGCACTCACATGGCACATTTGCTCACATTTGCAAACCAGTAGGGAAGGTAAGTGAATCCCAACACAGGATGGTTGGATAATGTCGTCAGCACAATGAACATTAATTCTGGAAGACAGTGGAGGACAGCGGTATCTGGGCTGCTATGGGTAATGAGATTGCAAGACTCAGACAAGACTTAGCGACTGAATACAGGAGTTCATTATTTAATAACTGCTTGTTCAGAAACTCTCTGAAATTGCAACAGTGCAGAAAAAGCAATTCTTATGACTTCCTTATTGCGCTCGCATGATCCCAGAGCCAAGGCAAGAGCCTTGGCAAGAGCCAAGGTGGCGCAGTGGTTAAATGCAGCACTGCAGGCTACTGCTAGATCAGCAGGTCAGCGGTTCAAATCTCACCGGCTCAGGGTTGACTCAGCCTTCCATCCTTCCGAGGTGGGTAAAATGAGGACCCAGATTGTTGGGGGCAATATGCTGACTCTCTGTAAACCGCTTAGAGAGGCCTGAAAGGCCTATGAAGCGGTATATAAGTCTACTGCTATTGCTATTGCTATTGCTATCCCCAATCTTGTAAGTCAGTTATTGGTCAAATGACGTCACAACTTCTAACTGCAATAGAAATTCAGGTCCCAATGACCATCATTAAGTTAGGACTCTCCATAAAATGTACAATATAATGGAAGATAGATACTTTTAGAAAGAAAAATCTAAAATTAATTTAGAAAATATTTTTTAGGAAACTATATTCTACCTAGGAAACAAAGTCTCAGAAGAAGAGGTAGAGCCAGAGTCAACATCGGCAGGCTTCTGTAATTTGAAATCCTGCATTAATTTGATGGTTTACATGTCCATCATTTGAAATCTATTATTATTTCATACCAAAGGAGTACATATATCTCACAAAAACTAGGCTCAAAATCACATTCCATCTTGGTCCTCTTTTATTAAGCACCCTGACATATTAAAATCACCTTTCTTCCCTTCCCATCTTCTCTCAGAGCCATGTTCTTAGAAGCATGTAAGGCTGCTCTCATTCATCTCCCTCCACTTGCTGTAAAACTATGCATGTGTTGTTGAGAATAAATGGGTGTAGAAATAGTCTATGAAGATGTCAGAATCCTATGCCTCATAGAAAAAGAACATGAGCTTAAAACAAAGGTTAGAAGGCAGTACTTCAGGCTACTTCTGCTGGCTGCTGGCTGACTGCAGTTTGACAGTTCGATTTTCAAAGGCTCAAAGGTAACTTAGGCTTCCATTCAACGAAGCTTGGTAAATGAGAACCTGGATTGTAGAATTCAATATGCAACATGCTGACTCTGTAAACTTCTTAGAGATGACACTATAAAGTAGTATATATGTTTAAGTGCTAGGTTAATTTCATTGAGAGAAACATATTCTAAGAATGCCATTTACAATTTTAATATCAGCATATGAATGTTATCATTAGTTAATCCATTACTACATCTCATTTTGGATTTTAAGTCATCAATATCCCTAGAGTTTATGATCACCTGTTACAACTCCAACTCGACCTGTACCACTCTGCTAAGAGACTTACCTGCCACCACACTTGATTGTGAAAAAGTTTCCTTCTTTCTTTCATCAATGTTGTTTCTCTAGATTTGTACAGAGAGAGTGATTGCAAAGCATGTGACACAGCATAGACCGCATTGTAAATATTGTAACTTTGACCACTCATTAGTGTTTCAAACACAGAGGTGGGAAGAGTCTCAAGCCTTTCCTGTCCAGTACATTTCTTCTCAGAGGTCTCAGTTTTTGAGTTTGAAAAGAAGCAATTGAATGCCTGTTCCCAAAAATCTTTTCGAAAATAATCATGCTGGTTGTTCTTTGTGTTCAAGTTTTGAATAAATTCTTGGAAATCTTGGACCTCCCTTGTGTGAACTGCAAAGGATAAAGCACCATGTAGAAAATGGATATCCCAAGATTTATGAAAGGCAACTGAAGTGTAATCTGTCTGAGCTGTTATAAGCCAGATCTTATTCTTCTTTGGTACATCCTCCACTTCTGAAAACTGGAGGAAAGTTCTCAGAACTGATATGGACTGAGTTTCACCATATAAGATTATCAAATTGGCTGTGCTGTTCATGAGAACATGGTATATATGTAATCCTTCATCCATGGTATCAGTAAAATCATTGTTAACACCTACGTTTGGTAACTCTGTTATGAATTCAATGCAGATGCCATGCTCCGAAAATGTGGGGATCATCTCCTGGAGGAATTTCTCTCCTTTCTCATCTTTTACTATAAGAATCCCAATCCAGATCCATCTGAAATACAACAATAACTGCAGGAGGCTCTTGCGTTGGTGGGATTCATTGGGAAACATTTGTTGGAAAAAAACTGCTTGAGTCTCTTTATCCATGACTGGAGCAGAGCCATATATCAACTACAGAAATGTAAACATATGCAATTGCAAAAGTATATGTGAGCCTCTGAAAATATGTACATTGATTTGAGTGTTTGGTTACTTTTATATATTGAAATAACATGCAACTCTTTGTGTTGATTAGGAAATAACAACTAAGATGTCTCTCTTGAAGTATCAGTAAATACATTATTGTGGAACCTATTGTGAATATTTCAAATTTCAGCCTTAGTTCGGTACCTGGAATTTACTATGTCAAATAGTTTCACCATCTGTTCAGACTTATGATTACTCATCCTATTATACCAACTTTTCAAACAAAAATAATATCACTTATCCGAAAGGTCTCTCCTTTTTACAAAGTGAAGCATTTATATGTTTAGGGATTTATGGCAGAATGATAGTGTATATCTACATCAAATCTTACCTGGGGAACTTTATAGATGCACAATACAGTTGCCATGTGAAGAGAGATGTCAGGTGCCCCAATGACTGCAGCCAAAGTGTTTGTGATCCCACACTTGTAGTTAGGGATGAATTTCCCCTGAGTGAAAGGTAGAACCATTGAGGCAAAGTAAGTCCAGCTTGGACTAAAATTGCTGTTAAAAATGTGGAAGCCCAGCGTGATGTTAGTTAGGATCTGGGGAGATTCATTAATCTGTTTTATAGTAAATGCTAAGGCCAGGATATGCTGGTAATTCTGAAAAACTATGCTGTAAAACAATTTTAAAAAATACATTAAGAAAGGTCTGTTTCATATTATGTGCCTTGCAATCCTTTAGTACAGCATATTTTGTGAAATGTGTTTAATAATTCTTATTTCTATGTTCTAGTATTATATGCAGAAGGAAATTGCTACATTTTGGTTCCAGAAATATCAATGAGAAAACTTATCAGGTAAAATATATGCTTCCCCTTTCTTATCTGCTGTAACAACTTCATAAATATCGCCATACATACCCCTTTATGGATAGATATTTGTGTGTGATTTGTTATAAGTGGAGATTTGATCTCTATTTCAACTATTTTGACTTTACCTGGAAACTGAAGTGAAATATAACTTTACATAAAATAAACCTAGGCATCCTATTTTAGATATTCCTTTCTGGAGTTTTTGCAATTGAAGGAAAACATTTCAAGCATCATGTGATTTTCCAGGAGGGTTCAGAGCTTGACAATAAATCAATGATATACTTACACAATTCCATCATGAAAACTCTGAGAAGGATCTTGAATGAAATCAATGAGATTAGAAGATGCAAATAAGACAGAAATAATGCCAGCAATATTAATGTCTCCAAACTGATGGTAGGTGTGCCGAATAGGAAGAGGCTCCTGAAAGTCACATTGAAGGCTAGGATTCTTGGAAACCACTTCAGGCAATACTATTAACAGCAACTCCACAAATACTAACATCTTCCATGAGTGCCTTCTTTCTGTGTAGAAATGCCTCTTTCTTTGAAGTAGATCAGACTGATATGCCTTCTCTAGAGAGAGCAACATACTATCAAAACAACTCACAGAGCTTTGGGGCTCCCGGCCATGGGTTGGAATAGGATGGGGACAATAAATACCATTATGCAGTGTTAGTTGCTTCTATTTTCATGGAGTCCCATAGGATTTGGAAGAGAAAACTGACTAATTTAATAATGATAATAAGGCAGTCACATATGTGAACAACTACAAAAAATGTGAGGACTTGCAGAGGCAGGAACAGACAAGACAAAAAAAAATATTAGATCCATAATGAGAAATGGAGATGTAAATATTTGTATGTGAAAGGGCTTTAGTATTCTATTCTATTCTATTCTATTCTACTCTACTCTACTCTACTCTACTCTACTCTATTCTATTCTATTCTATTCTTCTCCTGTCCAGTTTAGTTCAGTCCTGTCCTGTCCTCTCCTCTCCTATCCATTCTTACACTACACTAATACCACATTCTCTACCCAACTGCACTCCATTCCATTCCATTAATTGTTTAATGCAATTATTTGTAGCTGTTCATGGAATGCCTTTTTACTACAGGTTTATTGTTTCACTTTTTTAAAACGTATTGTTATTTATTTGATATAGTCCTTGGTATTTTCATTCCTGATTCTTGTACATCATCAATATTTTTTTTCTTGAGACACAGAGAAAGACATGTGAAACATCATAATGAGACTGGTAGGGGTGCCAATTTAATGAATCAATCAATTATTACTCTGATCTAGCTAAAAGTGCCTTCAGTGTATTTCATTCATAAGTTAAGGATGTGATTGAAGAAAATAGTCTATGGGTATAAACAAAAAATAGTTGCATCATACAGACACAGAAGTTGGAAAAGGTGTAAATCCCAAGATCCCACAATCCATTTGACTACAAAATATGTCAACTATAGTTGAGTGCATTGTGTTACATGAATACAACATTAATTCACTGTCCTCTGCTATCACTTGATATCCTCTCTTGATTGTCAAAATATGATCATATTTTTAATGCATGTGCCAGGACTCCCCCCCCCTCAGGAATCTTCTGGAAGTCCCTCTCTGGTGAACTTCTACAAAACCTGGAGATTCCTAGCAATGAAGATGATACTGGTCCTTTTTTGTGATTGGGGGATCTCACATCAGAACCTGAGTTCCCCACCAACGTCATACAAATAGTCCTCAATTTTTGTCCGTTTTTTTTTGTAAAGTTTTTTGTTTTTTGTTTTATTTTCATAATATATAACCACATGTATAGTATTACATAGCTAACACCGTATTGTATTATTAAATGTGTACATCAACTCGTCTTGCCATCAACTCCCAAAAACAATTATTGGCTTTTCTGCTCTCCATACACCATATATGTGATTTGAATTTGAATTTGAATTTATTTGTTATTTATAGGCCGCCCTTTTCCCTGAGGGGACTCAGGGCGGCTTACAGTTCATGGGAAGGGGGGTGCAAGATAAAACATAAGACAGTGCGTAAATAAAAATAAAACAATAAAACACAACTTCATTCAACATTCGGGTGGGGCGGATTAGAATCTTATCCCCAGGCCTGACGGGATAGCCAGTTCTTAAGGGCTGTGCGGAAGGTCTGGACGGTGGTGAGGGTGCGAATCTCCACGGGGAGATAGTTCCAAAGGGTCGGAGCTGCTACTGAGAAGGCTCTCCTCCGCGTAGTCGCCAGTTGGCACTGACTGGCGGATGGAACTCGGCGGAGGCCTAATCTGTGCGATCTAATCGGTTGAAGGGAGGTAAACAGCAGGAGGCGGTCTCTCAAGTACTCAGATCCACTACCATGGAGAGATTTATGGATGGTAAGTAGCACCTTGAAGCGCACCCGGAGATCAACAGGTAGCCAGCGCAGCTCGCGGAGGATAGGTGTTATGTGGACGAACCGCGGTGCGCCCACAATCACTCGCGCGGCCGCATTCTGGACTAGCTGAAGTCGCCGGATGCTCTTCAAGGGCAGCCCCATGTAGAGCACATTGCAGTATTCCAGCCTAGAGATCACAAGGGCTCGAGTGACTGTTGTGAGGGCCTCCCGGTTCAGGTAGGGTCACAACTGGCGCACCAGGCAAACCTGGGCAAACGCCCCCCTGGTAACAACCGTGATATGTAGATTAAAATGCAAAATCCAGTCGGAACATCTGGTGATTGTGCAACAAAACATAATAATCCCCAGTGAGGTGGCTCCTTGCGTGCAAGTAAGATACTACCTTGATGTAGTTATGGGGCTATTGTCCTCTGAGGAATGCGAGAGCTATGAATGAAGTTCAACCATTTTGGACAGGTCTCATCAGATGAGTCAGACAAAAAGTGTCTCTCTCCCGTAAAAATATGGTGAGACATAAATTACAGAAACACATACTGGCTCAGTCATTGCCCAGGTCAACAAGAACTTTGCTAAGGTTTTGAAGTTCCTGGACATCTGGTGAAAAATGGGCTACAGGATTGTTGGCTAAGAAACCAGGGCCAGCATCTGCAGAACTACTGGAAAGAAAGGTGTTTACCTATCACAAATATACAGTGATTGTGAATAAAACAATAATTAAAATTTAAAAAAATCAAACAGAGGTTAGCAGATCAGTGATTATTTATAATATGAAATAAAGTATTCATAGAAGCTAAATTGGAACCTATCCAGGGCAAAGAAATCTAACTCTTGCCATCTAACTCAGAGCATAGAGGTGAATTAGGAGGAATTGGCAATGCATGAAACTTAACACAACTATAGAATTGTTTTCATTTGGAAACCAAGTATCCTTTTCTCTGCCTCAAAAAGAACAAAAAACTATTACTAAAGAACTAGAAGAATTGAAGAAAAGAATAATTGAGTGACTAGAGTAGCAGAAAAATAACAGAATAAGGTTGCCTGCATTGAAGCAAATAAACAACTAGCATAAGCATTAAAAGACACCAATACTGTAATATTAAATATAAGCCCCAGCTCACTGCAACAAACTGACCAGCTCTTGTACAAAATCTTGCTTGAGTAGGAATGTCATGATATAATTATCAGTTCGTTCTCTTCCACGCATGGATTGTATGGGAAATCCCTTTTTTTAGGCATTTCCTTATCAGGAAATGCCTAAAAAAGCAGACATGGCTGTACTTTCAACAATTAAATAACTGTGTGTGATTAAAAGCAATTATTTCAAAGAAACCATCTAGACGAAAAAGTAACTACTGCATATGAGGTGAATGGAATAGATCACCTCATTCTATTTATTAATAGATTGAATTTATGGCAGATTTATGGAATGTATTAGGGTGGTGAATTCTCTGTAGGTAGGGGATGTATTTGGGTTTAAGCATCTGCTTTTTATGGAATCAGGAAGCATAGGTCAGATATGCTATACCATACAAAATTTCAATTGGTTAATCTATTACTATATCTCCCATTTAAACCCTTGTCAATCCCTTAAAAATTATTGTTCACTAAATTTTATGGATACATCTTGCAATTGCAGATATGGTGCTTCCTCCACCACAAACTTACCTGCCACCACACCTGATGATGAAACTATTTCCCCTCTTTTTTCACAATTGCTGTTTCTCTGCATTTGTATACATGCAGAGATTGCGAAGCATGTGCCACAGCATAGACTGCATTGTAAATACTGTAACTCTGGCTGCTCATTAATGTTTCAAACACAGACGTGTCCAGTACCTGTCAAGCCTCTCCTGTCCAGTACACTTTTTCTCAGAGGTCTCAGTTTTTGAGTTTGAAAAGAAGCAATCAAATGCCTATTCCCAAAAATCTTTTCGAAAATGATCATGCTGGTTATTGTTTGGATTCAAGTTTTGAAGAAATTCCTGGAATTTTGGGATGTCCATGTGGAAGTCCAGCGTGATGTTGGTTAGGGTCTGGGGATTTTCATTAATCTGTTTTATAGTAAATGCTAAGGCCAGGATATGCTGGTAATTCTGAAAAAATACCCTGTAATACAACTTTAAAAAATACATTAAGATTGCTTCACATTATGTTCCTTACAATCCTTCAGAACACTTCATCAGACAGGCGTTATTAAAAACATGGAATAAATTTAAGAGGAAAATTTACAGTAAGGTACCCCTTTGGCTATCAAAGCAGTAGTTCATCCCAATCTTATTAATCAGGAAAAACAGTTCACCTATAAAGATATGCTAGATAAATCAAGGCAAGATTTAAAAGAACAGGGGATAGATCTGGAATGCTGGTCTTACCTCCAAATCTAATCACAGTACTCGAAAGATATGAGAAAGTGAGTTATTAGTGGGGAGTTAAGGGCAATAGACAAGATCCTTTTGGGGACAAATGATAAATTGTTAAGGAAGATTTACAAATTCTTATTGGAATACAAGATGGAAGAAGACCAGGTCAAGGAGGCAATGGCTGCATGGGTGATAAACTTTGATTATAATATACATTTGCACAGATGGCAAGAACTATGGGAAAGGAACAGGAAAATAACATTGTCAATACCATATAAGGAAAACCTATAAAAGATGTTTTATAGGTGGCACCTTCTGCCCGCAAGAATCGCCAAAATGTTTAGAAATTCATCGCCAAACTTCTGGAAATGTGACCAAGAACCAGGCACATGATAACATATGTGGTAGTCATGCCAAAAAGCCAAAATATAGGACAGAATATCCAAAAGTGGTTGATAGAGATAACTGAAGAGGAAATAGATTTCACACTGGAACTATTTCTCCCGAGAATTATAAACTAGAAATACAACAAAGGGGTAATCTTTTTAACTATAACACATTATGATGGCAGCAAGAATGGTCTTTGACCAAAATTGGAAAAACAGAGAAACTCTACATGAATATGAAATAATTAGGAAAATCTTGATCTGCGCTGAAATGGATAAACTGACGTGGGATTATGTATGAAATAATAAATGTGAGAATATACAAGAGAAATATAAACCAATACAGCTGGAAATAGGTTACTTTTTTCTTTTTTGTAAATACGGTATGGATCAAATGTTAAAAAACCAGAGTGGCTACAATGTATAACTGAATATCTTAGCATGCATGGCATAGATTCTGCCAGGGTGCTTACACTGCGTCCAATGTTTTAATTCTTGTTTAATAAAAAAACTTTTTAATTAAAAAAGAAGTAAAGAAACAATGATTTATTATCACAGATCAAGTCCAGGAATTAAAGTACATTTGAAACGAATGCACCAAAGAAATGACTAGAAAAGTAGTAAAAGACACCAATACTGTAATATCAAATATAATATTTTTAATATCAAATCAAATATAAGCACCAGCTCGCTGCCAGAAATAAACCAACTAATATACAGTACAGTTCGAGTTATAACTGAATAACTTGGATGCAAAATGAAACACCAAGATGGAAAATAAGATTAGCAAAATGAGATTTATTTATTATTAAATGCCTATGCCATCTATTTTCCCAAGATGACCCTACACAATTTATATTCCAATCATTAAAATATGATAAAGAATCCTGAAACAACAAAAATGCACATCTTTAAAATTCACTTAAAATTCAGTTAACTAAGATGGGAGAAGGTAGTTAGGTATGCATGAGGAGGAGGTAGTGACAAATTAATCACCTCAGCAGGCATGGTATTCTGCAGTACATGAGCAACATCAGAAAAGACTCTTCTCCTGTACCCTGTCAGTCAAAATTCCATGACCAATATGGTCCACAACAAGTCCCTTCTGCCAGCATGCATAAACAATTAAACCCATTGGGGTCATCAACTGGAACTTAGAATCACTGTGTGCCTCTCATTCAAGTGCTGCAAAACTATCTCCTCAAGCAGACTTATGACCATTGAACCTGCAGTTCTACAGTTATTCAAATGTTCCAAAACTCTTATCTACTCAAACAGATTTATGACCATGAAACATGCTGTTCTACACAGTCATCATACTCAATTGAATCTCTTAAAAGGAGACAATTATGAGAGTTGGATACTAGAATGTATTGGACTTCTGATGGAATTTATTGTCTTGTGCCAGAGATTTCTCTGGTCTGTTCTATGGAGTAAAAGGCATATGGCCAGCTTTTGAATTTACCCCAAGCTTTCAAAGTGATGACTACAAGTGAATTCCCTCTGTCCAATTTCTTCAGAAAAAAAATCATAGACCTTCCATGTTTAAACAAATTCTTATTTGTATTTGACTACACTTCTTCTTACACATTCTGCTGCATATGAATTAAGATGACCAGGAAAGAGAAATTGACAATTCACATTGAATCGATACATTTAGTCAGAGCTCACCATAAGATACTAAAATATGTCAATAAATCAATAATGTCAATAAATATGTCAATCCATTAATTTGGGCTGCAATTTATGTTTTTATAGACCCCAGTTATTTATTCTCCAACATGCAGATATAAAACATATCAGTCTAAGATATAGATTTCTTAAAACTTTCTCTTCATGAGCTGGTGATTATTGTTCAGTTCAGGTCTCATCACAATGATAAAACACTTGGGAAGAAAGATGCAAACCTATAAGCCAGCACTGGAGGAGATCATGGAGAAGATCTCCACAGCCAAGGTATATTTTCCCCTTGTGCTTAGATAGGTTGGAATAAAACACAACAAAACACTGCAGAAGACCAACATGCTGAAGGTGATGAATTTGGCTTCATTGAAACTGTCAGGTAAATTCCTAGCTAGAAAAGCAGCAGAGAAGCTAAGGAGAACAAAACGCCTTAGAACATGGCAGAGTCTTCATTGCACTCAAGGAGGACTTCTTCAGACATTATCTCTGCATCAATTTCTGGATATGGTGGGGATGTTATCAGCCATGCAGCACAAATACATATTTGAACAAGGGAGCAGGAGAATAGAATGAAACTGACCATCTTTCCCCCCACCCATTTCCTCAGTCTTGAACCAAGTTTGGTAGCCATGAATGCTAGAACCACAAGAAAGGTTTTGGCCAATACACATGAAACTGTCACAGAAAAGATGAGGCCAAAAGCTGGTTGTCGAAAGAGACACACAATCATATTGGGCCTCCCAACAAATAGAAAGACACAAAGGAAAGAGAGGAGAAGACAAACTAGGAGTGTATAAGTGAGATTCCGGTTGTTGGCTTTGACGATGGGAGTGTCTTTGTGTTTCATGAAGATTGTGATTACCATAGTTGTCATTAAAGAAAAGCAAAGAGAAAGACCAGTCAAACTGATCCCCAAAGGTTCTTCATAGGACAAAAAGGTGATCCGCTTTGGAATATACATATTTTTGCCAGGATTTGGATATTGATCTTCTGGGCATGGAGAGCAGTCATCTATGTCTGAAATAAGAATGTGGGTGAATTAGTAGGAATTATAGTGCTGTGCCATCATGGCTTAGTCCTATTATTTTTGGAATTTTTCTACCTTTCTCCCTTGATATTTTCCCCTCTGGACACTGATGGCAATCATAGCAACAAAACAACTTTCCTTCTTTCTTGGCCTTGCTGTGTCCTGTCTCACAAGGATCATTACACAAAGATAAAGGTAACTCCTATCAATAAAGAATATTTTATTGAAGAATATTTTAAGATACGGAGAGGAAAGAAAGTACTTGGAGAGTTACTGTGGAATCAACAGATTAAAAATGAAGTAGCAGCATTACATAATTTTCAATATAATTGCCCTGAAATTATAATTAAATAAATATATGTAGTGTTCATTAATCACCATCTCCCTTCAAAGATAATTTCTGTTCTAGTTGGTTAAAATTGGTTTTCTCAACTTCTGAATTTTGATGTCAGCAAACTTTTGAGATCTAAAGTGCTGGTCTTCAGCTTTTGCTTCAAAACTCTGAAAACCATTGCCCATAACTAACAGGGAGCCAGGAAAGCATATTTCCTAATATACAATACCAAGAAGTTTTTTTTTTTTTAAAGTCTTACTGGTATCATTCCTTTTCCAGGAAATTTGTACCAATTTAGTCAGAGATGATACTGTGAGACTTCAATCAATAAGATATTTAAATAAAGGCAGAGAAATCTAGATTGAAAAAACTAACCTGATTAAAGCCTACTGGCCATGTGATGGAATTTACAGAAGAACTATTGAAGAACTTGTCTGCTGGAGCTGTGGGAACTACCGTTCCAACTTTGACCCTAGCAAAGGATTGGTTTGGGAATGTGATCCAGTTGATAATATCAAATCCACCAATGAACTCTCCATTTTTATCAAAGGAGATCTGTTCACCAACACTGTTGTTGAATCTGACATTTCTCAGAAAAGAATGAACCTGAAAAGCAGAGGCAATCAGAGAGGAACAAATTGAAGGAGGGAAAAATAATTCATGTATTCAAAGCATGCATATGTTAATTAAAGAATTTTTCTTTAAACAAAGACAAGATAAAAACTTTTTTATAGGCCCGTATTATATAAATAACATCACAAACTTTCTTAAATAGTGATAGAGATTACATATCAGATTTCTAAAATAAAAATAACATAGAATTGCACAATAAATAACTAGCAAAAAATAAAATTAAGCCCCGTGGTTTAATTGCAAAAGCTATTTAAGCCAGATCACATCTGATAAATATATAATGAATACTAGGATTTATAAAAGTGCCATAGAATTGCACTCATTTCACACGCAAGCCAGGTTATATTCAAAATGGTACAAGTTAGGCTTCAGCATTACATGAACCAAGAACTAAAAGTACAAATGATTTTTTGAAAAGGCAGAGAAACTGGGGATCAAATTTCCTGCATTTGCTGGATTAAGAGAAAGCAATGTAATTCCAGAAAACCATCTACTTCTGCTTCATTACCATGCTAAAGCCTTTGATTATGTGGATCACAACAATCTGTGGCAAGTTCTTAAAATGTTGAGAGTACCAGATCACCATAACTGTCAACTGAGAAGGCTAATGTCACCTCAGCCAGATTCAGCTTGGAACCTCAAAGGCTACCTGCTGTGAAAATCAGGCAGAGGTGGGGCTATGAAAGGGTAATAAAGCTGTAGTTATAGGTGATGGGAAATTTGGAGGGGGGATGACAGTGATAAAGACAGAACAGCCAGCTCTTGTTTGTACCAGAATCCAAAGGTGAAGCCTGAGAAATATGTGGATTATCTGCAAATATTTCAGCATTATCAAAACATCTTGGTGAGATCTGGTTGGCTGGAAACAGACTGGTCACAGAGATAGAGGAGGAATGGGCTGTGGATGAAGCTTTTTTGGATCTTGCAAGCATGGGAGAACTCAGAGCTGGCTTCACATTATTGCAACCAACACCTTTAATAAAAGAACCGTTTGATTTAACAAAACGGAGTGGAGGGTCTTCCTTTCCTCTATGGATCAGATTGGGGTAGGTCTGTCACCTGCATGTCATAAAAGGCGCCACAATTAGAACCAGACATGGAATAATTGATTGTTTCTAAATAGGGTAAGTACAACAAGGCTATATATCGTCACCTTGCTTATTTAAATTACATGGAAAGTACATCTTGGGAATTGCCAAGTTGGATAAATCACAAGCCAGAACTAGGATTGCTCAAAGGAATATCAAAAATCTCAGATATACAGATGATACCACTCTAATGACAGAAAGGGAAAAGGAAGTAAAGAGCCTCTTGATGAGTTAAAAGAGTAGAGTGCGAAAATTGGCTTGAAATGCAATATTAAAAAAAACTAAGAATATGTTATCTGGTCCCATCACTTCATAGCAAATAAAAATGGAAGAAATTAAAGCAGGAACAGATTTCATTTTCATGGCCTCCAAGATGACTGCAGATACTATTTGCAGCCATGAAATTAAAAGATGCTTGCTCCTTGGGAAACCTAGATGGTATATTAAAAAGCAGAGACATCACCTTGTCAACAAAGGTATTGTACTGTACTCTATGTACTGTAAAATACAACTGTGAGAGTTGGAACATAAGGAATCCTGTGCACTGAAGAATTGATGCTTTCGATTTGTGGTGGTGGGGAAGATTCTTGAGAGTTCCTTGGAGTACAAGGAGATCAAATTGGTCAATCTAGCAAAGCAGAGTGCCCACATCAGCACATCATATCTGAAAACCCTGGAAGTCGCTAGGCAACCAAAGGGCAAGAAACCAGGTCAAAAAGGGATAAAGATATCACTTGTGGACAGGGAGGAAAGGGATAAACTTTCAAGATGGGGAGTAGAGGGTGAAGAGCAAAGCATCTCCTAGAAAAACAGCTTGAGTATTTCCAACAAAAAAGAAGTTGCATATTAGTTCAGAAAAGGCCAAAAACCCTTGTAAATTCTTAATTTTTAAAAAAATATATCTGAAATACATTGTTTAAAGAAAAAGCCCTTTTCATCCCCCCCCCCAATTTTTCAATTCATTTTCCAATTTTGAAATTCTTTTCCAATTTCTTTTTTCAAGTAAACATTCAATGAGATGGTTGCAGAGATGGAATTCAGCCAGTTCTCTCCAGTTCAGGTGAACCAGTAGTGGTGGCAGGTTGTGGCCATCCGCCAGGACAAAATGTGAGAGCACTGCACATGCACAGAATGCGGTGAGCATGCACTGACATGGCACATTTGCTCATATTTGTGAACTGGAAGGGAAGGGAAGTGAATCCCACCACAGGATGGTTGGATAATGTCACCAGCACAATGAATTTTAATCTTGGAAGACAGTGGAGAACATCTCGCTTTTGGATTTTCAGACATCAATATCCCTGGAGAATAATCTTTGCAAGAGTTTATACACCCCTATTGAAGCTACAGGTAAGGTGGTTTCTGTACCATTCTGCTAACAGACTTACCTGCCACCACACTTAATTGTGAACATATTTCCTTCTTTCTTTCATCATTCTTGATTTTCTAGATTTGTATAGAGAGAGAGATTGCAAAGCATGTGCCACAGCATAGACCGCATTGTAAATATTGTAACTCTGACCACTCATTAGTGTTTCAAATACAGATGTGGGAAGAGTCTCAAGCCTCTCCTGTCCAGTACATTTATTCTCAGAGGTTTCAGTTTTTGAGTTTGAAAAGAAGCAATCGAAGGCTTGTTCCCAAAAAACTTTTCGAAAATGATCCTGCTGGTTGTTGTTTGGATTCAAGTTCTGAAGAAATTCATGGAATTCTGGGATCCCCTTTGTATGAACTGCAAAGGATAAAGCACCATGTAGAAAATGGATATCCCAAGATTTATGAACGGCAACTGATGGGTAATCTGTCTGAGCAGTTATACACCAGATCTTTTTCTTCTTTGGTACATCCTCCACTTCTGAAAACTGGAGGAATGTTTTCAGAATTGATAAGGACTGAGTTTCGCCATGTAAGATTATCACATTGGCTGTGCTGTTCATGAGAACATGGTATATATGTAATCCTTCATCTATGGTATCAGTAAAATCATTGTAAAAAGCTACATTTGGTAACTCTGCTATGAATTCAATGCAGATGCCATGCTCCGAAAATGTGGGGATCATCTCCTGGAGGAATTTTTCTCCTTTCTCATCTTTTACTATAAGAATTCCAATCCAGATCCATCTAAAATACAGCAATAACTGCAGGAGGCCCTTGCGTTGGTGGGATTCATTCAGAAACATTTGTTGGAAGAAAACTGCTTGAGTCTCTTTATCCATGACAGAAGCAGAGCCATAGGTCAACTACAGAAAGGTAAACATATGCAATTGCAAAGGTATATGTGAGCCTCTGAAAATGTATACATTTGATTTGAGTATTTTACTATTTTTATATACTGAAACATTTTGTAACTCTTTGTGTTGATTAGGAAATATCAACCAAGATGTCATTCTTGAAGTATCAGTAAATATTTTATTGTGGAATCTATTGTGAATATTTGAGCCTTAGTTCAGTACCTGGAATTTGCTATGTCAAATACCTTCATCATCTATTTAGACTTAGATTACTCATGCTATTATGCCAACTTTTCAACAAAAATAATATGTACTTATCCGAAAGGGCTCTTCCTTTTACAGAGAGAATCATGTAGAAGTTTAGTGAGTTATGATAGAATGATAGTGTATATCTACATCAAATCTTACCTGGGGAACTTTGTAAATGCACAGCACACTTGCCATGTGAAGAGAGATGTCAGGTGCCCCAATGACTGCAGCCAAAGTATTTGTGATCCCACACTTGTAGTTAGAGATGAATTTTCCTTGAGTTAAAGGTAGAACCATTGAGGCAAAGTAAGTCCAGCTTGGACTAAAATTGCTGTTAAAAATGTGAAGGCCCAGCGTGATGTTGGTTAGAATATGGGGATTATCATTAATCTGTTTTATAGTAAATGCTAAGGCCAGGATATGCTGGTAATTCTGAAAAACTATTCTGTAAAACAATTTTTAAAAATACATTAAAGAGAGTTCTGTTTCACATTACGTTCCTTGCAATCCTTCAGAACAGCATATTTTGTGGAATGTATTTAATAATTCTAATTTCTGTGTTATAGTAGGTGAGAATGGCAGCAACCAAAGAACAGCTTTTAAGAATAGCTTATATGCAGAAGGAAATTGCTACACTTTGGTTCCAGAAATATCGATGAGAAAAACTATCATGGAAAATAGCCATACATGCCTGTTTATTAATAGATATTTAGATGTGATTTGTTATAAGTGAAGATTTGATCTCTATTTCAAATATTTTGACTTTACCTGGAAAGTGAAGTGAAATATATCTTTACATAAACTAAACCTAGACATCCTATTTTAGAAGTTTCTTTCTGGAGTTTTTGCAATTGAAGGAAAATATTTCAAGCATCATGTGATTTACCAGGAGGGTTCAGAGCTTGACAATAAATCAATGATATACTTACACAAGTCCATCATGAAATTCCTGAGAAGGATCTTGAATGAAATCAACGGGATTAGAAGATGCAAAGAAGGCAGAAATAATGCCAGCAACATTAATGTCGCCAAGGTGATGATAGGTGTGCCGAATAGGAAGAGGCTCCTGCAAGTCACATTGAAGGCTAGAATTTTTGCACACCACTTCAGGCAATGCTATTAAAAGCAACTCCACAAATATTAACATCTTCTTTCTGTGTACAAATGCCTTTGTCTGCAACAAGATCTTTGAAGTAGATCAGATTGACATGCCTTCTGGAGATGTTTTTCTAGAGAGAGCAACATACTATCAAAACAACTCACAGAGCTTTGGGGCTCCCAGCTATGGGTTGGAATAGGATGGGGACAATAAATACCGTTATGCAGTGTTAGTTGCTCTTATTTTCATGGAATCCCATAGGATTTGGAAGAGAAAACTGACTAATTTAATAATGACAGTATAACAGTCACATGTGTGAACAACTTCAAAACATGTGAGGTCTTGCAGAGGCAGGAACACATGAGCCACAAGACAAAATAAAATAAAATGATTATATACATAAAGAGAGATGGGATGTAAAATATATGTATATGTAAGGGCATTAGTATTCTATTCTATTCTATTCTATTCTATTCTATTCTATTCCATTCCATTCCATTCTATTCTTCTCTTCTCCTGTCCAATTCAGTTCAGTCCTGTCCTATCCTATCCTGTATGTAAATGTATCTATCGTGTAGATGTAAATATATGTATGTGTAAGGGCGTTATTATTCTTTTCTTTTCTGTTCTGTTCTATTCTTCTCCTGTCCAGTTTAGTTCAGTCCTGTCCTGTCCTATCCTCTCTTATCCATTCTTACACTACACTAATGCCACATTCTCCACCCAACTGCATTCCATTCCATTCCATTAATTGTTTAATGCAATTATTTGTAGGTGTTCATGGAATGCCTTTTTACTACAGGTTTATTGCTTCACTTTTTAAAAATGTATTGTTATTTATTTGATATAGTCATTGGTATTTTCATTCCTGATTCTTGTACATCATCAATATTTTTTTTCCCTTGAGACACAGAAAAAGACATGTGAAACATCATAATGAGACTGGTAGGAGTACCAATTTAATGAATCAATCAATTATTACTCTGATCTAACTAAAAGTGCCTTCAGTGTATTTCATTCATAAGTTAAGGATGTGATTGAAGAAAATAGTCTATGGGTGCAAAATAAACAAAAATAGTTGCATCATACAGACACAGAAGTTGGAAAAGGTGTAAATCCCAAGATCCCACAATCCATTTGACTACAAAATATGTCAACTATAGTTGAGTGCATTGTGTTACATGAATACAACATTAATTCACTGTCCTCTGCTGTCACTTGATATCCTCTCTTGATTGTCAAAATATGATCATATTTTTAATGCATGTGCCAGACCTCCCCCCTCAGGAATCTTCTGGAAGTCCCTCTCTGGTGTACTTCTACAAAACCTGGAGATTCCTAGCAATGAAGATGATACTGGTCCTTTTTTGTGATTGGGGAATCTCACATCAGAACTTGAGTTCCCCACCAACGTCATACAAATAGTCCTCAATTTTTGTCCATTTTTCCTTTGTAAAGTTTTTTTTTAAATTTTCATAACATGTATACTATTACATAGCCAACACCTGTCAGCCTCTGCTTTGCTGATGCTTCAGCTGCCATTGAAACGGGGAGGGGGCGCATGGTATTTGGGAGGGGAATACTAATTGTGCTGGAGGAAGATTCTGGAGTTTCTGCTGCCTGTCTTACTGTGCATGCGGAGGAGGTTTCCCGCCAAGGCCAACGGCACCGACATTCCATCTGGGTGATGCCTTTCGAAGTTATCTCACACCTGACACTTGGGAGAATTATGATTGGACTGTAAATGGGATGCCAAGGGGTGGGGAATGGGTTATTCTATATATCATTTGCGTTCGCGCCTAAATAATCAGTCTTCGCTTTGCCACGCTTCTAATAATTTATAATTAGTAAAAGTACACTTGATTTCTATCAATGGAGTCTCATGGTTTTCTTTCCTAATTATTCAATGGAGGAGTGCTGACAACACCATATTTTATTATTAAATGTATACATCAATTCGTCTAGCCATCAACTCCCAAAAACAATTATTGGCTCTTCTGCTCTCCAGACATTATATATGTGATATGTAGATTAAAATGTGAAATCCAGTCGGAACATCTGGTGATTTTGCAACAAAACATAATAATCCCCAGTGAGGAAGCTCACTGGCCTTGGGTACAAGTAAGATACTACCTTAATGTAGTTATAGGGCTAATGTCCTCTGAGGAATGTGCCAGGCCTGACAATTGGCCTGTAAGACCATCTTGGCCTGAGGCTTTGCCTGGCTTCATTTTTTTTAATTGGCTTATGATATTTCAAAAACAGTTATCAGGTCATTGAGGCCTCTGGGTTTAGACAGCAGTTGCCTTCAAAGATATTCATCTATTTTTGACGTATCAATCTCCTGTCTTTTGTATAAATGTGAATAGAAATTATGAAAGGACTTTTTAATGTTCAATGTCTATTATTACATTACTGCCTACATAAATGTTTACAATCATTGTCTTTTGCTTTTCCTTTCTTAATATATATGCCAACCATCTCCCTGGTTTATTTTCAAACTTGAAGTGTCTTTGTTGTGTCTAGTTCAATTTTGTTTCTATTTCCGGTACTCTTTCCTCTTAAAACCAGAAGTACAGGGTTATGATCAGAAAGAAGATTTAGGCAGACTGTCCACTTTCAGAATTTTATTTAAGAGATTTTTAGATATCCATATCATGTCAATCCTTGAAAAAGATGAATGTCTTTCAGGAAAAAAGGTACATACTCTGGTGTCTTCATTGTTATTTCTCCACGAATCTATCAATATTAGATTGTTCATCATCTCAAAGGAAGCACCCCCTTCCCTGTGATTGTAAGCTGCCCTGAGTCCCCTCAGGGACTATAAATGGCGGCCTATAAATCCTAATAAAATGTCTAAAATGTCTAAATGTCTAAGTCTTTGATAATTTACCATGTGAGTGTTTAATCCTCTTGATGTATGTTCTACCCAAAGCTAGTGTAGTCACTCCATTCCAATCCCCCATCATAAGCCAGTTTCTACATGAAAAGGGCAGTAACTGGTCCATTAAATATTTTTTAAACTTCTTCTATCATCATTTTGCCTATACACACCCACCACTATTGATTTTATTCCACTGAGTTCAATTTCCACTACTACAAATTTTCCATATTCATCTGCTTATAGGTAGCTTGGGTTTAAATTGGGATTTTATATATAAGACAACTCCATTGCTCTTTTTTACACCAGCTGATATAAATTCATCTCCTAGGTGTTTATTTGCCAAATATTGCTAATCTTGTTTCTTGATATGCCTTTCTTGGATACAGACTATATCAACATTAAATTTCCTCAGATAATGAAAAAACTTTTTACACTTACATCGGGTATTTCCTCCACTAATATGTCATGTGAAAAACTTAACCTCCATCTTTAAGCAACATAGTAGATTCTTGTACAACTATCTTGGCCACATCTTCTTCTTTCCCTCTTTTTCTCTCTGCCATGCCATCTTATTCAAAACCACCCTTTTAAGCTTGCTCAACCGCTAATATTTTTCTATACCCATTTCTCCATCTAAAGCTGTAATTAATTTATGTTTGATCAAAAAGTCTTATGCTGTGGAATTCAGTCTAAATCTTTGCTCATGGTAGGTGAGTATCACCCTTTCCAACTCATCCTAATGGAATATTTTTTTATCTGTTTCATAATGTAAGTAAGGAATTCAAAATGGAATTTCCTTCTGAACAATAAAATCTATATTTTCTATTCTCAATCTGTATTTAATTTGGCAATCCAGAACCTGATCCCTTCTTTTTATTCTTACAAAATGAACTACAACTTCCCTTGGTAACTCTCTTGTGAAGGCAAATCTGGATTTTATTCTGTAAATCTTGTCCATATCGATTACCATTTCTTTTTTCCCCTTTATTAATTAACTGGGCCAAGGCCTTCACCATCCTAAATCTATGTCTTCTCCTGGTTGTACAGGTATTCCATAAAATCTTAATTGGGATTCTTCAACCAGACCTTTAATTTGAGATTTTTTCTGAATTACCCTTGTTAGCACTTCTAAAGATAATATGAATAACAAAGAAGATAAAGGACGTCCTTGCCTTGCAGCTTTCTGAATTTTAAACTTTTTGGCCACTTCTCTGTTCACTATTACTTTAGCTTTTTGGTTGGAGTATATCGCCCAAAACATGGGCGATAAACTTTGGTTATAATATATATTTGCACAGATGGCAAGAACTATGGAAAAGGAACAGGAAAATAACATAGTCAATACTGTATTAGGAAAACCTATAAAAGTTGTTTTAAAGATGGCACCTTCTACCCGCAAGAATCGCCAAAATGTTTAGAAATTAATCACCAAACTTCTAGAAATGTGACCAAGAACCAGGCACATACTAAATATGTTGTAGTCATGCCAAAAAGCCAAAATATGTGGCAGAATATCCAAAAATGGTTGATAGAGATAACTGAAGAGGAAATAAATTTCACACTGGAACTATTTCTGCTGTGAATTATAAATAAGAAATACAACAAAGGAGTTATCTTTTTAACTATAACACATTATGATGGCAGCAAGAATGGTCTTTGACCAAAATTGGAAAATTAGGGAAACTACACATGAAGATGAAATAATTAGGAAAATCTTGATCTGCTCTGAAATGAATAAATTGATGTGGAAATTGAAGAATAAAGATGAATCACAATATTATAAGATCTGGGATTATGTATGAAATAATAACTGTGGTAATATACAAGATAAATATAAACTAACACAGCTGGAAATAGGTTACTTTTTTTCTTTTTTGTAAATACGGTATGGATCAAATGTTAAAAAAACAGGGTGGCTAGAATGTACAACTGAATATCTTAGCATGCCTGGAATAGATTCTGCCAGGATGGTTACACTGTGTCCAACGTTTTAATTCATGTTTAATAAAAAAACTTTTTAATTAAATAAGAAGTAAAGATATAATGATTTATTATTACAGATCAAGTCCAGGAATTAAAGTACATTTGAAATGAATGCACCATTTCTGGAAAATAAAACATCAAAGATTCTTCTCCTGTACCCTGTCAGTCAAAATTCCATGACCAATGTGGTCCACAACAAGTCTCTTCTGCCAGCATGCGTAAACAGTTAAACTCATTGGGGTCATCAACTAGCACTAAGAATCACTGTGTGCCTCTCATTCAAGTGCTGCAAAACTATAGACTCAAACAGACTTATGACCATTGAACCTCCAGTTCTACACAGTTATTCCAGTGTTCCAAAACTCTTATGTACTCAAATAGATTTATGACCATGAAACATGCTATTCTACACAGTAAACATACTCAATTGAATCTCTTAAAAGGAGACCATTAGGCAAACTGAATACTAGGATGTATTGGACTGCTGATGGAATGTATTTGAATTTACTAAAATTATTTTTTGTGCCAGAGATTTCTCTTGTCTTTTCTATTGAAAAAAAGGCATATGGCCAGGTTTTGAATTTACCCCATGTTTTGTACCCCATTATAAGTGGACTTCATCAGGGAATTCCCTCCATACAATTTCTTCAGAAAAAAATTCATAGAATATTTTCCACAATTAAAAAATTCTTACATGTATTTGACTGCACCTCTTTTTACACATTCTACTGTATATGACTTAAGATGACCAGTAATGACAAATTTACAAGTCACATTTAATCAATAAATTTAGTCAGGGCTCACTATAACATACTAAAATCTATTAAAAAACCAATAATATCAATAAATATGTAAATACATAAATTTGTGATGTAATTTATGTTTTATAGAGTTATTTGTTCTCCAACATGCAGATATAAAATATATCAGGCAAACATAAAGATTTCTTAAAACTTTATCTTCATGAGCTGGTGTTTATCATTCAGTTCAGGTCTCATCACAATGAAAAAACACTTGGGAAGAAAGATGCAAACCAATAAGCCAGCACTGGAGGAGATCATGGAGAAGATCTCCACAGCCAACGTAGATTTTCCCCTTGTGCTTAGATAGGTTGGAATAAAACACAACCAAACACTGCAGAAGACCAACATGCTGAAGGTGATGAATTTGGCTTCATTGAAACTGTCAGGTAAATTCCGAGCTAGAAAAGCAGCAGAGAAGCTAAGGAGAGCAAGAAAACCCATAAAGCCCAAAACACAGTAGAATATGACAGAGTCTTCATTGCACTCAAGGATGACTTCTTAAGACATTGTCTCTGCATCCATTATCAGCCATGCACCACAAATACATATTTGAACAAGGGAACAGGATAATAGAATGAAACTGACCATCTTTCCCCCCACCCATTTCCTCAGACTGGAACCAGGTTTGGTAGCCATGAATGCTAGAACCACAAGAAAGGTTTTGGCCAATACACATGGAACTGCCACAGAAAAGATGAGGCCAAAAGCTGGTTGTCGAAAGAGACAGACAATTGTATTGGGCCTCCCAACAAATAGAAAGACACAAAGGAAAGAGAGGAGAAGAGAAACTAGGAGTGCATAAGTGAGATTCCGGTTGTTGGCTTTGACGATGGGAGTATCTTTGTGTTTCATGAAGATTGTGATTACCAAAGTTGCCATTAAAGAAAAGTAAAGAGAAAGACCAGTCAGACTGATCCCCAAATGTTCTTCATAGGATAAAAAGATGATCCGCTTTGGAATGCACATATTTTTCCCAGAATTTGGATATTGACCTTCTGGACATGGAGAACAGTCATCTATGTCTGAAATAAGAATGCAGGTGAATTAATGGGAATTATAGTGCTGTGCCATCATGTCTTAGTCCTATTATATTTAGACATTTCCTACCCTTCTCATTTTATATTTTCCCTTCTGGACACGGAGGGCAATCATAGCAACAAAACAACTTCCCTTCTTTCTTGGCCTTGCTGTGTCCTGTCTCACATGGATCATTACACAAAGATAAAGGTAACTCCTATCAATGAATGAAGAAGAATATTTTAAGATACAGAGAGAAAAGGAAGTGCTTGGAGAATTACTGTGGAATCAACAGATTAAAAATGAAATAGCAGCATGACATAATTTTAGATGTAATTGCTCTCAAATTATAATTAATTAAATCGTTATAACCTTCATTAACCATCATATTTCTCTTCAAAAAGAATTCCTGGGCTAGTTAGTTAAAATTGGTTTTCTCAACTTCTGAATTTTGATGCCAGCAAACTGATGAGATCTGATGTGCTGGCTTGCAGCTTTTACTTCAAAACCATGAAAACCATTGCCCAAGTTTAACAGGGAGCAGCAAAGTATATTTCCTAATATTCAATAGCAATTGCTAGAAACGTTTTAAAAAGTCTTACTGATAACTTTCCTTTTCCAGGAAATTTGTACTTAGGTGAGTCAGAGATGATACTGTGATACTTTAATCAATAAAGATATTTAAATAAAGGCAGATAAATCTAGATTAAAAAAACTATCCTGATTAAAACCTACTGGCCATGTGATGGAATCTACAGAAATATTGAAGAACTTGTCTGCTGGAGCTGTGGGATCTACCGTTCCAACTTTGACCCTAGCAAAGGATTGGTTTGGGAATGTGATCCAGTTGATAACATCAAGTCCACCAATGAACTCTCCATTTTTATCAAAGGAGATCTGTTCACCCACACTGTTGTTGAATCTGACACTTCTCAAAAAAGAATGAACCTGAAACGCAGAGGCAATCAGAGAGGAACAAATCGAAGGAGGGAGAAATAATTCATGCATTCAAAACATGCATATGTTAATTAAATAATTTTTCTTTAAACAAAGACAATATAAAAACTTTTTTTGTAGGCAGGTATCAAACAAATAACATGTGCTGTGGATGAAACTTTTTTGTATCTTGCAACTGCGGAAGAATTCAGAGCTGGCTTCACATTACTTCAACCAACATCTTTAATAAAAGAACACTTTGCTTTAACAAAATGGAGTAGAGGGTCTTTCTTTCCTAAGTGATCAGATAGGGGCAGGTCTAGCACCTGGATGCCAGCCAAGATGCAACTGTTATAAAAAGATGTGGAATAATTGATTTCTTCTAAATAGGATAAGAACAACAAGGCTATATATTTTCACCTTGCTTATTTAAATTACATGGAAAGAACATCTTGTGAAATGCCAAGCTGGATGAATCACAAGCCAGGAGTAGCATTGCTTGGAGAAATATCAACAACCTCAGATATGCAGATGATGTCACTCTAATGACAGAAAGGGAAAAGGAACTAAAAAGTCTCTTGATGAGTTAAAAGAATGCAAAATATTTTTTAAACGCCATATTAAAAAAACTAAGAATATGGTATCTGGTCCCATCATTCTATAGCAAATAATAGTGAGAGAAGAAAATTCAGTAACATATTTTATTTTCATGGGCTCCAAGATCACTGCAGATGATGTTTGCAGCCATGAAATTAAAAAGATTCTTGCTCCTTCGGAGCAAAGCTATGGCAAACCTCTATGGCATATTAAAAAGCAGAGATAGTTCCTTGTCAACAAAGGTCTGAATAGCTATGTACTATAAAGTAAAACTGTGAGAGTTGGAGCATAAGAAAGGCTGTGCACTGAAGTATTGATGCTTTCAATTTGTGGTACTGGAGAAGACTCTTGAGAGTCCCTTGGAGTACAAGGAGATCAAATTGGTCAATCCAGCAAAGCAGAATTCCCACATCAGCACATCATACCTGAAAACCCTGGAAGTCACTAGGCAACCAAAGGGCAAGAAACCATGTGAAAAAAGGATAAAGATAACACTTGTGGACAGGGAGGAAAGGGATAAACTTTTAAGGCAAGGAGTAGAGGGTAAAGAGCAAACTCTTTTAAATTCTTAATTTTTAAAAATATCTCTGAACTTCATTTTTTAATGAAAAAGTCCTTTTTACTTCCCCCTCCCACCCAGTTTCAATGAGATGGTTGCAGAGGTGGAATTCAGTTTGTTCTTTCCAGTTCAGGTGAACCGGTAGCTGTGGCATTGGGAGGTTGTGGCCACCCAGCCCAACAAAATGCGAGACCACTGCAAATGCGCAGAAGGTGGTGCGCATGCACTGACATGGCACATTTGCTCACATTTGCAAACTGGTTGAGAAGGTAAGTGAATCCCACCACAGGATGGTTGGATAATGTCATCAGCACAATGAACATTAATTCTGGAAGACAGTGGAAGACAGCAGTATGGTGAGACCCCTACTGAAGTGACCATCCTTGGATCCAGCCGTTTTAAATAACTACCGTCCAGTCTCCAACCTCCCCTTTGTTGGGAAGGTTGTTGAGAAAGTGGTGGCCTCTCAGCTCCGGCGGTCCTTGGATGAAGCCGATTATCTAGACGCCTTCCAATCTGGTTTCAGGCCTGGCTACAGGATGGAAACTGCTTTGGTCGCACCGATGATCTCTGGAGAGCCAGAGACGGGGGCCAGGCCTCCGTTCTGGTGCTCCTGGACCTCTCAGCGGCCTTCGATACCATCGACCATGGTATCCTTCTGCGATGGTTGCGAGAGGTGGGGGTGGGAGGCACCGTTTTTGGTGGTTCTCCTCCTACCTCTCGGGCAGGTCGCAGTCGGTGTTGGTTGGAGGACAGAGGTCGACTCCTAGGCCCCTTAACTATGGGGTGCCGCAGGGGTCAGTCCTGTCCCCCCTCCTGTTTAACATGTACATGAAGCCCCTGGGAGAGATCATCCGACGGCACGGGATAAAATACCACCAGTATGCGGACGATACTCAATTGTATCTGTCCGCCCCGTGCCAGCTCAGTGAAGCAGTTGACGTGATGTGTCAGTGCCTGGAGGATGTGAGGGTCTGGATGGGGGTTAACAAGCTGGCTCACAATCCTGACAAGACCGAGTGGCTTGTGTTTTTTCCTCTACTTGTCACCCATAAAGCTCTACATGGTATTGGACCTGGGTACTTGAGAGACCGCCTCCTGCCAGTTACCTCCCATAGACCCATTAGATCCCACAGATTAGGCCTCCTCCGAATTCCATCTGCCGGCCAATGCCGGCTGTCGACCACCCGGAGGAGGGCCTTCTCTGTGGCTGCTCTGGCCCTTTGGAATGAGCTCCCCGTGGAGATTCGGACCCTCACCACCCTTCAGGGCTTCCGGAGAGCCGTTAAGACCTGGCTGTCCCAGCAAGCCTGGGGGTGAGTTCCCCCCCTACTCGAATTTGCTGTGCTTGCTGTGTTTTTTAAATTGTTGTATTACTGTCCTGTTTGTCTTATTTTCTATATTTGTTTTCCCCTTTCCCTGGTTTTTGTTCAGCCGCCCTGAGTCCCTTCGGGGAATAGGGTGGCTTACAAATCGAATAAATACCAATACCAATACCAATATCTGGGCTGTTATGGGTAATGAGATTGCAAGACTCAAACAGGACTTAGCGACTGAATACAGGAGTTCATTATTTAATAACTGCTTGTTCAGGAACCCTCTAAAATTGCAACAGTGCAGAAAAAGCAATTCTTATGACCTCCTTATTGCGCTCGCATGATCCCCAATCTTGTAAGTCAGTTATTGGTCAAATGATGTCACAACTTCTAACTGCAATAGAAATTCAGGTCCCAATGACCATCATTAAGTTAGGACTCTCCATAAAATGTACAATATAATGGAAGATAGATACTTTTAGACAGAAAAATCTAAAATTAATTTAGAAAATATTTCTTTAGGAAACTATATTCTACCTAGGAAACAAAGTCTCAGAAGAAGAGGTAGAGCCAGAGTCAACATCTGCAGGCTTCTGGAATTTGAAATCCTGCATTAATTTGATGGTTTACATGTCCGTCATTTGAAATCTATTATTATTTCATACCAAAGGAGTACATATAGCTCACAAAAACTAGGCTCAAAATCACATTCCATCTTGGTCCTCTTTTATTAAGCACCCTGACATATTAAAATCACCTTTCTTCCCTTCCCATCTTCTCTCAGAGCCATGTTCTTAGAAGCATGTAAGGCTGCTCTCATTCATCTCCCTCCACTTGCTGTAAAACTATGCATGTGTTGTTGAGAATAAATGGGTGTAGAAATAGTCTATGAAGAGGTCAGAATCCCATGCCTCGTAGAAAAAGAACATAAGCTTAAAACAAAGGTTAGAAGGCAGTACTTCAGGCTACTTCTGCTGACTGCTGGCTGACTGCAGTTTGACAGTTCGATTTTCAAAGGCTCAAAGGTAACTTAGGCTTCCATTCAATGAAGCTTGGTAAATGAGAACCTGGATTGTAGAATTCAATATGCAACATGCTGACTCTGTAAACTGCTTAGAGATGACACTATGAAGTAGTATATATGTTTAAGTGCTAAGTAAATTTCATTGAGAGAAACATATTCTAAGGAATTTTGTAGAATGCCATTTACAATTTTAATATCAGCATATGAATGTTATCATTAGTTAATCTATTACTACATCTCATTTTGGATTTTCAGACATCAATATCCTTGGAGAATGATCTTTGCTAGAGTTTATGGACACCTGTTACAACTCCAACTCCACCTGTACCACTCTGCTAAGAGACTTACCTGCCACCACACTTGATTGTAAAAAAGTTTCCTTCTTTCTTTCATCAATGTTGTTTCTCTAGATTTGTACAGAGAGAGTGATTGCAAAGCATGTGCCACAGCATAGACCGCATTGTAAATATTGTAACTCTGACCACTCATTAGTGTTTCAAACACAGAGGTGGGAAGAGTCTCAAGCCTCTCCTGTCCAGTACATTTCTTCTCAGAGGTCTCAGTTTTTGAGTTTGAAAAGAAGCAATCGAATGCCTGTTCCCAAAAATCTTTTCGAAAATAATCACGCTGGTTGTTCTTTGTGTTCAAGTTTTGAATAAATTCTTGGAAATCTTGGACCTCCCTTGTGTGAACTGCAAAGGATAAAGCACCATGTAGAAAATGGATATCCCAAGTTTTATGAAAGGCAACTGAAGTGTAATCTGTCTGAGCTGTTATAAGCCAGATCTTATTCTTCTTTGGTACATCCTCCACTTCTGAAAACTGAAGGAAAGTTCTCAGAACTGATAAGGACTTCGTTTCACCATATAAGATTATCACATTGGCTGTGCTGTTCATGAGAACATGGTATATATGTAATCCTTCATCCATGGTATCAGTAAAATCACTGTAAAAAGCTTCCTTTGGTAAGTCTGCTATGAATTCAATGCAGATGCCATGCTCTGAAAATGTGGGGATCATCTCCTGGAGGAATTTCTCTCCTTTCTCATCTTTTACTATAAGAATTCCAATCCAGATCCATCTAAAATACAACAATAACTGCAGGAGGCTCTTGCGTTGGTGGGATTCATTCGGAAACATTTGTTGGAAAAAAACTGCTTGAGTCTCTTTATCCATTACTGGAGCAGAGCCATATATCAACTACAGAAATGTAAACATATGCAATTACAAAAGTATATTTGAGCCTATGAAAATATGTGCATTGATTTAAGTGTTTGGTTACTTTTATATATTGAAACATTATGCAACACTTTGTGTTGATTAAGAAATAACAATGAAGATGCCTCTCTTGAAGTATCAGTAAATACATTATTGTGGAACCTATTGTGAATATTTCAAATTTCAGCCTTAGTTTGGTGTCTGGAATTTGCTATGTCAAATAGCTTCACCATCTATTCAGACTTATGATTACTCATCCTATTATGCCAACTTTATCATTCATGCAAAAATAATATCTACTTATCTGAAAGGTCTCTCCTTTTTACAAAATGAAGCATTTATATGTTTAGGGAGTTATGACAGAATGATAGTGTATATCTACATCAAATCTTACCTGGGGAATTTTATAGATGCACAATACAGTTGCCATGTGAAGAGAGATGTCAGGTGCCCCAATGACTGCAGCCAAAGTATTTGTGATCCCACACTTGTAGTTAGGGATGAAATTTCCCTGAGTGAAAGGTAGAACCATTGAGGCAAAGTAAGTCCAGCTTGGACTAAAATTGCTGTTAAAAATGTGGAAGCTCAGCGTGATGTTGGTTAGAATATGGGGATTTTCATTAATCTGTTTTATAGTAAATGCTAAGGCCAGGATATGCTGGTAATTCTGAAAAACTATGCTGTAAAACAATTTTAAAAAATACATTACGAAAGCTCTGTTTCACATTATGTGCCTTGCAATCCTTCAGTACAGCATATTTTATGGAATGTGTTTAATAATTCTTATTTCTATGTTCTAGTATTATATGCAGAAGGAAATTGCTACATTTTGGTACCAGAAATATCAATGAGAAAACTTATCAGATAAAATATATGCTTCCCCTTTCTTAACTGCAGTAACAACTTCATAGCCATACATACCCCTTTATGAATCAATATTTGGGTGTGATTTGTTATAAGTGGAGATTTGATCCCTATTTCAACTATTTTGACTTTACCTGGAAACTGAAGTGAAATATAACTTTACATAAAATAAACCTAGGGATCCTGTTTTAGATATTCCTCTCTGGAGTTTTTGCAGTTGAAGGAAAATATTTCAAGCATCATGTGATTTACAAGGAAGGTTCAGAGCTTGACAATAAATCAATGATATACTTACATAATTCCATCATGAAAACTCTGAGAAGGATATTGAAGGAAATTAATGGGATCAGAAGATTCAAAGAAGGCAGAAATAATGCCAGCAATATTAATGTCTCCAAGCTGATGATAGTTGTGCCGAATAGGAAGAGGCTCCTGAAAGTCACATTGAAGGCTAGGATTCTTGCACACCACTTCAGGCAATACTATTAACAGCAACTCCACAAATACTAACATCTTCCATGAATGCCTTCTTTCTGTGTACAAATGCTTATTTCTGCATCTTTGAAGTAGATCAGAGTGATATGCCTTCTGGAGATGTTTTTCTAGAGAGAGCAACATACTATCAAAACAACTCACAGAGTTGTCGGGCTACCAGCTATGGGTTGGAATAGGATGGGGACAATAAATACCATTATGCAGTGTTAGTTGCTCTTATTTTCATGGACTCCCATAGGATTTGGAAGAGAAAACTGACTAATTTAATAATGTTTGTATAACAGTCACATATGTGAACAACTTCAAAACATGTTAGGTCTTGCACAGGCAGGAACACATGAGCCACAAGACAAAATAAAATAAAATGATTACATCCATAAAGAGAAATGGAGATGTAAAATATATGTATATGTAAGGGCATTAGTATTCTATTCTATTCTATTCTATTCTGTTCTATTCTATTCCATTCCATTCTATTCCATTCTTCTCTTCTCCTATCCAGTTCAGTTCAGTCCTGTCCTATCCTGTATGTAAATGTATCTATCCTGTAGATGTAAATATATGTATGTGTAAGGGCATTATTATTCTTTTCTTTTCTGTTCTGTTCTATTCTTCTCCTGCCCAGTTTAGTTCAGTCCTGTCATGTCCTATCCTCTCCTACTCTATTCTTACACTACACTAATACCACATTCTCTACCCAACTGCACTCCATTCCATTCCATTAATTGTTTAATGCAATTATTTGTAGTTGTTCATGGAATGCCTTTTTATTACAGGTTTATTGCTTCACTTTTAAAAAATGTATTGTTATTTATTTGATATAGTCCTTGGTATTTTCATTCCTGATTCTTGTACATCATCAATATTTTTTTACTTGAGACACAGAGAAAGACATGTGAAACATCATAATGAGACTGGTAGGAGTGCCAATTTAATGAATCAATCAATTATTACTCTGATCTAACTAAAAGTGCCTTCAGTGTATTTCATTCATAAGTTAAGGATGTGATTGAAGAAAATAGACTATGGGTGCAAAATAAACAAAAATAGTTGCATCATACAGACACAGAAGTTGGAAAAGGTGTAAATCCCAAGATCCCACAATCCATTTGACTACAAAATATGTCAACTATAGTTGAGTGCATTGTGTTGCATGAATACAACATTAATTCACTGTCCTCTGCTATCACTTGATATCCTCTCTTGATTGTCAAAATATGATCATATTTTTAATGCATGTGCCAGGACCCCCCCCCCTCAGGAATCTTCTGGAAGTCCCTCTCTGGTGAACTTCTACAAAACCTGGAGATTCCTAGCAATGAAGATGATACTGGTCCTTTTTTGTGATTGGGGGATCTCACATCAGAACCTGAGTTCCCCACCAATGTCATACAAATAGTCCTCAATTTTTGTCCATTTGGTCCCGGGCGGGGACCATTCCCGAGGAATTTCTTCTATTACTATTTAAAATACCAGCTTCAATTTCGCAAAAGGCTCCCTTTCTTTTTTAGCTGCGTCACAAGATGGCGATCTCGTAGCTTTTGTGTTTGATCTGACGTACCTAGTAAGCCCTACCCTCCTGAAGGCTTCTCCGTACTAATTGCTAAAAGATTAACTGAGGGGAGCACAGACTTTGATTTTTGGCTTGCTTGATTGCTTGTCTTTTATTCTTATTCTGGAATGGCTCCCAAACCTAAACAGAAGCGCTTCCTTAATAACATATCTCCAAAAACTGCTATGAAGTCGCTACCCTTGTCTCCTACACCCTCCACGGGAGATTTGCTAACACAAGAATTCCTTCTCAAAACGCTTAATGATTTCAGACAGGAGATTAATCAACTGATATCGGATTTATGTGATCAATTTGATGCTAAAATTGCTCAGGCAAAGCAGGATATGATCGGAGTAATGACAGTCATGACAGATTATATTGCTGAAACGGAGGACAAATTGGAACTTTTGGAAGAAACTAATCTTAATCTGATATCAAAAATCCAAACGTTAGAACAGGAAATTGAATCTGCCCAAAAAGAACTTGTCATGATAAATTATAACAAGGCTGCCTTTGCTATACGAGTTAGAGGACTGCGTGAAAACCAACAGGAGAATTTGAAACAGACATTCTTTGAGGCTTTCAGTCGCTTGGTGGGAAGTCCGGGACTTAACTTTGATTGGCAGATTCAAAGAATTTACCGCCAGAATTCCTGGGTAGCAAAACAGCGACAGCTTCCGAGGGACATAATAATATACTTTACTACAAGGGAATCTAGAAATGAGATAATACAGAGGCTTTACGGAAAGAGGTTGATAATTGATGGGGAGGACTTGATTGTTTTTAAAGAGATACCATTTCAAATATTAAGAACAAGAAGACAGTACGCTTTCTTAACCGAAGAACTCAGAAATTCTCAGATTCCATACAAATGGGAAGTCCCAGCTGGTATTACAGTTACATTTGGCAACCAAAAACACCGCATTAACTCCGTCGGTGAAGCCCGAAAATTTTACTACGAGACCCTGAAGGCGGGACTTCCTGATTCATCCAGATCTGGGGAGAGGCAAGGAGAAGGAGAAGACAAACAGCGAGACACGTGGCTACAAGGCGGAGGGTGTTGTTTTTCTCTTCCGGAAGGGCAGAAGACTAAAGAATAAAGACTAAGCGATGTTTTTAAAGTTTTATGATTTCTGTCTGGGATAAAATGGAAAAGTGGCATATCGATGATGAGACATGGAGACTGAAAGAAGCGTTGCTGATTGTGGACATATATTGTACAGAAGTTTTGTCTGAACTCTAACTCAAATTGTGCATGAACTATTTTCTTAGGCGAGGAGAGCGGAAATTGTGATCTTTTTGAGTTGCGGTTTGGGACGAACGGAGTTGGGAGGTGCGTGGGAGAGGGAAGGGCAGCGAAAGTTTAATTAGATTACCTGGGGCTAGAACGCAAGCTGATGTTTGTTTGAGTTGCTATATCAATATAAAGTTAAGAAAGATTGGTCGGAGAATCTTCAGGAAAGTGGAGTAAACATGGGAGGAGCAATGAATGTGGATAAAATATATATGTGGATATGGATAAAGGCAGGGTGGAAGGTAAAAAATTTATATGTGGAGGTGGGTAAGGATAGAAAGGGAGGTGTTGGAAATGAAAAATGAAAGAAGTATTTGAGTTTAATGGTGTTATAGAAAGGTTTGGATATTTGGATAAAAAAGAGATAAATTAAAGGTCTGAATAGATAGGCAAAGCAAGGAGACTTTTAGTTGGGGAATTCTAATTGATCAACTTACCTGGCTCTAATACAGTTTGAAACCCTGCAAGTAGCAAAATAATCGAAATTTGGAATGAGTCACATTGTTTAAGATTTACAGATAATGGGAAGCTGTGTTAACGTAGTGGGTTTATTGACCCTTTTTGTTTCTTTCTTCTTTTTGTGTGTGAGTGTGGGTGTTTTTTATTTCTTATTTTCTACTATTTTTCCTTTTTCTTTTTGGCTTTATTTTTATTTTATTTTTTTAATTTTAAAGTTAGCTGGCCTTATTATACTCAAATGCTTGTTAAAGAATTATGCCGGGCATGGGACCTGCGAAGCCGTAAGGGGGTTAGGGAGGGGGGATTATAGGGGGGGAGGGGGGAGGGTGGAATTACAGTTTCAATCCTTAGAACAATAAGAATTCACTTGTGTACTGCGGCTCGTTTTTCTTTTTTTTTCTTATTTTCTTTTTCTACTTTTATTGTAAAAAACAAATTGAATTGTATGGATACACCAAAGTGAGGAGAAGAGGGAAAGAGAAGGGAGAAGTAAAGAGGGAGTGAGAGGGAATGTATGGAGGGTGAAATGGAGGGAGGGGGAGATGTCTGAGGGGGTAGGGAAGTAGAAGAGGGGAATGCTGGAGGGGTGAAAGGAAAGTTGGAGGGGGAGAAGAGAGGGTGTATGGGGGAATGAAGTGTTATGTGGGGTTTTTTTTTTCCTTTTTTCTTTTTTTTTATGCACAGTATATAAGTGATTGTATAAAATGAAAATGAAAATGAAATAAAAGATATATATGAGAAAAAAATAATCCCCAGTGAGGAGGCTCCTTGCATTCAAGTAAGATACTACCTTGATGTAGTTATGGGGCTATTGTTCTCTGAGGAATGTGACAGCTATGAACGAAGTTCAACCATTTTGGACAGGTCTCATCAGATGAGTCAGACAAAAAGTGTCTCTCTCCCGTAAAAATATGGTGAGACATAAATTACAGAAACACATACAGGCTCAGTCATTGCCCAGGTCAACAAGGACTTTGCTAAGGTTTTGAAGTTCCTGGACATCTGGTGAAAAATGGGCTACAGGACTGTTGGCTAAGAAACCAGGGCCAGCATCTGCAGAACTACTGGAAAGAAAGGTGTTTACCTATCACAAATATACAGTGATTGTGAATAAAACAATAATTAAAATTTAAAAAAATCAAACAGAGGTTAGCAGATCAGTGATTATTTATAATATGAAATAAAGTATTCATAGAAGCTGAATTGGAACCTATCCAGGGCAAAGAAATCTAATTCTTGCCATCTAACTCAGAGCATAGAGGTGAACTAGGAGGAATTAGCAATGCATGAAACTTAACACAACTATAGAATTGTTTTCATTTGGAAACCAAGTATCCTTTTCTCTGCCTCAAAAAGAACAAAAAACTATTACTAAAGAACTAGAAGAATTGAAGAAAAGAATAATTGAGTGACTAGAGTAGCAGAAAAATAACAGAATAAGGTTGCCTGCATTGAAGCAAATAAACAACTAGCATAAGCATTAAAAGACACCAATACTGTAATATTAAATATAAGCCCAAGCTCACTGCAACAAACTGACCAGCTCTTGTACAAAATCTTGCTTGAGTAGGAATGTCATGATATAATTATCAGTTCGCTCTCTTCCACGCATGGATTGTATGGGAAATCCCTTTTTTAGGCATTTCCTCATCAGGAAATGACGAGCTTGGAACCTCAAAGGCTTCCTACTGTGAAAATCAGGCAGAGGTGGAAAGTGTGAAAGGGCAATAAAGCTGTATATCTAGGTGATGGGAAATTGGGAGGGGGAATGACAGGTGATAAAGACAGAACAGCCAGCTCTTGTTTGTACCAGCATCCCAAGGTGAAGCCTGAGAAATATGTGGATTATCTGCAAATATTTCAGCATTATCTGGTTGGCTGGAAACAGAAAGGTCACAGAGATGGAGGAAGAATGGGCTATGCATGAAGCTTTTTTGTATCTTGCAAGCACAGAAGAATTCAGAGCTGGCTTCACATTACTGCAACCAACATCTTTAATAAAAGAACCATTTGCTTTAACAAAATGGAGTAGAGGGTCCTTCTTTCCTCTAGGGATCAGATAGGGGCAGGTCTAGCACCTACATGCCAGCCAAGATGCAACAATTAGAACCTGACATGGAATAGTTGATTGCTTCTAAATAGGGTAAGTACAACAAGGCTATATATTGTCACCTTGCTTATTTAAATTACATGGAAAGTACATCTTTTGAATTGCCAAGCTGGATGAATCACAAGCCAAAAGTAGGATTGCTTGAGGAAATATCAAAAATCTCAGATATGCAGACCATACCACTCTAATGACAGAAAGGGAAGATCTTCTTGATGAGTTAAAAGAGTAGAGTGCAAAAATTGGCTTGAAATGCAATATTAAAAAAACTAAGAATATGTTTTCTGGTCCCATCACTTCATAGCAAATAAAAATGGAAGAAATTAAAGCAGGAACAGATTTTATTTTCATGGCCTCCAAGATGACTGCAGATGCTGTTTGCAGCCATGAAATTAAAAGATGCTTGCTCCTTTGGAAATCTAGATGGCATATTAAAAAGCAGAGACATCACCTTGTCAACAAAGGTCTGAATAACTATGTACTGTAAAGTACAACTGTGAGAGTGTGAGCATAAGGAAAGCTGTGCACTGAAGAATTGATGCTTTCGATTTTTGGTGCTGGAGAAGATTCTTGAGAGTTCCTTGGAGTACAAGGAGATCAAATTTGTCTATCCAGGAAAGCATAATTCCCACATCAGCACATCATACCTGAAAACCCTGGAAGTCGCTAGGCAACCAAAGGGCAAGAAACCAGGTCAAAAAAGGATAAAGATATCACTTGTGGACAGGGAGGAAAGGGATAATCTTTCAAGGTGGGGAAAAGAGGGTGAAGAGCAAAGCATCTCCTAGAAAAACAGCTTGAGTATTTCCAACAAAAAAGAAGTTGCATATTAATTCAGAAAAGACCAAAAACCTCTTTAAATTCTTAATTTTTAAAAATATATCTGAAATTCATTTTTTAAAGAAAAAGTCCTTTTCATTCCCCCCTCCCCGCAATTTTTCAATTCATTTTCCAATTTTGAAATTCTTTTCCAATTTCTTTTTTCAAGTAAACATTCAATGAGATGGTTGCAGAGGTGGAATTCAGCCAGTTCTCTCCAGTTCAGGCGAACCAGTAGCAGTGGCAGGTTGTGGCCACCCGCCAGCACAAAATGTGAGAGCACTGCACATGCACAGAAGACGGTGAGCATGCTCCGACATGGCACATTTGCTCATATTTGTGAACTGGAAGGGAAGGGAAGTGAATCCCACCACAGGATGGTTGGATAATGTCACCAGCACAATGAATTTTAATCTTGGAAGACAGTGGAGAACATCTCGCTTTTGGATTTTCAGACATCAATATCCCTGGAGAATAATCTTTGCAAGAGTTTATACACCCCTATTGAAACTACAGGTAAGATGGTTTCTGTACCACTCTGCTAACAGACTTACCTGCCACCACACTTAATTGTGAAAATATGTCCTTCTTTCTTTCATCATAGTTGATTTTCTAGATTTGTATAGAGAGAGAGATTGCAAAGCATGTGCCACAGCATAGACCGTATTGTAAATATTGTAACTCTGACCACTCATTAGTGTTTCAAATACAGATGTGGGAAGAGTCTCAAGCCTCTCCTGTCCAGTACATTTATCCTCAGAGGTTTCAGTTTTTGAGTTTGAAAAGAAACAATTGAAGGCTTGTTTCCAAAAATCTTTTAGAAAATAATCATGCTGGTTATTGTTGGGATTCAAGTTCTGAAGAAATTCCTGGAATTCTGGGACCTCCTTTGTGTGAACTGCAAAAGATAAAACACCATGCAGAACATTGATATCCCAAGATTTATGAACGGCAATTGAAGTGTAATCTGTCTGAGCAGTTATACACCAGATCTTATTCTTCTTTGGTACATCCTCCACTTCTGAAAACTGGAGGAAAGTTCTCAGAACTGATAAGGACTGAGTTTCACCATATAAGATTATCACATTGGCTGTGCTGTTCATGAGAACATGGTATATATGTAATCCTTCATCTATGGTATCAGTAAAATCACTGTAAAAATCTACAGTTGGTAACTCTGCTATGAATTCAATGCAGATGCCATGCTCTGAAAATGTGGGGATCATCTCCTGGAGGAATTTTTCTCCTTTCTCATCTTTTACTATAAGAATTCCAATCCAGATCCATCTAAAATACAGCAATAACTGCAGGAGGCCCTTGCGTTGGTGGGATTCATTCGGAAACATTTGTTGGAAGAAAACTGCTTGAGTCTCTTTATCCATGACAGAAGCAGAGCCATAGGTCAACTACAGAAAGGTAAACATATGCAATTGCAAAGGTGTATGTGAGCCTCTGAAAATGTATACATTTGATTTGAGTATTTTACTATTTTTATATACTGAAACATTGTGTAACTCTTTGTGTTGATTAGGAAATATCAACCAAGATGTCACTCTTAAAGTATCAGTAAATACATTATTGTGGAATCTATTGTGAATATTTCAAACTTGAGCCTTAGTCCAGTACCTGGAATTTGCTATGTCAAATAGCTTCACCATCTATTTAGACTTAGATTACTCATGCTATTATGCCAACTTTTCAACAAAAATAATATCTACTTATCCGAAAGGTCTCTTCTTTTTACAGAGAGAATCGTGTAGAAGTTTAGTGAGTTATGATAGAATGATAGTTTATATCTACATCAAATCTTACCTGGGGAACTTTGTAAATGCATAGCACACTTGCCATGTGAAGAGAGATGTCAGGTGCCCCAATGACTGCAGCCAAAGTATTTGTGATCCCACACTTGTAGTTAGAGATGAATTTTCCCTGAGTTAAAGGTAGAACCATTGAGGCAAAGTAAGTCCAGCTTGGACTAAAATTGCTGTTAAAAATGTGGAAGCCCAGCATGATGTTGGTTAGAATATGGGGATTTTCATTAATCTGTTTTATAGTAAATGCTAAGGCCAGGATATGCTGGTAATTCTGAAAAACTATTCTGTAAAACAATTTTTAAAAATACATTAAGAGAGTTTTGTTTCACATTACGTTCCTTGCAATCCTTCAGAACAGCATATTTTGTGGAATGTATTTAATAATTCTAATTTCTGTGTTATAGTAGGTGAGAATGGCAGCAACCAAAGGACAGCTTTTAAGAATAGCTTATATGCAGAAGGAAATTGGTACATTTTGGTTCCAGAAATATCTATGAGAAAAACTGTCATGGGAAATAGCCATACATGCCTTTTTATTAATAGATATTTAGATGTGATTTGTTATAAGTGGAGATTTGATCTCTATTTCAACTATTTTGACTTTACCTGGAAACTGAAGTGAAATATATCTTTACATAAACTAAACCTACACATCCTATTTTAGAAGTTTCTATCTGGAGTTTTTGCAATTGAAGGAAAATATTTCAAGTATCATGAGATTTACTAAGAAAGTTAAGAGCTTGTCAAGAAATTAATGATATACTTACACAAGTCCATCATGAAATTCCTGAGAAGGATCTTGAATGAAATCAAGGGGATTAGAAGATGCAAAGAAGGCAGAAATAATGCCAGCAACATTAATGTCGCCAAACTGATAATAGGTGTGCCGAATAGGAAGAGGCTCCTGAAAGTCACATTGAAAGCTAGGATTCTTGCACACCACTTCAGGCAATACTGTTAACAGCAACTCCACAAATCAGAAGGCTGATATGCCTTCTGGAGATATTTTTCTAGAGAGAGCAACATACTATCAAAACAACTCACAGAGCTTTGGGGTTCCCAGCTATGGGTTGGAATAGGATGGGGACAATAAATACCGTTATGCAGTGTTAGTTGCTCTAATTTTCATGGAATCCCATAGGATTTGGAAGAGAAAACTGACTAATTTAATAATGACAGTATAACAGTCACATGTGTGAACAACTTCAAAACATGTGAGGTCTTGTAGAGGCAGGAACACATGAGCCACAAGACAAAATAAAATAAAATGATTACATCCATAAAGAGAAATGGAGATGTAAAATATATTTATATATAAGGGCATTAGTATTCTATTCTATTCTATCCTATCCTATCCTATCCTATTCTATTCCATTCCATTCTATTCTTCTCTTCTCCTTTCCAGTTCAGTTCAGTCCTGTCCTATCCTATCCTGTATGTAAATGTATCTATCCTGTAGATGTAAATATATGATTATATTTTTAATGCATGTGCCAGCCCCCCCCCCCTCCGAATCTTCTGGAAGTCCCTCTCTGGTGTACTTCTACAAAACCTGGAGATTCTTAGCAATGAAGCTGATACTGGTCTTTTTTGTGATTGGGGGATGTCATCATCTCACATCAGAACCGGAGTTCCCAACCAAGGTCATAAAAATAGTCCTCAATTTTTGATCATTTTTTTCTTTATAAAGTTTTTTTTATTTTTTTCATTTTCATAACATTTAACCACATGTATACTATTACATCCTCAACATTGTATTCTATTATTAAATGTGTACATCAATTTGTCTTCCCATCAACTCCCCAAAACAATTATTGGCTCTTCTGCTCTCCATACACCATATTTGTGACATGTAAATAAAAATGAGAAATCCAGTCAGAACATCAGGTGATTGTGTGACAAAACATAATAATCCTGAGTGAGGAAGCTCTTTGAGTACATTCAAGATACTACATTGATGTAGTTATGGGGCTATTGTCCTCTGAGGAATATGAGAGCTATGACAGAAGTTCAACCATTTTGGACAGGTCTCATCAGATGAGTGTCTCTCTCCCATAAAAATATGGTGAGACATAATTTACAGAAACCCATAGTGGCTCGGTCATTGCCCAGGTCAACAAGGACTTTGTTTAGGTTTTGAAGTTCCTGGACATCTGGTGAAAAATGGGCTACAGGACTGTTGGCTATGAAACAAGGACCAGCATCTGCAGAACTACTGGAAGGAAAGGTGTTTACCCATCACAAATACACAGTGATTGTGACTAAAACAATAATTAAAATTCAAAAAAACCAAACGGAGGTTAGCAGATCAGTGATTATTTATAATATGAAATAAAGTATTCACAGAAGCTGAATTGGAACCTATCCAGGTAAAGAAATCTCATTCTTGCCATCTACCTCAGAGCATAGAGGTAAACCAGGAGGAATTAGCAATGCATGAAACTAACACAACTATAGAATTGTTTTCATTTGGAAAAAAATACCTTTTTCTCTGACTCAGAAAGAGCAAAAACCTATAATTAAAGAACTGGAAGAATTGAAGTAAAGAATAATTGCGTGACTAGAGTAGCAGAAAAATAACAGAATAAGGTTGCCTGCATTGAAGCAAATAAACAACTAGCATAAGCATTAAAAGACACCAATACTGTAATATCAAATATAAGCTCCAGCTCACTGCAACAAACTGACCAGCTTTTGTACAAAATCTGTTTGAGTAGGAATGTCACAATGTAATTATCTTTTCACTCTCTTCCACACATGGATTGTATGGGAAATCCCTTTCCTGATGAGGAAATGCCTAAAAAATCAGGCATGGCTGTACTTTCAACAATCAGAGAACTTTGTGTGATTAAAAGTAATAATTTCAAAGAAACCACCCAGAAGAAAAAGTAACTACTGCACATCAGGTGAATGGAATTGATCACCTCATTCTATTTATTAATAGATTGAACTTATGGCAGATTTATGGAATGTAGTAGGAAGATGAATTCTCTGAAGTTAGGGGATGTATTTGGGTCTAAGCATCTGCTTTTTAATGTATCAGGAAGCCTAGGTCAGAACACATACAAAATTTCAATTGGTTAATCTATTACTATATCTCCAAATTAAACCTAGTGTCAATCCCTCAAAAATTATTGTTCACTAAATTTTATGGATACATCTTGCAATTGCAGATATGGTGCTTCCTCCACCAAAAACTTACCTGCCAACACTTGATGATAAAACTGTTTCCTCCCTTCTTTCACAATTGCTGTTTCTCTCCATTTGTATATATGCAGAGATTGGATTGCATGTGCCGGCCCCCAGCATAGACTGCATTGTAAATACTGTAATTCTGGCCGCTCATTAATGTTTCAAACATAGACGTGGGAAGAATCTCAAGCCTCTCCTGTCCGATACATTTCTTCTCAGAGGTCTCAGTTTTTGAGTTTGAAAAGAAGCAACCGAATGCCTGTTCCCAAAAATCTTTTCGAAAATAAGATTTATGAACAGCAATTGAAGTGTAATCTGTCTGAGCAGTTATAAACCAGATTGTATTCTTCTTTGGTACATCCTCCACCTCTGAAAACTGGAGGAAAGTTCTCAGAGTTGATAAGGACTGAGTTTCACCATATAAGATTATCACATTGTCTGTGCTGTTCATGAGAACATGGAATATATGTAATCCTTCATCTATGGTATCAGTAAAATCACTGTGAAAAAGCTGCATTTGGTAACTCTGCTATGAATTCAAGCAGATGCCATGCTCCAAAAGTGTGGGGAGCACCTCCTGGAGGAATTTTTCTCCTTTCTCATCTTTTACTATAAGAATTCCAATCCAGATCCATCTAAAATACAGCAATAACTGCAGGAGGCCCTTGCATTGGTGGGATTCATTCAGAAATATTTGTTGGAAGAAAACTGCTTGAGTCTCTTTATCCATGACTGGAGCAGAGCCATAGGTCAACTACATTAGGTCAACTACATTAGGAAATAACAACCAAGATGTCACTCTTGAAGAATTAGTAAATAACTTTTTGTGGAATCTTTTCTGAATATTTCAGATTTGAACCTTAGTTATCTGGAATTTGCTATGTCAAATAGCTTCACCATCTATTTAGACTTAGATTGCTCATGCTATTATGCCAACTTTTCAAGCAAAAATAATATCTACTTATCCAAAAGATCTCACCTTTTTACAGAGATGCATTGTAGATGTTTAGGGACTTATGGCAGAATAATAGTGCATGTCTACATCAATATTACCTGAGGGACTTTGTAGATGCACAATATAGTTGCCATATGAAGAGAGATGTCAGATGCCCCAATGACTGCAGCCAAAGTTTTTTTGATCCCACACTTGTAGTTAGGGATGAAAGGTAGAACCGTTGAAGCAAAGTAAGTCCAGCTTGGACTAAAATTGCTGTTAAAAATGTGGAAGACCAGTATGATATTGGTTAGAATATTGGGATTTTCATTAATCTGTTTTATAGTAAATGCTAAAGCCAGGATATGCTGGTAATTCTGAAAAAATACCATGTAAAACATTTTTTAAAAAATACATTAAGAATCTTTCACATTATGTGCCTTGCAATCCTTCAGAACAGCATATTTTGTGGAATGTGTTTAATAATTCTAATTTCTGTGTTATAGTAGGTGAGGATGGCCCACTACCAAAGCACAGCTTTTAAGAATAGCTTATATGTAGAAGTAAAGTGCCCCATTTTGGTAGCAGAAATATCAATGAAAAAATTATCATAGGAAATAGCCATACATGCCCGTTTATTAATAGATATTTAGATGTTATTTGTTATAAGTGGAGATTTGATCTCTATTTCAACTATTTTCACTTTACCTGGAAACTGAAGTGAAATATATCTTTTTGCAATTGAAGGAAAATATTTCAAGCATCATGTGATTTACCAGGAGGGTTCAGAGCTTCACAATAAATCAATGATATACTTACACAAGTCCATCATGAAATTCCTGAGAAGGATTTTGAATGAAGTCAACGGGATTAGAAGATGCAAAGCAGACAGAAATAATGCCAGCAATATTAATGTCTCCAAGCTGATGATAGGTGTGCCGAATAGGAAGAGGCTCCTGAAAGTCACATTTAAAGCTAGGATTCTTGCACACCACTTCAGGCAATACTATTAACAGCAACTCCACAAATACTAACATCTTCCATGAGTGCCTTCTTTCTGTGTACAAATACCTCTGTCTGCAACAAGATTGGAAGTAGATCAGACTGATATGCCTTCTGGAGATGTTTTTCAGACAAAACTAGAGAGAGCAACATACTATCAAACCAACTCACAGAGTTTTGGAGCTTCCAGCCATTGATTGGAATAGGATGGGGACAATAAATACCATTATGCAGTGTCAGTTGCTCCTATTTTCATGGAGTCCTATAGGATTTAGAAGAGAAAACTGACTAATTTAATAATGATTGTATAACAGTCACAACTTCAAAATTTGAGGATTTGCAGACGCAGGAACACATGAGCCACACAACAAAAATAAAATGACTACGTCTAGAAAGCAAAATGAAGATGGAATTATGTACATGTTTAAGGGCATTTTTTAATTCTATTCTGTTCTGTTCTGTTCTGTTCCATTCCGTTCCGTTCCATTCCATTCCATTCTAAAAAATATTAAGGCTGTCTGTTTTTCATTATGATATTTTACTTGTTCAGTAATGTTTAAGACAGTCTTCTCAATATCTCTTAGCTGCCTTTTTGGCAGAAAGCCCACTTGGTCTTCATGTGTAGACTGAATCTTTTTTTGTCTTTCTGCCAAAATGGCAGCAAAGAGTTTGGTCCTTATTTAATAATGAAATTGGTCTACAATTCTTTATCTTTTTAACATCTTGACCCTCCTTCGGTAACAACACAATTTTGGCTTCTTTTCATGTCTGGTGTATCTTTACCCACTGTAATATATCATTTATTATGTCCTTTGGTGGTTGGAGAAGTTCATCCTCAAAACACTTAAAATGTTGGTGTCAGGATTCCAAGTAATACCCCCAACAAAAGAAGACTGTGAGGATTGAGTTTCCTCAAAGTTCCATTTTATTAGATGTTTTCCCCAACCAAACCAAAGTACAAGTCCATTTATTTTGACTATATCTTTCCCACCCCAAACAACCCTCCTTCCCAGTTTCCCACAGCAACAAATGTGCCAGGTCTGAAGGCCTAATGCAAAAGATGGCTTCTAGAGCTGACAATTGGCTTGTAAGACCATCTGGGCTTGGCTTCATTTTTTAAATGTCTTCTGATATCTCAAAAACAGTTATTGGGTCATGGATGCCTCTCAGTTTAGGCAGCTGTTGCCTTCAAAGATATTCATCTGTTTTTGACATATCAATCTCCTGTCTTTTGTACCAATTTGAATAGAAATTATGAAAGGAATTTTTAATGTTCAATGTCTGTTATTACATTACTGCCTACATAAATGTTTACATACATTGTCTTTTGCTTTTCCTTTCTTAAGTTATATGCCAACCATCTCCCTGGTTTATTTTCAAGCTTGAAGTGTCTTTGTTGTGCCTAGTTCAATTTTATTTCTATTTCCTGTGAGGCAGGTGGGAGAAAAAGAACCAAAGTATTACATGGGTATATGAGCCCCCCCAGGCTCTCATTCTTTCTAGCTTTTGAATATCAATACAGGCTTGATATACACTTTCATTAACTTTTATTTTATTTCTTCAGTGTGTTGTAACAAGTACAACTGGAACAAGTGTGGCAAGATGCTAGAAAGGAAGGGCACAGGAAAGCCAAGGGTGGGTGTAAGATAAGACAGAGGTCAAGCCGCCTATAGCTTAAGATATTATAGAAACTTCTCTTTTTGTATTTTTCTATGTACTTCTTTTTTGAAATGTCATGTTTATCACATGTATGGAAACGCCTTACTACAGCTGTTTATCTCTTGTATGGAAACGCCAGCCTCAAGCCTAGTTTGTAGCAAGATATAAAACAGTTCAGACTTTGGTGTGTTAGCATGCATCAATAAACCTATATCTCTTTTACCTTCGTGGTCTTATGTCCTGTTTCTATAATTGATATGTGGTAAAAGCCACGGGCTGCTGCTACACCTGTACTGTTAACATAGGCAATAGTTGTCATAAGAATTTGATATGGTGTAAAAATTTAAGATCCATAGGAGTCTATTACAGTTGAATTGCTTTCTGTCTCATTACATACATTATCCTTTTCCTGGGATTTTTTTTTCTCTAAATGATTGTGCTGTATAAAACAGCCCCTTCCAACCACTTTATTAGCCTTCAGTACTGTCACTAAGCTTGTCCTTTTACCTAAATTATTCTCAAAGTACTCTTGCAGTTTATTTTTGGTCTATTACAATCCTTTTCTTTTGTAGAATAGCTTCATTTTATCTCTATCTAAAACTCAAGCTCTTTCCTCTTAAAACCAGAAGCACAGGATTATGATCAGAACAAGATTTAGGCAGAGTGTCCACTTTCAGAATTTTATTTGAGAGATTTTTATTTTTTATTATCATTTTATTTTTGAATAGACACAAACAAACAAGGCACAACAAACACCATAAAAACATATTCCATTACAAATTATAAAAAGTGTGTCAATTGGTTACAAAGAACTTTTGTGCATCCCTTCCACAGTCATCACCCATAATTCATATCAAATTATATATTTTACATCCAATATATTTGTATATATTACGATCATCACACCTTCATATAACTATACTTGTTTTAACATCCCTTTATAACAAATATTCCAAAATTCAAAGCAAAACCACATAATTGCATTCCATTGTCTAATTTCAATGTCATCCAACAACATTCTATCTTTGTGAAACATTCTAAATGAAAATTAAGTATGTTTGATAACAAAGTTTCCAAACTTCTTTTCTTAATCACTGTTAAAATTTATATCCATTTCAATATTATAGGCTTTCATATATAACTAAGTTTCAAAACTTCCTTTCATGGTCACCTTTTAAAATTTATACCAAATTTCCACTTGTCAAACCAATACATATTTATACATTATATCATTATCAATTATCTATCTAGCTATATCCATTATCACTTCCTTTTTAACATAATGCTCTAATTTTAACGATTTAGCTAGTATTTTGTTAATAGTTTCTATATCTCAACCTGTGTCTTTCCAGTAGTAGTACAGTCTTATTTCTTTTGCCTTATGTGGGATTAATCTTCTGGTTATTTCCTTAATCAACTTTGTGTGGGCTTCTCTTTGCACTTTATTGCTTGTTGCTTGTCTTATAAATTCTCGAAACCCTCCATCAGCTTCTTTAATCTGCTTATCTTTGGTTATCAGTAGTGCTTTTGTCAAAGTTTCTCTCCTTCAATCCATCAATTCTTCTTTTTTTTCTTCTTCTATACCTTGAAATCTGAGGTAGAACTCCTTTCCATCTCTCATCCCTTTCCATGTTCCATTCTTTCCATTTCCAAAGGGCACCTGCATAAACAACCCATCTTATCTGTTTGCAAGCTAAAACCTTTGAAGTGCAAGGTCAAAATGATCAAAGAAAAGAGAGAGAGCAGTATTTCCAGAACTCAGCCTCCAACATCCAAGTGGCAGTATAACTTCTTTTCCCTCTGACGTTATTGATCTCTTTATATTCCTTTTATATCTTCTTTATATTCCAAGCTTAAAAGAAACAAGGCTCTTAAATGGAACAAAATAAAAAGAAAAATAAATCCCATCCAAGCCAGTATTGTGAAAATAAAAAAAAAGATTTAATCCATAGATTAAAAAAAGAAGTAGTAGAAGAAAATCCAATACTTTCACTTTAAAAAGTAGGAAGTGTTTGCAAAACTTCCATCCATAAAAAAAAGAATAACACACTATCAAAAATAGCTTCAATTCGCTGCTTATTTTATTTTATTTTCTTTACAAGTTTAATTTGATTTTAATCTTTTTTGGGCAGTCTCTTTTGTAAAAATAAAATTTCCTCACCAGATGGACACACTTTCTCTTTCCGCTTTCCTCCAGTTGTGGAGCTGTCCTGACTTCAGCAGCTTGGGGCTGCGCTTCTATCGCCGGCTAGAAGAGATTCTTTTGGATCAATCAAGGACTTTGTGATGTCCCTGAGATCAGCAAGACATACACTTCCCTGTCTTTGCGATAGTTTTGGTCCAGATGGACCACCCAGCATTAAAGTATCGGTTGCGATCTTGGAGCTCTGAGATCGCACATTGGGTAACTTTGCGATGTCAGCTCTTTCTCCGAGAGATTTTTATATATCCATATCATGTCAATCCTTGAAAAAGATTAATGTCTTTCGGAAAAAAGGTATATTCTCTGGTGTCTCGATTTTTATTTCTCCATGAATCTATTAGTATTAGATTGTCCATCATTTCAAAGAAAGTCTTTGATAATTTACCCTGTGAGGGTTTAATCCCCTTGATGTGGTGTTCTACACAAAGCTAGTGTAGTCATTCTTTCCAATCTGCCATCATAAGCCAGTTTCCACATGAAACGGGCTGTAACTGGTCCATTAATTTTTTTAAAAAAATGCTTCTATCCTCATTTGCCCTATACACACCTACCACTATTGATTTTATTCTGTTGAGGTCAATTAAAACTATTGAAAATCTACCATATTCATCTGCTATAAGTATACACAATACAATAGCAGACTTGGAAGGGACATTGAAGGTCTTCTAGTCCAACCCCCTGCCTAGGAAGTAAACCCTATACTGTTTCAGGCAAATGGCTATCCATCATCTTCTTAAAGACTTCCAGACTTCCAGTGGAGACAGAAGCTGACGTTGCAACAGTACGACTTGCAATCACAGAACTCCGAGATACCAGTCAATACTTTTGCCACTGGACAGTCCTTTTGGACCAAAACCATCCCGAAGAGAGGGTGATAGGGAAGAGAACGTCTTGCTGATCTCAGGGACATCGCAAAGTCCCTGATTGATCCAAGAGGATCTCTTCTTGCCGGCGATAGAAGTGCAGCCAAAAGCTGCTGAAGTTGGGACAGTTCCGCAATGAGAGGAAAGCGGAAAGAGAAAGTGTGTCCATCTGGTGAGGAATTTTTATTGTTATAAAAGAGACTGCCCAAAAAAGTCAAAGCTAAATTAAACTTGCAAAGAAAAGAAAATAAGCAGCAATATTAAATCTTGTCCAAATCAATTTTCATTTCTTTTTCCTCTTTATTAATTAACTGGGCCAAGGCCTTCACCATCCTTAATCTGATATGTTCTCCTGGTTGGTCAGGTATTCCACAAAATCTTAATTGGGATTCTTTAATCTGAACTTCCAGAATTATCTCTTGCAATTCAGCTTCACATAAAGAGTTTGTCTTCTCCAATTTATGCTCCATACAATCTACTCTGTCTTTCACCTGTTTCATATATCCTTTCAGACATTGGATTTCTTCCCAGAGTTCCCTTGCTGGTCACTGAAACTTTGCCTCAAGCTTTCTTCTTTAATTTGGTTTTGTGTTTTTAACATATACACAGTCTTAAAAGGCTTTAAGAATTCTATATCTGCTGATCATCTGTCTAATTTTTATGTCTTCTTTTGCATAGCCATGTCTTTGGGTTTAAAATGACAAAATTTAATTTTAAAGTTAAAAGTTTCAGAGTTATGGGCTTATACAATATATTCCACTGGGGTTAAGACTAACAGTACCTTAAAGAGAGGTGGCAATACTATAGTCTTTGGCTCCCTTTATTGGTGAGTCAACACTATTATATAAAAAAAGCCTCTAAACTTAGGCTTTGCCACAAATGGCCATTCAGGAGATGTCAAAAATGAAAGTGTTCACCCCCACCTCAAAGCAGTCTCAGACGTTTGTACTGAGAGTTCTTATTTAAACTCCAAAAAACGAATCTATTGAGCTAATTATATGAAGTTCTCTGAAAGCTTTAAGCCAAAAATTGCAAAAATATTTTCAGGATTAGTGTCCACAATGCTTTAGTTTCAAGCTGTTTTCAGCTTCTTTGTTTGGTTTGGATATCTCATCTCCTCCCTCTTGCTATCTTTCAATCACAAAGCCTCATAAATGATGATAGATCCACAACAATGGAAACGGCATGGTGCAACTGGAGAAAGTCTCTTTTTGTATGAAAAGTAAACATGCAAAAAAAAAAATCTAGTGTCTAAGAAGCAGTGAAACTCTGATTGTCCATTGAGAATGGCTGATTCTTCTACATTGAACTTTTTGATTGCCCTGTCCCACCCAAGGATTCATCTGACTACTTCTTTTTCTTCAAGAAGCAATCTGAAAGTGTTTGGCTACTCAAGGAAGCTAAAGCAGTGGTTGGCTGCTGCCGGATCAGGCAGGTTCAAGCAAACTGGTACTTCTAAAAATCAGCTGACCACACCCAACCACCCCATCCTATCCTGTCCTATATTTCCTTCTTTCTAGCTCAGTTGATTCACATGGCACAGCTGATTTCTGCACCTCCGCTATTCTGCTTACAGGGGCTGCCTTAGAGCTGAGCTTTAAATTGCTGTTTGAATGCTTCACACAAGTGCTTTAGGCATGTGTGCCTGTGATCACTGAACTGAGTGTAAAACTAGTTGCAGCCCCTGAGCAAAAGGGTCAATTTCCAAAGCCTCCCTCTATCCCGGGATTTGGGATTCTTCTGGCTTAGAAAACACTCTAAGCGTAAAACTGTAGAGGGTCTGTATCAGAGCTAATAACTCCACTGACTTCAAAGGTGGAAGTCTTTGGGAAGGATTTTATATGCAGATTAAAAAATATCAAATCCATTCTGAACATATGGTGAATGTGAGGCAGTTCTTTGAGTGCCAGTGAAGGTAAACCTTGATGTAGTATGTTCTGAAAAACCCATACATGTCAAGACAGACCAATCTAAGGTTTTGGTGTTACTGTACATCTGGTGAAAAAATGGGCTACAGGAGTGTTTGTTATGCATCCAAGTGTCAGGGTTCCAAATGGCATCCAAAATTAAATCAGAGTCCAGGGCAAAGTTCCAATTTATTAAGAGAGTCATGTTGGCACATCTGGGAAAACTCGAATCTGAGTCAAGTTTGAGTCAGTCAGGATCAAACTACTGGCAGTCGGTAGAATTAGACTCCAGTATTGCATTTTAATTGCTGTGCACCACAGTTCTATGATACTTCACTTAATGATTGTACCACTTAATAATGAATGTTGGGGTCTCAACTGTGGTTGTAAGTTGAAGACCACTTGAAGTTTTAGATCATGTTTTAGACCTGGCAGTAGATGGAGACAACAAAGTAGAAGAGAATGAACTGAGATGATAACAAAATACAAAGATGGCAAATACAGATAGAATGACTGTGGCAAAAAAAAAAGCAAAGGTGGTACCAATAGTAATAGGTATCTTGGGTTAAATATCCAAACAATTGGAGCTCCACTTGAACCACATTGGCACTGACAAATTGCAAAAGGCAGCTTTACTTGGAGCAGTTTACATCCGGTGATGATAACTGTAACACATGCAATATCTACATCTGCCTATGCCAGGTCTGATATGTAGATAAAAATGCCAAATCCAATCAGAATGTCTGGTGATTGTGTGACAAAACATAGTAATTCCCAGTGAGGAAGCTCCTTTGGGTGCCAATGAGATACTATCTTGATGTAGTTATGGGTCTATTGTGCTCTGAGGAATGTGAGAGCTATGACAGAAGTTCAACCATTTTGGACAGGTCTCATCAGATGAGTCAGATATAAAGTGTCTCTCTTCCATAAAAATATGGTGAGACATAAATTACAGAAACCCGTAGTGGCTCGGTCATTGCCCAGGTCAACAAGGACTTTTCCTAGGTTTTGAAGTTCCTGGATATCTGGTGAAAAATGGGCTACAGGACTGTTGGCTATGAAACAAGGGCCAGCATCTGCAGAACTACTGGAAGGAAAGGTGTTTACCTGTCAAAAATATATATTGATTGTAAATAAAGTCAAGTAATTTGAGTACATTTTAAATGAACGAACCAGTTCTGAAAAATAAAGCAATATTTAAAATTGGAAAAAACAAAACAGAGATTAGCAGATCAGTGATTATTTATAATATGAAATAAAGTATTCACAGAAGCTGAATTGGAACCTATCCAGTGCAAAGATATCTAACACTTAACTAACGGATGTTTCCTGCAAATGTCCCCTCCCAACGCCTCACCTATAATCTCTCTTGGGAGGGGCCAATCAACAACCACCTGTGCTTAATCATGTCAATCCAGCATCAGGGACAAACTGCCTTTGATCCTCCCCACCTATCTGCCACCACGCTTGATTATGAAACTGTATCCTCCCTTCTTTCACTATTGCTGTTTCTCTAGATTTGTGTATATGCAGAGATTGCAAAGCATGTGCCACAGCATAGACTGCATTGTAAATATTATAACTCTGGCTCCTCATTAATGTTTCAAACACAGATGTGGAAAGAGTCTCAAGCCTCTCCTATCCAGTACATTTTTTCTCAGAGGTGTCAGTTTTTGAGTTGGAAAAGAAGCAACAGAATGCCTGTTCCCAAACATCTTTTTGAAAATGATCATGCTGGTTGTTGTTTGGATTCAAGTTCTGAATAAATTCCTGGAAATCCTAGACCTCCCTTATGTCAACTGCAAAGGATAAAGCACCATGTAGAAAATGAATATCCCAAGATTTATGAACGGCAATTGATGTGTAATATGTTTGAGCAGTTATAACACAGATCTTTTTCTTCTTTGGTATATCCTCCATTTCTGAAAACTGAAGCAAACTTCTCAGAACTGATATGGACTGAGTTTCACCATATAAGATTATAACTTTGGCTATGCTGTTCATGAGAACATGGTGTATATGTAATCCTTAATCTATGAGTTCAGAAAAATCATTTTAAATAGCTACGTTTGGTAACTCTGCTCTAAATTCAATGCAGATGCTATGCTCCAAAAATGTGGAGATCATCTCCTGGACAAATTTCTCTCCTTTCTCATCCTTTACTAGAAGAATTCCAATCCAGATTCATCTAAAATACAGCAATAACTTCAGGAGGTCCTTGCATTGGTGGGATTCATTGAGAAACATTTGTTGGAAGAAAACAGCTTGAGTCTCATTATCCACAACTGAAGCATAACCATATATCAACTACAGAAAGGTAAACATATGCAATTGCAAAGGTCTATGTGAGCTACTGAAAATGTGTACATTCATTTGAGTGTTTTCTTATTTTTATATACTGAAACATTATGCAACTGTTGTATTTTTCGGAGTATTTTTCCCTCAAAAAAGAGGATGAAGAGTATGGGTGTGTGTTATATACTGAATTCTACATTTTTTGCTTCCTGAAACCTTATCCACTTCAACAAAGTGGCCACACAGAGCCTTATGAAAGCCTTTAGGAGGTTTTCAGACAGCTCCTGGGGCCTGAAAAAGGCAGAAATGAAATCAGTTCCCCCCCCAGCCATCTGATAACATTTCGGAGTCTATAAGACTCCGACATGTTATCCATGCCCTTTTTTGCTTGTTTTTGGGCCTCCACCCACCTATGAACACTCTACAAGCCTCCTAAAGGTTATCCATGCCCTTTGTTTGAAACAAAATGGGCGCATTTTTCATCTTTGGGAGGTTTGCAGAGTGCAAAAACTTTTTTTTTTAAATTGGCTTCTTCAAAACCTTGGTTTTATACTCCGATGCTATACTGAAGCTGATGAAGGGTTTGAGATTTTATAAGATATGTAATAAGCAACAAGTTGCCAAGAAAAGTTGAAACAAATTTGATTAAGGAAGTAACCAGAAGATCAATGCCAGAAATGGCAAAAGAAATAGGACTACACAATTATTGGAAAGAAACAGGTTGAGATATGTAGTGATACTGATAAAGTTAGGTAAATAATTGATAATGACAACAATGCATACATATGTCATTATGATAAGAGGAAATTTGGTATAAATTTTTAAATGGTGAAATAAGGGGAAAAAGTAAGTTAAACATAGTTAAATTAAAAGACTGATAATGATAATAATGTAATGATTTGTATTGACATGATAAAAGAGAAAATTGGATATAAATTGTAAACAATGATTAAGAAAAAAGGTTTAAAAATTTGTTAAAATTAGAGTATTATGTTAAAAATGTAGTGTTAATGGATAAAGTTAGATAAATAATTAATAAGGATAATGTATACATACATACATACATACATACATACATACATACATACATGGGTTTGATAAGAGGAATTGGTAAAAAAAAAATGGTGAAAAAAGGGGAAAAAGCAAGTTAAACTTAGTCAAACTATCATTAAATAAATGACTGATCATGATGATAATATAAGAATTTGTATTGACGGGATTAAAGGGATTAAAGGATTAAATTTGCCTCTTTAAAACCTTGGTGGTTCTTATACTCCGGTTAGTCTTATATTCCAAAAAAGATGGTATTTGTGTTGATTAGGAAATATCAAGCAAGATGTCACTCTTTTTTTAATACATATTTTTATTTCCATTTTCATAACATACAATCACATGTATACTATACATAGCCAGTATCATATAGTAATAAATAATGATTACATCAGTTCCTCTTATCATCAACACCCCCCAAAAATAAAAACCCATTATTAGTTCTTCTGCTCTCCATACACCTCTTTCTTCTACCTCTCTCCTACTTCCTATCTTCCCTCCATCATCCTTTCATACTCTACTTCCCCTTCCCATCTCCTTCTCCTCTCTCTACATTCCACTCCTCCTTATCCTCATCCTCCTCATCTTCCCTCCTTACACTCTCTCCTATCCCTCTCTTCCCATCTTTCTCTCTACATTCCACTCCTCCTTATCCTCCTCATCTTCCCCCTTACCCTCTCCTCTCCCTTTCTTCCCATCTCCCTTCTTTTTCCACTCTTCCTCTCATTGGTGTATTTCCGCTTCTGAGCAAACTCCAAACTTGCATCCCCTACAATTTCCATAGAAGTACCCTTATTCATATTAAAAACAAAGTATTCTGCTAACAATTTTTTACATGCATTAGTATATTTCTCAAGTCTAAATAAATTTACATTCAATCTCCAAGACCTTCTTGCGTCACCCCTTCCAACTCCATCCAAACTGGATTATGATCTGATAAAACTCTGGCATATATCTTTATCTTCTTCACCCTAGAAGACAAATCATTGGTAATTAGTTGATTGTTGTTTTTTTAATTGTTGATCCATTTGTCTGGTAATCACACGGTTTTGTCTTTGTTCCTTGGCTCCTTGTACTTCTGAGGGAGAAGGGTGATCCATCCTTGTTAATAGTTGTGTAGTTTGCTGTCTATCTTGTCCTTCTTGATCTCTTTCTCTAAACCCGGGTGGGGCAGGACGTCCGGCATTCAAGTTATTATGGTAAAAATCTCGAGCTTCCCATACTGATTTAAGACGGTATCTTTGCCCTTCAAAGATGAATGATAGCCCAACTGGTGCCTCCCATCTGAACTGTAACTGACGATTTTTAAGTTCTTCAATTAAAAAAGCATAGTGTTTCCTGGATCTTAGCATTTGAAGTGGCATCTCTTTCAGAACAGTCACTTCCTGACCCCCAATTTGAAGCTTGGTTCTATAGGACGCTTGCAATATCATATTCCTCATGCCTCTTGTAGTAAAGTCTAATACAATGTCCCATAGGAGCTGCTTCTGTTTCGCCAGCCAGGAGTTAGCATAATAAATCTTATCAATTTGCCAATCAAAATTTCCCCCTGGCCTTCCAACAGACAATCAAAAGCTTCTAAAAGAATCTGTTTCAAGTTCTCCTGATTGTTTTCACGCATACCTCTTATTCTTAGTGCAAACTCCATTTGTCTATACTGTAACATAATAATTTCTTTTTCAGCATTTCCAACTTTTTGTTGCACTACGTCGACTTTTGATACCAAATTAGTATTAGCATTATTAAGATCTTCTAATCTGTCTTCAATTTCCAAAACATATTCTGTTAACAAATTAACAACCCCAACATATCATCCCTGATCTTCTGAACCCAAGTCTCAAGTCTATCAGATAGTTCTTTATGCACAACAAATATCTCCTTCTTAAGTTTTGTTTCCATCATAGCTACATGATTTTTAAATGCTTTAGCCAATTCCTTCTAAAAAAATTGTTTAGTCAGTGGCTCCCCTGTGGGGGAAGGAAGTAAAGACTGTGGTTTCGTGCCAGGGGCTGGCGAACTTTTGAAGCCGAGGGGGGAGATTTTGAATAGGGTTTTGCTTAGAAGCCATTCCGAGTTTTAACATTCTTCAACCAATTAATAAATCTGTGCTGGTCAATTGTGCAGCTGTTACTGATTAATTTAATATTAAATCACTCCTTCCCTTTGAGGTTGTTAGGCTCCATAGAAATTCAAAGCTCGAACAGTGTTACGAAGCTGCTCGGCGCCATTTTGAATATCTCTTTAGCAAGTAAGATATCAGAAGAAGTTCTTGTAAAAACAAAAAAATAAAGCTAAGGCTTAATACAAACAATTAAAAGTCCACATGTACAGGGTCCGCTTGTGTTGGACTCAATAAATCAAGTTTTGTTTGAGGATTTGAGTGTTGCTTTGTGCTGCTAATGCAACATGAATTCCTGTCATGGAGACAATTCTGCCATTGGCTGGCCTCCCCACCCCTCCCAGAGACAATCTGCGAGAAATGGTTGGCACGTTGCCCGGTACAACGCTCACCTTATCTCCTTGGCCCGAAGAATAAGGTAAACAAGCTGTCAGATGGCTGATGGATGGCTCATCTGACAGATAAATGTGTCAAGGATTCTGGAGCTGTAACGACCAGCTCCCCTCAGCAAGCAATCTCAAACAGGAAACAAGATGTCACTCTTGAAGTATCAGTAAATACATTTTTGTGGACTCTATTGTGAATATTTCAAATTTGACCCTTAGTTCAATATCTGGAATTTGCTATGTCAAATAGCTTCACTATCTGTTCAACTTATGATTACTCATGCTATTATGCCAATTTTATCAGGCAAAAACAATATTTACTTACACAAAAGTTCTCTCCTTTTTACAGAGGGAAGCATATTGATGTTTAGGGATTTATGGCAGAATGGTAGTGTATATCTACATCAAATCTTACCTGGGGAATTTTGTAGATGCACAATACAGTTGCCATGTGATGGGAGATGTCAGGTGCCCCAATGACTGCAGCCAAAGTATTTGTGATCTCACACTTGTAGTTAGGGATGAATTTTCCCTGAGTGAGAGGTAGAACCATTGAGGCAAAGTAAGTCCAACTTGAACTAAAATTGCTGTTAAAAATGTGGAAGCCCAACATGATGTTGGTTAGAATATGGGGATTTTCAGTAATCTGTTAAAAAAGGTCTGTTTCACATTATGTGCCTTGCAAACCTTTGGTATAGCATATTTTGTGGAATGTGTTTAATAATTCTTATTTCTGTGTTATAGTATGTGAGAATGGCCACTACCAAAGCCCAGCTTTTAACAATAGCTTATATGCAGAAGGAAATGGCTGCACTTTGGAACCAAAAGTATCAATGAGAAAACTTATCTTGGGAAATATGGCCTTCCCGTTTCTTAACTGCAAATATACTTTG